>NC_056628.2:132583040-132916478 GCF_002870075.4 Lactuca sativa | reverse complement strand
ATGTTGTGTTACGTGATCTGCTAGATCGGTTTGATTGAATGAGAATTGTTATATGACTGTATGTTTATGTGCACATGGTTGTTTGACTGGGGTTGGGTTGAGGCGGGACCTGCTTTGTGCTATAGGCCAACATACCCAGGGCGGAACGGTTATTCCGAAGGCCCAACGAGCGGTCCGGATAGGCTGTAGGCCCCACGAGGGCGGACCAGACGTGCCGAGGCTCGGAGAGTGGACCAGGCCGACTGAAGGCCCGATGTGGGCGGACCAGTCATACTGTAGACTCAGAGAATGGACCAGGTGGGTTGAAGGCCCGATGCGGGCGGACCAGTCATACTGTAGACTCAGAGAGTGGACCAGGTGGGTTGAAGGCCCGATGTGCGCGGACCAGTCATACTGTAGACTCAGAGAGTGGACCAGGTGGGTTGAAGGCCCGGTGCGAACGGACCAACCACACTGCAGACTCGAGGGACATGACTAGACTCGGAGGGTGGACTAGGTGGACTGAAGGCCCGACACGGTGGACCAGTCACACAGTAGATCCGATATGCATGGTTGTTCTGCGATTTGTTGTGATATAGCATGTTATGTGTATGGTATATGTGGTTGGTATTTTAGGGGTATCTCACTAAGCTTTCAGGCTTACAGTTGTGGTTTAATGTTTTTTAGGTTCTTCAGGAGACCGTGGCAAGGCAAAGGCGTGATCGTACAACTCCTTGTGTTTGTGATTTATGATATGGTTCTCGGAATACACTGATAATAAATGTATTGAAAACCTTTTTGTAATAACATGATTAAAATGGGTTGTTTTTGCAAAGTTAAATTTTGTTAAAGTTTTTGGTCGTTACAATTCCCGACAAAGAGAATCGGTCCTCCCCATGGAGAGCTGCTCAGACAAATAAACTGCTTGCCTAGAAGTTCCTACAACTGTTATGACAGCTCCTGCATCTCTAGTGGTGCCAATCGGTACGATGCCTTCGTGATAAGGGCCACACCTGGCACTAGGTCAATCCTAAACTCCACCCTCCTCTCCGGAGGAACTCCAGACAACTCCTCTAAGAACACGTCAACAAACTCCCTGACTAATGGAACCTCTGAAACTGAGGTCTGATCCCTGACCTGCGTATCCACCACCTACGCTAGATAACCAACACGTCTGTGCTGAATATACTATCGAGCCCTAGCGGCTGAGTAGAACCCTGAACCCAACCTGGTGCCCTTGCCCTAGATAACCAGTTCTCCCCCACTTGGGGTTCGAACTACCACCCACTGACCCTTGCAGTTGATTATGGCACTGAAGCGACTAAGCCAGTCCATACCTACAATCACACACACATCCCCCATGGGAATTAAAATCAAGTCTATCAGGAAAGATACCCCGAAGATCACCAACATGCAACCCTGATGGACCGAAGAAGCATAAATCATGTGTTCGTTGGATATAGAGACTCGCAACGGACACTCTATCTCTCCCACTAGAAAACCAAACTCCCTATTCAATGACTGAGAGACAAAGGACCGACTTGTCCTCGAGTCAAATAATACCAAAGCAGGTAAGTAGTTTACTAAGAATGTACCTAACATGGTACAACACATATATGCATAAAGAAATATAATCAATGAGATAAAGGATAGAAACGTACCAGCACCCACATCCGGTGATGCCCTGGCCTTCTCGACTGTAAGCTGGAAGACGCGTCCCTAAGCCCTCGGGGGCCCTGATCTTCCCTGACTCCCATTAGTAATCCTCAGTGTAGCAGGAGCAGGAGCCTGCGTCGACTTGGCGGCTAGTAGTGGTCACTGGGCCTTCATATGGCCCACCTGTATACAATTGTAACAAAGTCTGACCCTAGAAGCTGAAGTCTACTGCCTAGAATCCCTAGCAGTGTGGCCCTACTTTCCATACTTGTGGTGCCCACTACCAGATCGGTAAACCCCGGAATGAGCCTTTCGGCACTTCCCGCAAGTACGGTCGGGCTGAGCTCCAGACCTAGAATTAGCGGTCTTGGACTGTGTTGGCGCCGACTGTTACTGCACCGAGGCCTGCCTCTGCTCCCGTAACGGTAACTCGATCTCATGCTCACGCCGCCTAACGGCCTCCTGTAGCTCCAACAGTGTATTACAATGCTGCTAGCAACAACTAAGGGATATCGGTCTTGAGCATGCTCAAATAACGTGTCATCTGAGCTTGATCAGAAGCAAACTCCAGGCAAAACATCGCCCTCTCAGTGAACATGCGGGTGATCTCTGTCACCGTCTCTGTACCCTGTCTCAGATCCAAAAACTCCTGTGATAGCCACTTGCACTGGACCCATGGAATGTAGCGAGCGCGGAACATCTTCCTCAATGGCTCCGAAGTAACCGCAACTCTCTGATCATCAGTATATGACCCAATCATCAACCTCCACCAATCCTTTGCCCCGGACATCAGTAAGTTCAAGGCACATTTGACCTTCTGGTTAGCAGGACATGAGCACGTGAGGAAACATCCCTCCATGTCAGATAGCCACCTCACGACTATGATCAGTTCCTAAGTCCTGTTGAAGGTCGGGGGCTTCATGTTATCTAGGTCCCGGTACTGGAAAGCTCGCCATATCCTCGTACCTACAGCTGCCACGGCTGTAGAGGCTGCAGTAGCCGCAGTCTCTGCAATGGCTGCGTATCGGTCATCAAAATACTCCATCATGGTGGTCTTGATAGACCCAAACATCTCCGGAATCTGAACCCCAACAATCTCGACCACCTCCTCGTAGATGATCTCCCTGACACGATCCTCTGTCAACGCTGGCCTATCTTGGCTGCCAGCTCCTGATCCTGACCTGGATTTGGTCTCAAATCACCTCGTAACCACCATACTAAAAATACACCAGGAAAATATTAGATAATCTGCATAAATAACGGGGAACCAACTCCCAACTAAACCCTAGGGGTTTTGACTTCCTTGCTACGTGTATGGGTCTTGTGCTTTCAGTAGTACATGCCCATACTACCTTCCACAACTACCCATATTTGTCTTAAGTATCATCACAATGCCCTAATGATATACATAATCATGGCGAGCGCTTAATCCTCACTCCTAAAGGAAGGCTAAGTATCTCATAACTGGCTGTCTGACCCCGCACAACTCACCCATGAAACTTCCACCAACCTTGCATTACTAGTATATGCTAGTCATACATAATGTTGGACCCTGTAGACTTTCGAATATCTGATCCTACCGTAATACCTTCATCAAACAAGAACGGGAAATAAGGCCAAACCTACATTATGTACAACTATGATGCATACACTAAGCAACTATAGTAATGATGTCAATTTCATATAAAGAAATCATAAGCTATCAGGCATCATATAATCAGGCAATTCTTGAAGATGCCTAGCCTATTACTAGCATGTTGTTCTGACATATCACGGTATCGAATAACTGCATGGTATTTTGGGGTCTACTTACTGGCTTCGGCTAATCATACACTATGCATCCTCCTTTAATACTTTGAAAACCATTTGAAAATCATTTTGAAAATCATTTCCTTAGTTTGAGACTGGATTCACACGAGTGTTCCTCCATTTCACTAAAACTAAGGCACCAATACCAACTTGTAACATCCATAAAAATCATGCCAATTTAAAACTTTTTTATTCATTTTAAAACCAACAATTATTACAAATTTGTTTTAAAATTACTTTCATATTTAGAGTATCCCAGAAATCAAGATCATAAAAATGTGAGGAGGTGCATGATCACGCCTTCGCCTTCCCGCGATAATCTGAAGTACCTGAAACAAAATACAAAACTATAAGCCTGAAGCTTAGTGAGTTCCCCCTAAAATACCTGCACAACAAATAACACACATATAATATAACAACATAGTATTGGCCCAATCAACCATTGGGTTAGAATGCCCTAGGCCCTCAACCATTAGGTTGGAATGCCAACACACTATGGGTCCAATCATCCTTTGGATGGTATACCCTCGACCTACAACCATCGGGTTGGGATGTCCACTAACTATGAGTCCAAGCATCCTTGGGATGGAATACTCTCGGCCCACAACCATCGGGTTGGAATGCCCTAGTCTGTTGGCTCTCGCACAAAGCAGATAAGCCACAACCACCAAATCAATAATGTGCATATATATCAAATAATCACATACAGTATACATTAAGACAAACCGATCTACAGATCACTAAGCATGTCAACATCCTATCTACCAGGATAGCGATCTAACTGATCATAACCACATAGAAACATCCTATCTACTAGGATACCGATCTAACAAATCACATTAACAATAAACCATGTTAACAATCCACAGGGCCGATGTTGGTGCCTTCGACCCTTGATTATAGTGAGGAAAACTCACCTCACAAGTATCTAGGGATGATAACGTCAAACTCCCCAAATACAGTTCCAAACTCAATCACCCCCATAAGTCAAACTGGTGAACTCTTGGTCAAAGTCCAAGTCAACAGTCCATGTTGACCCAACTCGTCGAGTATAGCTCACTAATTCATCAAGTTCCTTCGAAACTCAAGTAAATGTGAGAACCCTATTCGAATCGCCAAGTTTCCAGAAAACTCGTCGAGTCCATGCAGTGTCTAAAATGTCAGGAAACCCTAACTAACTCGCCGAGTCATCTTACTGACTTATTGAGTCCATGTAGAAGCAAAAAACGGCCAATATTCATCCAACTCGATGAGTTGACCATGCAACTCGTGGAGTTCCTTTAGTCTATTTCTCATTCAGATGCTTGTACGTGATACCAAAGATCCAAACTGTAGATCTAGGCTCCTAGGGTGTTATTATCACGTAAAGTTGCTAACTTTACGTGCATGCATGGCTCCATGAAGCTAAAACACTCATAACTAGCCTTAGAAGAAGGTTTTGGACACGAGGAAGAGCCAAAGCTTCATAAAGCTTGAGGCTTTATGTCTATAAGTAGAGGAAACCGGATTTGAAGCCATGCCCTTGTGACAAGCTGAAAGTGACCCCCATTTTGCACCAAAATGCTCATATTCTCACCTAAGAAGAGATCTAACAAATGGAAGATCAAGGTAAGGACTTTTTACCTTCAAATGCAAGCCAAGATGATGTAGACGCTGGATCTACAAGCTTCATCATGTTCCAAGCTTCATAATCTTCGAGCTTCTTCAACAAATGGACCAAAAACACACTTTAGCCTCTCACACACTCAATAATAGGGTTTATATCGATTAGGTTTGCTTCTGGTCGACAAAAAGTGGTTGGGAGGTTGGAAGAAAGGGATTAAGGTCCAGTAAATAGGGTGCAAACACTAAAAATTAGGATTTCCAGTCACAACCTTTACTCGTCGAGTCGGGGTCCTCCAACCCATCGAGTAGAAGTCATAAACCACACGGGCTGACTAGGTTTGACATAACGAGTTGGGGCCTCTAACTCGTCGAGTTCCCTTAATAAAATGAAAATAAATCTTTCAAAAACTATGCCTGGGTGTCAGGATGTTACATTTTTTTTATTCTCATTCTATCACAAATGAGACACTTCATGAAATTGGCTAGCCATCACCATTCCTTCATAATGACCAATTTTCGGGAAGAATAAGATGCTTATATAGTGTGTCACAATTAGGGTTACACTATGTAAACCCTAATTTTCATGCCCTTTCATTTCCATGATCCATGGGTAGAAAACACTATGGAGCATCCTATGGGTTTTAGCCCAACTTGATAATCCATGGAGCATTAACCCACTATACAAGTATGGATGATTTACACAATCAACCCATATATCTAATTAGTCTCCTTTTGATCACTTAATTAATTCCAAATTAATTCTTGATCAATACTAATTAAATATTCTTATTAATACATTAAAACTTATAATATATTAATAAACCTTAAGTGTTATTTCTCTCATTTTAGTCTATCCAAATGCATGATGCCATGCAACTCAAATGGACCATACCACTCGGGTCAAATACATACGAAATATAATTATGGACTTAGACACTAATCTAACAGTCTCCCACTTGGATAAGTCTAAAACTATTTTTGCGTATGAGTTCAAAACCCGACTAGCAATCGTAGCACTTAAAAGTTGTTGCCGTTGAACTCTGAACAAATCAATGACGCATCCATCAAATAAGGGATCATATATTCCTCCATTCTAGATATCATATGGACTAAGACATGGATTAAAATCATTCTCTCTGTCCATTTGTTGTTTCCTGATTTTCGATTTATGACGACCGACTAATTGACAAATCAAATCAGTTCTGGCATGGGTAAGCACTTCGGGGTGTCATCACTAAATCATCGAGGGGCCTATAGATATCGTTTTTATCCCTTTAAGGGTGAAAGGAATGGATAAAGTTCGACTCATATTCTTGTTCTACTACTTGTTGAATCATACACAAAGGCACGTTTTATAACACCGAGTTACCAAATGCGGTTTCGTGCAATCAATGTATAACCAACTCATAGGAAACAAGTCATATCTCTAGGTTTGAGGAATATAATATATTATCGTCTTATGATCACTCGTGACAAAATCCATGAAGTGATTCCGATGAGCGTGGGTTGAATCCAATACTCAGAACTTATGAGTACTCATGAATGTTGTAGCACCACTTGCTATGTCCAATACCTTGGACATCTACAATCCAGCTTCATGACAGTCTTGATTCATATCTACCTCCAACATATGACCAACTATGGATAGTTTGAATAACTTATTCAATCAGGATGAACAACCAAGTTATTCTGGAAGTCAAAACATGCAAAGCGAAACACAAGAATAATCGAATCCAATATGGTCTCGGAACTTTTGAATACAAATAAAACACCTTTTATATATCACCATATTGATTACACATTATTCATTGCATATTGTTTCAAACTATAAACTTTATACTTGAATTAAAACAATAGTTGTTCCATGCTCCAAGCATGTACACTATGTTTTCTAAACACTAGTCATGCCATACACCAAGTATGCATACTAAGTTTATCTATGATCTTTACTTTGTGAAAGAGATCGATTGAATATAATTCCAATGATTCTCATTTCACAGTCCCAAATCCTTACCGCAAATGCAAGAATTCAAAATTCATGCCACTTACCGAAATATTGTTAAATTTTAAACTTATATGCATTGATTCTCTTGTAATGATTATGCACAAAGTCACAAAGACTTCTCAACAGACATTACAGAGTATTTCAATGGAGATCAACTCCATGGAAACATCCTTCTTGCATTAAGTTTTTATAATTTTACACAAATTGAATAACTTTCACCTATGGAAACATTTCCATATTCCCATTTTGACTATCACTTCTGAACAAGAGTTGCCTCTTTTCAGAATATGTCAATATGGTCCTTCCAAAATTAACATTATACTTTCAACTGTTCCTGAGCAACCAATCTTTGGTAAACTTTAGATTATCCTCAACAGACATTACAGAGTATTTCAATGGAGATCAACTCCATGGAAACATCCTTCTTGCATTAAGTTTTTATAATTCTACTACAAGAATTTATCCACACATATTTTTTAATAAATGTAGGTAACTATTAGTTTGACTAATGCATAATATTTATTCATAAATTTTTAGTTAAATATCGTAAAAAAAATTATCTTATTTTAGAAAATGATATAGAAATTAGATATCCACTCATCTCATATAAAATTGTATTATGTGTATCAATAGAAAAAAATTACAAATTAATTTTAAAATAAATTAGATTATAAGATCTTTTGTATTTCAACTTTAATTTTGGCTTCCACTAAATTTGGATCTCGCCTCTGCCTTTTTTTTAAATTTCATAATTGCCCCCACCAAATTTGAATTTTCCAAAATTTTAAATTCCACTATTCCACACCCATAAAACCTAAAATCTCCGTGCCTCCCACAGCCCTGCTCCACGATTCTTTCGGCTCTTTTGCCTACATGTGTTCGATTTTTTACCTTCTAGTTTTCCACTCTTTCTTTCCCTATCTTTCTTCTTATAATATCATCATTTAAATCTCCTAATTGAATACTTGTATTCTTTTGATTTTCGTTAAAAATTGCAGATCTTGATTGGCTCTTGTTTGTTGCTAAACCACTTATATATTTTAAATTCTATGTTTCGTACACATTAGGGAATCAATGTATGATTTAGATTTAATTCATACTGATATATATACTTCAGATTTAGCATCACCTAGAAGTGTATTGTTGATGAAAATGTTTTTTTTAATATTATATTCAGGTACCAATTTCCACTGTTAGTTCAACCATCTACTAGGATGGCCAACAATTTTATCCTCCAACTAGCCACAACACTTACTCTCCGTGTATGGTTCAGGTCTCCTATAAACACCTGATTTAATCTATTTGCAGAGTGTTGTTCAAGTAAATATGTGGGTAGTTCGACTTGAGAAAAGCTAATGAAGATATGGTAGAAGCAACTATTAAAATTGTTTTAACAACATTATTATTAGGTTATATTTATGTTTTGATAGGGTAGGTTAAAGTTGGATGATGTAATGTTTCTACTAAGGAATTATGTATTACTTTTAAATATAAATATTAATTTGCGTATTAGCTTAGTTCATCTAACTACTGTATTTTCATTATAATATTAATAGTAATATTTGTATTAACTATATTTTTTTATCTGCACATATAAAAACCAATACCTACACATAAAAGTATCTTTACCCACACATATGTTATGACACGTTTCACCCGCTCGTTGTGGGTAAGATGCCATGTAACTTGACATCACATATGTAGTCCACATCATTGTCCATGTCATTAGTCATGTCATTAGACATGTCATCAACCATCACAACAAATTGTAATACTTTTATCCACACATACTTACTAGTTTTATCCACACAATAATGAGTAGGTATAACTCGTTCTATATCCACACATAACCAATGTATAGATAACAATCTTTATCTACAAACATACGCCAACACATAACGATACTTAATTTATGTGTGGGTAAAAACAATTACCAACACATATAAGGCATTTACCCACACATAACGTGTGTGGGTAAACACCCAAATTTCTTGTAGTAATGCCCGTATGCTTATTATATACATTGTTTTGCCCATCAACTGCAATGGGCTCTAGTTGCAGCGTCTAAAGATGTGTCTGATGTACATAACTTCTTTAAGACCTTAAACTTTGTAGTTAATGTCATATCTTCTTCTTCCAAATGTAATGATCAATTGCATGATGTTCAAATTGTTGAGATTTCTCATTTAACCGAGGTTGGAGAGCTTGAGAGTGGAACAGGCACAAATCAAATACGAACACTGCAAAGGCCTGTAGATACTAGGTGAAGTTCTCATTTCAAATCAATATGCAGTTTGATGAGATTGTTTGGTCCATCTTGTGTAGTATTGAATGAAATTGCTATAAAAGGTTCTACATCTTGTCATAGAGGTGATGCGACATATGCACTTACACATGCATTATCATTCGATTTTGTCATTGTTATGCATATGATAAAAGAAATAATGGGGATAACTGACAAGCTTTTCCAAACATCAACAAAAATCTATAGATATTGTTAATGTTCTGGCCTTGGTTTCTACGACAAAAATATTGATTCAAAAGTTTAGAGATGAAGGTTGGCAATCTCTTTTGGATCAGGTGGTTCATTTTTGTGACAAAAATTGCATTACTGTCCTTGACATGAATGAAACATATAGATATGTAGTTCACCAACGTCGTGACAAAGACAATGTAACCACAGAGCATCACTACCGGGTTGAACTATTTATTGCTGCTATTGATAGTCAGTTGCAAGAGTTGAACTGCAGATTTAATGAGTCTGCAACAGAGCTTCTTCGTCTCAGTGTTATGTTAGATCCAAGAAAATCCTTAAATGTTGAGGATATATGTAAATTGGCAACATCATATTATTCTCTACACTTTACAGATCATGAAAGGAATTTGTTGAAACTTGAGTTACAACATTATGAACTAGATGTGCAAAATCATCCACAACTGAAAAATTCTTCTACAATTTTTGAATTGTGTAGAGGCCTACGTGAAATAGGAAAGTCGGGTACTTATCATTTGCTTGATAGATTGATTCGTCTTATATTGACTCTCCCTGTTTCTACTGTGACATTTGAAAGAGCATTTTCGGCAATGAAACTTGTGAAAACACGACTTCGAAATACCATGAATGATGATTTTCTTAAAAGTTGTTTGCTTGTTAACATTGAGAGAGAGATTGCTGATACATTTCCTACAGATGAGATTATAGATGATTTCTATTCCATGAAACAAAGACGAGCACATCTTAAAGTGCATAAGGTACTATTTCTTATGTTATATATATTCTAATTTTCTAAAGCGAACCATATGTATATGTGTTCTAACTAATTATTTGAATAGTTGCAGGTTAATGGATGAATATGAGTCGATGCTTATAAATGTTTATAGTTAGTTGAAAACTTTGGAAGATTGTGGTTATTAGAAACAAGCTTTTAATTCTTTGTGATTTTTTCTTTGAAAATTTTAGACATATTACTTTATCCAGGTATAACATTATATTTTAAATATATTATTATGATGTGAGGCTGTCAGCCCCCCTTATTCATAAATCCTAGCTCCGTCCCTGTTCTTGCATCTCTGCTATCTGTAACAAGATGTGCAATATTAATATCTATGATCCAGCTTGAGGGGGAATGTTAGAATGTAAATAACGTATACATTAGTTTTGGCCTAGCTAACCCATGGGCCCCTAGGGTTTCCTTTGTCTAGGCATCTGGCGTCTATATATAGTCTTGTACCGCCTCATTGTAAAGTAAAAAATCAATAAGGTATTTTCACTCTCAATCTATTCTTGTTTTACACTGGCAAAGCACTATATATTTCAATTACAATGCACCGGGTCACCAAAAATGATTTAACAAACTGTTTTTTTTTTTTTTCATATATAGATCTTTAATTAGGAACCAACACATACATGTATGTGTGATTTCCCTTTACATTAAATGTTGGCATGCAACATAAAACGAAAAGCAAAATCAGCCGAACCAACTTTAGCACTCCTAATGGACACGATTTTCCAAAATTCCATTTTGTTCAGAACTCAAACACATATGAGAACATAATTATTTCCCCCACATATCACATACAGGGTAAATACACTACTATGTTCGACTGGCTGGGAGAAAAGTTCTTTAACATAATACTTTGCGCAAATGAGAGAAAAGACGTCTGAATTGTATCAGTTTGCTATCAAGAGGAGAAACGTTGATCTTGAAATTACGTTAAGATGTCGACTTCTGTTGACAGTAGAAGGCATCGAATTTCAGGCGTTGGAGGGAATAAGAAGACAAATACCGGGTTAGTAATGTAGAATAAGAGTTCTCTTACATAGTCTATCAAAGTCTAATGTGTAAGTTTTATGGTAAAGCATCAAATGTAAGAGGATGAGGAGGTTGATATGCTAACCATATAACATTTACACTTATTTGGAACAAAAATTCTTAATTGATTATGAAGAGATAATTAAGTGGTCAAAAGATAGTGGGCAATGACAACAAAAAAGGAACTCTACTCTATTCCTTGCATGGTTGTTGTTGAGCCCGTGAAGAGGTAGATCAGATATGATTTTCAAGTCATTTTAGTTGCTTACTTTTCATGTGTGCATGGTTGTTGTTGAGCCCGTGAACACAGCTCTACCAAAGTAAAGGGAATTAAGGACTCCCGGATAATGATAACTAGTAGTTACACATCCATTGATTGCTAGCTAGTGCTTTCTCTTGCAAAAAAATGGGAACAAGTGTCATATGCTATCAACTTCTAGCCATGTCTACGTTTTGCATGAGTGGTAAGATTTTTGGGTAACAAGGAGTGCAACCGATGTTGATATGTCAATTGCTATCAAATTATAAATTAGATGTTGATGTGTCTGTGGGGGGTCATTTTTGAATAATTATTGTTATTGCATTTATGTGATGATTATTGCAATAGCTATTAAATAACGAATTAGAAATATTTTTAATATAATAAAGATGAATAATGTATTTTATGCACCAGATTAAATCAACTTATTCATATATATATATATATATATATATATATATATATATATATATATATATATATATATATATATATATATATATATATATATATATATATATATATATATATATATATATATATATATATATATATATATATATATATATATATGATATTCGCCGCTGCATTACACCCTTCTGGCCACCTTGATTGAAACCCACATAATTAGAACTCGGATCTCCTATGAGAAGCCATGTCTTACAAGGTGAGCCATTAGGTGATAGCTAATTAACTTGCTCATCATAAAGTTAATAAACTAATCGATGTTACCATATTATATGTATATTATTGTTTTCAATGGAGTACAAATGTTCACCGGTGGAACTCAAATGAGCGGATTCAATGAACTAGGTACAAGTATAGACACGTTTTGGTTTAGTTGGATAGTTTTTTAGTATGAATTAAAATGGGTAGGGGCAAGATACGTGACTCACCGACGTTTTTTTTGGATTTTATAAAAATCAATATGTTGAATATCTTTACAAATTCTATATATTTTTATATTATTAATAAACATAGTTGTAAAGCATTTTGAATAGTTAATCTCTTTAGTTTGCTTTGCTGCATCCAAAGCTAGGGTTATGTGCGGTCTGATTCTGATAAGCGTGAAGTGGAACAGGTAAAAGCCGAACAAACAGAAAGATGTGAATGTAACAACTTTATTTAATGGTTGTTTAGTGGTATATATGATAAAGGAAAATAATGTGGATTGACACCAAAAAGAACAAAAAAAAAACGTTATACCAGAAAAGCTATTGCCTATTATGTATACAGCACGTGTTATAGATAAAGCGGGCTATCGTCAACGTCCAATTCATCAATTATTGGTATTTGGAAAGTGCCAAAATCAAAAGCAAACTAAAAAGCTAGTTCCTGTGGACTGTAGAGTCTAGTGCTTAATCGCTAAGACATCATTATTTATATCATTGCATATTAAGAACTTACAAAATTGTTGATTATATTTTAATCATTAATGTATCAACTATTACTTGTATATATTAAATTGACGCGAAATCAATATATAAGATCCTTGGATCTTAGAGAACCCATTACGAGGTCCAATATTTAGCACTAAATAAATCAGAATTTCTGTGTTTTACGTAATAACAACTTAACAATACAATAAAAGCTAATTAGGGTCTAAATTCTAAAAGGGTCCACTTAAGAAACATTTGGACTTTAGTGAAACTTCTGAAAATTTAAGTGTGGGAAATTTGGTTTTCTTTTTCTTTTTCTTTTTTTTTTCATATTTTTTATAAGCAAATACAAAGTCCTAATTAAACTCTATCTCAATTCTCCTTCTCTCAACCTCAGTAAGGTTTCTTAACTCAATTGTTTTGATAAAGTTTTAGCTTTTTGTCTTTTACTGTAAGTGGGTTGTGGATTCTAAACACTATGAGATCATCTTGTCATTAACAGGACTTCTTGGTCTTATTAGTTCAATTCTGATTATAGTTATAATCAAGAGTTTTTGTTTTCTAATGGAGGCATTCATGGAAGAGTTTAAACATCTTAAATTCCAACTGGAAGAGATAAAGTTAGCGACGACCAACTTTGATAACAACAACGTTATTGGGAAAGGTGGATTTGGTTATGTGTACAAAGGAGTACTACGCTCTCACTGTGAGGGTAGAAATGTGGTGGCTTTTAAACGTCTTGATCGTAGATATGGGCAAGGAGACTCTGAGTTTTGGAAAGAAGTCTTAATGCTTTCTCGTTACAGACATGAAAATCTCATCTCTCTCCTTGGATTCTGTGATGAAGATGGTGAGAAGATCCTTGTGTACGAACATGCATCTCATGGAAGCCTCGATCACCACTTAAGTAGACCTACTCTCACATGGCGACAACGCCTAAAGATATGCCTTGGGGCTGCAATGGGACTGAGCTACCTTCATGATCCAAAAGGGACACAACAAAGAGTTCTCCATCGTGATATAAAAAGTTCCAATATTTTACTTGATGAGAATTGGAATGCTAAAGTTTCAGACATGGGATTATCGAAAATTGCACCTGCTAATCAGCAGCACACCTTTCTTGTCTCCAATGTTGTAGGCACCTTTGGGTATTTAGATCCGATGTATCTGGCCATGAGCATTCTAACAAAAGAATCAGATGTATATTCTTTCGGTGTGGTCTTATTTGAAGTATTGTGTGGGAGACTATGTTTTGAATATAACAAAGGTCATTTACGAAGTTTAGTGCATTTGTGGAAAAAAAACTACAAACAAAAGAAATTGGATGAAATTATCTTTCAAGATTTGAAGCAACAGATGGATCCAAGTTCATTGGAAACATATTCAGACATTGCTTATCGATGTTTGCAGAAATCACGTGATGAAAGGCCAAAGATGTGTGAGGTTGTTGAAAAACTTGAGATCGCTCTTCGATTTCAGGAGATTTTTGAAGAATCAATGAACTATGAAGAGATCATTAAGACTGCAATACCTCCTCTTGTCTACAGATCCTTAGAGGAGCTAAAGATTCTTCTTTCAAAAGGAATATTCCTTAACCGGGGCAGAACGGTAATTAATTAGCTATGTCTATTCTCCAAATGTGATTTATTTGAACGGTAATTAATTGAATTACAGTGGTTTTCTCTTGCAAAAGATGGGAAGAAATGTTATATGCTATCAGCAAGAGTGGCTTTAATTGACTAAAGGACATTGGAGTTGGCGATCTTTACCTGAATCAAGGTTCTTTCCTCTATTCGCTCAACCTGTTTTCTTTTACCCTTAACTTTGCATGAATACATTGTCCTATTCTCTCATTTTCGTTAAACATTTTTGTAGATTTGGAGAAGTGGCTTATAGTCCTCGTTGCAACTTTTCGATATACTGCTTATTCAGAATGTCGTCACCTCAAAAAACGTATGCAGCTTACCTTGTTTACAAACTACAAGCATACCATTCTCGTTTTGAGTTTCCTTTGAAAGTGAGTTACGGCCATCATTCATGGTATATCTATTTACTTTGTCCTCAACTCCCAATTATTAATGGAAAGGTTAATCAAAACACCTACAACCCACTAAAGAGACGCAAAATGAAAGGCATTCCACAAAAAAGGAATGATGGTTGGATGGAAGTACAAATATGGGAATTTCAAACCACCATGGAAGTAGAAGTATGGGAATTTCAGACCTCCACTACTTGTGAAAAGATTTTGATGGATTGCGGATTGAACCTTTCCGCTAATGAGTCGCTTGAAGGACTTATCGTACAAGGCATTGAGTTTAAACAAATGAATTAATTAATTAATTGTAAATATCAGGGGTGAATATGGTACCGTAGAATTTTTTTTTTTCCAAACCGTGTATAAATATAATTAGATACAAATTATTTGCTACAAAACATGCCAAAAATATTTCTAACTAACTTATTTGGTTACCATTAAGTTTCGTTGTTACAAATTTGTAATTATATATACTAACTTTATTCTAATTTTCTTTTATAAGAGTTAACGTGGGGTAAATTTTGTTGTTTAATAAAGAAGTTACATATGTAATTCGTTTAATTTATTAATGAATTTTATTAAAGAAACTTTTTATTTCATAATACGACGTAGTAATAACTATTGATTAATGCGACTAAAAGACTACTATTCATGATGTAAAACACTTAACACACTTGGCAATTGATATATGCGAATATATATATATATATATATATATATATATATATATATATATATATATATATATATATATATATATATATATATATATATATATATATATATATATAGGTTCATATGTTTCTAGCGACTATTGTATGCATTAATGCATCAATTGGAATTTAGGAAAAAATAAATAATTAAATAAATCATTTAAGGGTATTATAGTAATTTTTGCATGGTTAATTATGGTAGATAATTGATATTCCTAATATCACGCAAGAAGCAAATATAAATTTAAAACATTAGCCCTAAATCGTACTCCCCATCGTTTCTATCCACTGCTTCTTCTTCTACAATCGATCTCCAGCTCATGCTATTGATTTATTGACTTTTAACCTAGTTTCTTCCCGTCTATATCTACGCCCGTTTTTCTCCAAAAACCCCAACCACTGATGAACGAAGGCGACGAGTGGGAAAATACAAAGGCTTCGCACGCGCCCAAGATGAATTCATGGATGTTGATTTCATAGATTCAGGTAGTTTTACCTCTGAATCTTCCGGCAAATGGTTAGCACAAAACCCATCAAATGACAAATCGGTTTACCGTTTTACAAGAAAGAAAGTAGCAATTAATGCCCTTTTCGCTATTACAAGTGTTGATGCATCGTATGTTGGGCTATATCTCATTAGTGATTTCGTGAATTGATTTCATTTGGACGGTGGATTTTGTGGTAATCGGCAACAGAGGAAAATCAACAAAGGTGAATTAATTATTTATTTTATTCCTAAATGCAAATGCATCATTTTTTCTGTTTTGAAAATCTTCAAAATATAATTTAATATTAATTGGTTATTTAGTTCACTATTTCATGAAAAGTAATTGTGATTGTGATATGGATGTGTATAATATTAATTAATTTTTATTGATTTTGGTGTTTTTGGTTCAAATTGACCAAAAGGATTAAATTACCCTTATTTTATCCGTTGATTTCATAGATTTCGGTAGTTTTAGTAAAACTATTTTACTTGAATAAGAAAATAATGGTGTGTATTCTGTTAGAATAAAAAGGTTAAGTTAGGGATTTCTTTTTCATATCAAAATGCAAACACATGATCATTCTACAAGAATATAAATATTACATAAAATAGGTGTTGCTAATAATTGTGACAGAATACATTTATACATGCTGCAGAATGTTTATGCATATAGAAGAAAAGACTATGATTTAAGTGCATTATGTAATGTAATCTCTTAGAATTTATTTATATAAATGCATTCTGTTAGAATTTATTGTTTTATTCTCTTACAATGCATTTGAATTTTTAATACATTATGTCAGAATTTATAGTTTTATTCTCTTAGAATGCATTGAATTTTTTAGTTTTTGAAACTTGATTACGTTTTCTTTGTGGTGTAACGCCCCGATTCTCAGGTATGGTCTAAATATGAGTTATTGGGTTAAGCCCTACTCGACGATTCGGTGGATCTACTCGTCGAGTAGCAGCGGGAAGGCTCACGAGTTAAGTGACCTACTCGACGAGTCCATAATGGGACTCAGTGAGTAGGAGCTGGCAGCTAAAACCCTAAATCTCGGGGTTGAGCACCCTATTTAAGGGAACACAAACCTCTTTCAGCCTCTTTGTAGTCTCTTAGCAAACTCTAATACCTGTGTGTGTGCCCATTGTGTGTTTGATGCCTTGGAAGAGGATTTTGGTGAAAAGAGCTTGGGAAGCAAGTGATTTGAAGCAAGGAACTTGGGAAAAATCCGGATCTACTCTAGTTGCATCTCCTGGAAAGGTATCAAGTTGTTATCCTCATTTCTATTTCGTTCTAGACCTCCTTGGCTAGAGATTAGGGTTCTTGGTTGGGTCATAAAGTCATTTCCTGGAGTATGAGCCAAGATCTGAATTTATAACTTCAGATCTGAACTCTCTATGGATTGTAGGACCATAAAGTTCTTAGCTTTGGCAAGTTTGAGCCCCTCGCTAAGTGTAAAACCCCATTTCAAGCATAGTTTGGGCTTTTTGAGACATCCGGGCCTTGCATGCACGTAAAGTTTGCAACTTTACGTGATAAGCAGGCCTAAGGAAGTTGGATCTACAGTTTGGGGCCTTGTCATGGCTTAAAAGTTGTCTGCATGATAAAATGACTGAAGCGACTCAGCGAGTCACATGAAGGCGTGTGTTAGACTCGACGGGTTGGACAAACGACTCGGCGAGTCCGATGAAGATTGCCATAAGACTCGACGAGTTGAAGAACAACTCGGTGAGTCGGATGAGTTTTAGCCAGGACACGTTTGCATGTATATCCGTCGAGTTACAAGGAGGGAACTCAATGGGTGGCCTTAAGGTTTGATCGAGATTCGAAGGAACTCGACGAGTCACCCCGATGACTAGGCGAGTTGGAGGTGCTTCAAAGGACTCGACGAGTAGCTAGGTACACTCGGCGAGTTGAGGTCAACATGGACTGTTAACCTTTACTAAGGACTTTGACCTTGATCAAGGTTAGCTATTCTGCGAGGACAGAGACTTATGAGCATGTCATATTATGGTAATAGGTGGTGGAGTCTTTGACAAGCAATCAGAGAGCTTTGATTATTTACTGAGCTGACATCTACGAGGTGAGTTATCCTCACTATACAAAGGGGTATAAGGCACCAAGTCCGGCCCATTGGATTTGATATCCTAGTAGTTATTAATATGATAAGTTGAGTCAGTAATGTATGCCAGTTGATATGCTAGTCGGGTAGATCTGTAGGACTGCCTGTGATACTGATTGATTACCTGTATGTGCATTTATCTGTTACACGTCGTCATGTTATGTGGGGTGGGTTGAGGTTGTACTGCTCTATGCGGAAGCCAACAAACCCGAGAGTATTCCAGATATGAGCTGAGGCATTCCAGACTCATACTAAGGACTCGGGAGCATTCCAGATACAAGCTGAGGGCCCGGTAGGCATTCCAGGCTCATACTGAGGGCTCGATGGCATTCCAGATACGAGATGAGGGCCCGGTAGGAATTCCTCGTACTGAGGGTCCACGGGGTAATCCAACTTGTAAAGTTGTGGGCCCGGTGCATGGTGTTCTGTTTTATTGATATGATATGCTAATGTTGATATTGCTATGTGAACTGTATATGTATCGGTATTTTGGGGGTAACTCACTAAGCTTTCGGGCTTACAGTTTCTGTTTATTGTTTCAGGTACATCAGAGGATCGTGGCAAGACGAAGGTGTGATCGTATAGCTCCTCCTATTATTTTTATGTTTCTGGGAAAAACTCTGATAATCAATATTTTGAAAACAAAGTAGTAATGTTTTGATGAACTTGATATGTTTAAAAAGTTTAAATTGGTTTGAAATTTTGGATGTTACAAGTTGGTATCAGAGCCTTGGTTTGAGTGGATTGGAGGAACATTCGAGTGAATCCAGTCTCAAATCAACCTAAGAGTTTCAAAATGGTTTTCAAAATAATTAAATAAGGATGCGAAGTGTACGATCAGCCGGAGCCAGTAAGTAGACCCCAAAATACCATACAGTTATTTGATTATGTGATATGTTAGAACAACATGCTAATACTAGGCTAGGGATCTTCAGGAATTGCGTGGTAAAATTGCCTGATTACATGATGCCTGCTAGCCTAGGGTTTCTCTTATATGAAATTGACATCATTACTGTAGTTATCTAGGGTAGGCATCACGGTTATACATAACTAAGATCTTATAGCCTGAGAATGTTTGATTTGGCCTTATGGTCTGTTCTTGTTTGATTGGGAGCTTAGGGTATGATTATGTGATATGTTAGAACAACATGCTAATACTAGGCTAGGGATCTTCAGGAATTGCGTGGTAAAATTGCCTGATTACATGATGCCTGCTAGCCTAGGGTTTCTCTTATATGAAATTGACATCATTACTGTAGTTATCTAGGGTAGGCATCACGGTTATACATAACTAAGATCTTATAGCCTGAGAATGTTTGATTTGGCCTTATGGTCTGTTCTTGTTTGATTGGGAGCTTAGGGTATGATTAAATATTCGAAAATCTATAGGGTCCAGCGTTATGTATGGCTAGCATACACTAGTGTTGCAGGGTTGGTGGAAGTTTCGCAGATGGATAGGTTGTTTGGGAGGTATCCGCCGACTTCAAGGCACTTAGCCTTCTTTGAGGGATGAGGTGAGCGCTCGATATGATTATGTGTGTCGTTAGGGCTTTGTGATCATACTTGGGACAAATATGGGTAGGTATGGAAGGTAGTATGGGCCCATACTACTGAATGCACAGGACCCATATGCATAACAAGGAAGTCACAAACCCTAGGGTTTTGTCAGGGGTTGCCCCCAGTTATTTGTATGAGTTATCTGATGCCTTGTGTTATGTTTCAGAATGGTGATGACCAGGCGTTTTGTGACTGGATCCGGTTCGGGATCCGGATCAGGATCAGGAGAGGGTGGAGAGGGGGAGCTGACAGCACCCGAGACTATCGGTTAGCTGAGATGGATGATAGGATCCGAGCAATCCTGCACGATGAGGTTGTTGCGTTGTTGCAGGCCGAGTTACCGGAGATGTTCGGATCGATTAAGACCACCATGGTGGAGTACTTTGATGAGCGCTACGCAGCCCTTGTAGAGACAGTCGCCGCAGCAACTACATCTGCTGTATCTATGGCAGGGGAAGGAGTTGGTAGGGGTTTTCAGTACCGAGACTTCGACAACACGAAGCCCCCTACTTTTGATGGGACACAGGATCCCATCAAGGCTATGAGATGGATTTCAAATGTGGAGGGGTGTTTCTTCACCTGCTCGTGTCTAGCTGACCAGAAGGTCAGGTGTGCTCTGAACTCGCTTAGGTTCGGGGCCAAGGACTGGTGGAGACCTACGACTAGTTCTTACACTGATGATCAGAGAGCTGATGTTACTTGGGAGCGATTCAGGGATATGTTCCGCGCTCATTACATTCTGAGGGTTGAGTGGGAACGTTTGGCACATGAGTTTCTGAGTTTGAGGTAGGATGGAGAGTCGGTGACGGAGATCACTCGTATGTTCACTAAGCGGGCGATGTTCTACCCAGAGTTTGCTTCCGAGAAATCTCAGATGACCCGTTATCTGAGTATGCTCAAGACTGATATCCGGTAGTTTGTAGCTACCCAACGATGTGATAGTCTTCTAGAGTTGCAGGAGGCCGCCAGACAGCAGGAGTTGGAGATTGAGTTGCAGCTAAGGGAGCAGCGGTCGGCCCCAGTACTGTCACAGTTGGCGCCGAAGCGGCCTAAGACTGTCGATGCTAGGACCGGGGGTCCATAGGGCCGCACTTATGGGAAGTATGGCAAGGGACATTATGGTGTATGTCGGGCTGGTAATGGGTGCCACAAGTGTGGCAAGGAGGGGCATTACGCGAAGGATTGTCGCCAAGCTGCCCTAGTCCAGGGTATGAGGCTATGTTATCACTACAACCAGGCCGGCCACATGAGGGCCAACTGTCCACTACTTGCCGCCAAGCCGGTGCAGGCTGCAGCACCGGCTATCTTGAGGATCACAGATGGGAGACCAGTCAGGATAGAGCCTCCGAAGGTTCAGGGTCGTGCTTTCCAGCTTACGGCGGAGGAGGCCAGAGCAGCACCAGATGTGGTTGCTGGTATGTTTCTATCTTTATCTTGTTTTATTTATCTGTTATAAGCTTATCACTTGTACCTGTGATTAGGTACATTTTTGTTGAACTCAGTGCCCGCTTTGGTCTTATTTGACTCGGGGGCGAGTCGGTGCTTCGTGTCTCGGTCTTTTAGTAGGAAGTTCAGTATGCCTGCGGGTGAGTTGCAGTGTCCATTACGATTATCTATCGCCAACGAACACTAGGTTTCTGCTTCTTTAGTTTATCGAGGAAGTGACTTGGAGATTTTCGAGGTGTCTTTTCCGATAGACTTAATTCTGATTCCCATGGGGGAGGTGTGCGTGATTTTGGGCATGGATTGACTCAGTAAGTTTGGTTCCATGATTGATTGTGAGGGCCAGCGAGTGGTAGTTCGAACCCCCAAGTGAAGGAGAACTGATTATATATGGTGAGGGCACCAGAGTAGGCTCAGGTTTTTGTTCAGCTGTCAAGGCTCGGCAATACATTCAGCATGGGTGTATGAGTTATCTACCGTATGTGGTAGATACACGAGTCAGGGACCAAAATTGGGTTTCCGATGTACCAGTGGTTAAGGAATTTACAGATGTGTTTCCGGAAGAGTTGCCAGGGATACCTTCGGAGAGGCAGGTCGAGTTCAAGATCGACCTGGTGCCAAGTGCGGCCCCTATCTCTAAGGCGTCGTACCGATTAGCGCCACCAGAGATGTAGGAGCTATCATCGCAGCTGCAGGAACGGTTGGGAAAACAGTTCATTCGACCTAGCAATTCTCCATGGGGAGCGCCGATTCTCTTTGTCTGGAAGAAGGGCGGTTCGCACCGAATGTGCATTGATTACCAGGAGCTGAACAAGCTAATGGTGAAGAACCGTTACCCACTCCCGAGGATAGACGATCTCTTCGATTAGCTGCAGGGCGCATCTTGGTTTTCCAATATAGATTTGAGATATGGGTATCATCAGGTCAGGGTCAGAGAGGAAGACATGGAGAAGACCGCGTTCCGAACTCGTTATGGACATTATGAGTTCATGGTGATGCCGTTTGGGCTCACCAATGCGCCAGCAGTATTTATGGATCTAATGAATCGAGTCTGCAGACCGATGCTTGACCGCTCGGTCATAGTATTTATAGATGATATCTTGGTGTATTCCAAGACCCGAGAGCAGCATAAGGAGCATTCGCGAGAGCTGCTGGGAGTCCTGAGGTGGGAACGGTTCTATGCCAAGTTCTCGAAGTGTGAGTTTTGGTTACGAGAGGTCCAGTTCCTCGGACATCTCATTAACCAGGAAGGGATTTTGGTCGATCCGGCCAAAATCGAGGCGGTTATGCAGTGGGAGGTTCCGGAATCTCCCTCAGATATTAGGAGCTTTCTGGGATTAGCAGGATACTACCAGAGATTCATTTGGGATTTCTCCAAGATTAGAGTACCCCTTACTCTTCTGACGAGGAAAAGGGTGGATTTCTGGTGGGGCCCCAAGCAACAGAGGGCATTTGAGACCCTCTGTCAGCATTTGTGCGAGGCACCAGACTTAACACTCCCGGAAGGGATTGAAGATTTTGTGGTATTCTGTGATGCATCCATCACAGGTCTAGGGGTGGTCCTCATGCAGAGAGGACGAGTGATAGCCTACGCATCGCGACAGCTGAAGCCGCATGAGACGAGATACCCTATGCATGACCTGGAGCTAGGGGTGGTGGTGTTCGCCCTCAAGATATGGAGACATTACCTTTATGGGGTCCGCTGTACCATTTATACGGATCATAAGAGCTTGAGACATATCATGGATCAACCGAACCTTAACATGAGGCAGCACAGGTGGCTGGACGTCGTCAAGGACTATGATTTCGAGATCCTTTACCACCCTGGTAATGCAAATGTTGTTGCGGATGCTTTGAGCCACAAGTCGGTTGGGTCTTCTACCCCCGCGACATGTATGAGGATAGTAGTGGATTCCCCGCTTGTGAGTTTGATTAGAGATGCCCAGATAGAGGGCATGCGACCAGAAAATTTAAAGCTGGAAAGGATCAAGGGTGAGAACACCAGGTTCGTGCAGGACAGTCG
The DNA here is from genome assembly GCF_002870075.4 of Lactuca sativa. Taxonomy (NCBI): domain Eukaryota; kingdom Viridiplantae; phylum Streptophyta; class Magnoliopsida; order Asterales; family Asteraceae; genus Lactuca; species Lactuca sativa. Next base: position 132,893,092 of record NC_056628.2, on the reverse strand, counting down.
GGGATTACTGACCCGATGCGGTCGGGTTTGGGTTCCAATGTCTGGAGGTGTTAGGCAGATGGCTATAGAGGAGGCTCATAAGTCTCACTTCTCTATTCACCCAGGGGCCACCAAGATGTACCGGGATTTGAGTTTGAGCTATTGGTGGCCGTGTATGAAGCGCGATATTGCTTGGTATGTGGAGAGGTGCTTGACCTGTAGGATGGTCAAGGCCGAGCATCAAAGGCCGCATGGCAAGCTGCAGCCCCTGGAGATTCCCATGTGGAAATAGGAGCCGATCACGATGGACTTTATCATAAAGCTACCAAAGACGGTGAAGGGGTTTGATTCCATTTGGGTCATCGTGGATTGATTGACCAAGAGTGCCCATTTCTTGGCCATACGGGAGAGTTCGTCGGCCGAGAAACTGGCCGAAGTGTATGTTCGCGAGATCGTGTCTCGCCATGGGATTCCAGTTTCCATTGTCTCTGATCAGGATGTCAGGTTTACCTCCCGCTTTTGGCAAAAGTTTCACGAGGAGCTGGGCACGCGATTGCACTTCAGCATAGCCTTCCAGCCGCAAACAGACGGCCAAAGTGAGCGTACTATTCAGACCCTCGAAGACATGCTGAGGGCATGTGTCATCGACTTCGGTGGGAGTTGGGATTGTCACCTACGGCTTGCAGAGTTCGCCTACATCAACAACTATCATTCTAGTCTTGGCGCCCCGCCATTCGAGCTGTTGTACGGGCGAAGGTGTCGCACCCCGGTTTGTTGGGGCAAGGTGGGTCATAGGGTGATGGGTCGGACAGAGGTGTTCTTGCAGACTATAGAGAAGATTCAGCAGATTAGGCAGCAACTGCAAACAGCTCAGAGTCGGCAGAAAAGTTATGCCGACCGGCACCAATCTGAGCTGGAATTTCAGGTGGGTGACATGGCTCTTCTGAAGGTCTCACCCTGGAAGGGCATGATCCGCTTCAGGAAGAGGGGAAAATTGGGTCCCCGTTACATTGGACCGTTCAGGATTATTGCCAGGGTTGGCAGGGTAGCTTATAGGCTAGAGCTTCCGGAGGAGCTTAGCCGGATCCACAACACATTTCATGTTTCGCAATTGCGAAAATGCATTATGGACCAGGAGGCAGTGGTATTGTTGGATGGCATTCAGGTCGATGAGCGCCTGAACTATGTGGAGAGGCCTGTGGCTATTTTGGAAAGGAAGAAGAATATTCTGCGGAACAAGGAAATACCTTTAGTAAAGGTACAGTGGGAACATTGAAAGGGATCTGAGTGGACATGGGAGCCGGAGGCGGAGATACACGAACATTACCCGACATTGTTTATTCCAGCGGACTTCGAGGGCGAAGTCTAGTTCAAGTGGGGGAGAGTTGTAACGCCCCGATTCTCAGGTATGTTCTAAATATGAGTTATTAGGTTAAGCCCTACTCGACGAGTCGGTTGATCTACTCGTCGAGTAGCAGCGGGAAGGCTCGCGAGTTAAGTGACCTACTCGACGAGTCAATAATGGGACTCGGCGAGTAAGAGCTGGTAGCTGAAACCCTAAATCTAGGGGTTGAGCACCCTATTTAAGGGAACACAAACCTCTTTGAGCCTCTTTGCAGTCTCTTAGCAAACCCTAATACGTGTGGGTGTGCCCATTGTGTGTTTGATGCCTTGGAAGAGGATTTTGGTGAAAAGAGCTTGGGAAGCAAGTGATTTGAAGCAAGGAGCTTGGGAAAATTCCGGATCTACTCCAGTTGTCATCTCTTGGAAAGGTATCAAGTTGTTATCCTCCTTTCTATTTCGTTCTAGACCTCCTTGGTTGGAGATTAGGGTTTTAGGATGTATATATAAACATGTATAACTTTGTTTCAAACAAATGTAAATACTTCTATGTAATGTAATGGTTGTGTTTACTACGCTTACTATGTACATTGGTTGTGTTACTACATGACGTCCTCCGCCCCAGAACGTTTCCGCCATCGGTTTCGGGGTGTGACAGATTGGTATCAGAGCCCTTGTTTATAATGAACTAGTATACCGAACCTTACATGGTGTAACGCTCTAAGAATTTCAACCAATTTAAACTTTTCAAAAACAACCCAGTTTCATTAAGTTATTACAAAAAGGTTTTTAATACGATTATTATCAGAGTCTTCCCAGAACCACATCATAAAACATAATCACGAGGAGCGGTACGATCACGCCTTTGCCTTGCCACGGTCTCCTGAAGAACCTGAAAAACATTAAACCACAACTGTAAGCCCGAAAGCTTAGTGAGATACCCCTAAAATACCAACCACATATACCATACATGCACATTATGCCATATGATAACAGAACACAGAACAGCCATGCACTTTGGGTCTACTGTGTGACTGGTCCGCTGCACCAGCCTTCAGTCCACCTGGTCCACCCTCCGAGTCTAGACATATACATCGAGTCTACAGTGTGATTGGTCCGCCCACACCGGGCCTTCAATCCACCTGGTCCACTCTCTGAGTCTACAGTATAACTGGTCCACCCGCACTGGGCCTTCAGTCGGCTTGGTCCACTCTCCGAGCCTCGGCACATCTAGTCCGCCCTCTTGGGGCCTACAGCCTATCCGGACCGCTCGCTGGGGCTTCGGGATAACCAGTCCGCCCTGGGTATGTTTGCCTACAGCACAAAGCAGGACTCGCCTCAACCCAACCCCAGTCCAACAACCATGTGCACATAGACATTCAATCATATAACAATTCACATCCAATCAAACCGATCTAGCAGATCACATAGCATAACATCATCCTAACCAGGATACCGACCTAACCGGTCACTAGCATAGCATCATCCTATATACCAGGATACCGACCTTAGCCAGGTCTCTAACATATACCATCCCAACTACCAGGATGCAAACACAACAAGCAATAACATAACAACGATACCCGGATTACAATCCGATAAAGGGTCGGCCTTGGCGCCGTAGACCCTGTCGATATAATGAGAATAACTCACCTCACAACTGCCGACTGAAAGATAAGACCAAGATGCTCCGACCACTGACACGGTCTCCACCACTAGCTGACATCAACACTAAACTCAAAACAAATGCCAACAATTACCAAAATGCCCCTGGAAGTCAACTAGTCAACCCTTGATCAAATTCAGAGTCAAAGTCAACCTCCTGACTGACTCTACTCGCCGAGTCAACCCGATGACTCGTCAAGTCCCCATGCTTAGAACTTCCTCAATCTGCAACTCAACTCGCCGAGTCCAACAACTCTGAGTCCCCTCGCATTCAACTCACCAAGTCCTCCCTTGACTCACCGATTCACAGCTCAACCAGAAGAAGGTTAGGACCTCATGACTAGACTCGCCGAGTCCAAGGCTATCTTCAACCAACTCGTCGAGTTGTTCTTCCAACTCGCCGAGTTCCTGCCCATCTTCAAGCAACTCACCGAGTACACCTTTGTGACTTGCCGAGTACCCCTAGATCTTAATCCATACAGAAGCTTTCCAGGCCATGCAGATGATCCAAACCATAGATCTACCCTTCTACAACCCATCCATCACGTAAAGTGGCAAACTTTACGTGAATCCAAGTAGATCTAAGCATTTTACACTCTAGGGTTAGGGTTTGGGACAAGATGGCTTCACCAATCACTCAAGAACAGGGACTTTAATGCACTCTAGACCTTCTCCATTCCAGATCTGAGGTAGCAACCTCAGATCTAACCTCCAAACTCAAAACACCGCATGCTATCTTTTCCAAAAGCTCCAAAATGATGAATAATAGCCCAAGGAACGAAATAATACCTCAAAGGAAAGCTCCAACAGAAGAGAAATCCAAATCCCTGCAAAGTCCCTTGCTCCAAGCCTCTTAATTCTCCAAGATTTCTTCCAAAATCTCTTCTCCAAGGTCCAAATGCTCTCCAATCACTCACAAATGCTCCTTAAGGTTTTCTGGACTTCAGGAGAGGGTAAAGAGGCTGGGGAGAGGGTATAACGTCCTTTAAATAGGGCTCATCCTCCGACTCGCCAAGTTGGACTCGCCCAGTCCAGCCGCCGACTCGCCGAGTTGGCCACTTAACACGCGACCAGAGTCGCGACCCTACTCGCTGAGTCCACCCATGGACTCGCCGAGTTCCTCATTCACATTTACACTTTGAACCTTAAACTTGTACTTCTGAACTCGAGATGTTACACATGGTATAAGACTATAAACACTAAGGGGCCGAAGTGCTCTGAACTAAAAGTATACTTTAAAATATAAGTATTTTTCAAAAGTATACGAGTATACCTAACCGCCGGAATCCATAACCTCGAGTAGAACCAAAAATAAGTAATTGGGTGTTGTACACTGCGGTTAAACCTGGGCAGTTATTTAGTCATGTCTAGGGTCAATATAGCCTGATCAACTATGTTTATTCGAGACATGGCCAACATGTGCTTGGGAGTGACTGTGGTATACATCATGCCTAAAACCTACCTAATATCCAAATAACGAGTCATCGTCGTTTCGAAACATAAAATACTATGGGAGTATTTTCTAGAGCCAACTTCGTTATAGGAGTTCATTTCGAGTATTGCTACTCGTTCCTTCTATAGTGATAGTTTATCTAATTTGATGACTCTTATTGCTTATCGCTTAGTAGAACACTATATATGTCCTAATGAGATATCTCCTATTCCATATTTCTTGATTCAATTCAGAGGACTTATGATCCTCTCTTTCCTGGCTATTATAGATCAAGATGCGTCCAAGGAAAAGACCCAACTCAGAGAACAACAATCCTCCTCCACCACCACCTCCCCCTCCATTTGATCCCACCATGTTCCAAGCAGTTGTTGCTGCTGATGTGGAAGCTGCCATGTCGCAAATGAACCCCGCTGGTTAAGGCGGTCCAGGAGGTGGTACTCAGCCCCAAAACCTGGAAGGTAGCCAGGGACACCGGAAGGAGTGTTCCTATAAAGACTTTATGAACATGAAACCCACATCTTTCGATGGCACTGGAGGTGTCATTACCTTAACTCGGTGGTTCGAGAAAATAGAATCTTTTTTCGAAATCTGTGCCTGCTCCGAATCTGATAAAGTGAAGTTCGCCGCCTGCACCTTCACCGATAAAGCCCTGACTTGGTATAATGGCCGAGTCAAATCCCTAACCCTACCTGTAGCCAATGCTATGGGTTGGGAAGTCATTAAGGAGCTTCTACTCGCAGAGTACTGTCCGTGAGGAGAAATGCAGAAGCTAGAGCATGAACTCTGGAACCTGAAGATGAAGGGTTCCGATATCGCCGCTTACACTTCAAGATTTGATGACATGGCGCTACTCTGTCCGGGAATGGTTACCCTGGAGAGTAAAAAGATGGAGAGGTTCATCTGGGGGTTGACCCAGCCAACCAAGGGGAACGTTTTAGCTGCGAAGCCAGATACCTACGACAGTGCCAAATGCTTAGCGCAAACTTTGATTGATCATAGAGATGACCTTGAGGAAGCGGCCACCACTCCTGAACCGACAAAGAGGAGTGGTGAGAAAAAGAAATTTTGGAAGAAGAAGAAGAAGAGTCAGCCTTCTCAGGAGTCCTCGAAGAAGCAACAAATGGTGGCAGTTCGTGCTGCTACTGCCCCTGCTGCTGTTTCTATCGTCGGTTCTACAGCACAAGCACCTACCAGTAGGTATGCTGGTACCCTTCCCCAATGCGATAAGTGTAACTTCCACCATAACCCCGGTCCATGCCGAGAACTGTCATGCTCCAACTGTGGTAAAAAGGGGCATACGATTCGATCCTACAAAGCACCAACCCAATCAACAACTCAAACTTCTAGAGCGGGTGTTGGTCAGGCCTACTACGAATGTGGTGAAGTGAGGCATTTTAAGAGGAACTGCCCCAAAGCGACAACAACTGGTAACACTGGGAGAGTCCTAGCTTTGGGACGAGAGGAGGCAGTCGCCGATCCCACCGTTGTCTCGGGTACATTCCTTCTCGATAACTCTTATGTTAGTATCCTTTTCGATTCTGGTGCTGAACGTAGTTTTGTTAGCCATTCATTCAAACTCCTTCTTAAACATAATCCCCAACCATTAACCGAAACATTTACCGTCGAGATGGATAACGGTGAGAAAGAAAGTGCTAGCGATATATTCATAGGTTGTACCCTTACCCTGAACGATCATTCTTTTCCCATTAACCTAATGCCAGTTTCCATAAAGAGCTTTGATTTTATCATTGGCATAGATTGGTTGAGTCCCAATCATGCTGATATCCTTTGTTATGAAAAAGCCATCCGTCTCAATCTCCCCTCTGGCTAGACTCTCATGATCTATGGCGATAAGCTTAGCTCCAATCTTCCCATCATTTCCTGTATCAAAGCTCAAAAGCTTCTACCAAAGGAGTGCCATGCATTCCTAGTCCATGTAATCAACGAGAAACAGGAAGTTAAAGACCTCGAGAGCATCCCCGAAGTCTGCAACTTTCCTGATGTCTTTCCCGAAGAGCTCTCGGGAATTCCTCCCAAACGTCAAGTTGAGTTTCGCATCGACCTAATTCCTGGAGCTAACCATGTAGCCAAGTCTCCGTATCGCTTAGCTCCAGCAGAAATGCAGGAGTTATCCAGTCAGCTTAATTAGCTGCTCAGCAAAGGGTTCATCAGACCGAGTTCCTCACCCTGGGGAGCCCCGGTATTGTTTGTAAAGAAGAAAGATGGATCCTTCCGGATGTGCATCGAGTACCGTGAACTGAATAAGTTGACCGTCAAAAACCGTTATCCTCTTTCTCGGATAGATGACCTCTTCGATCAACTTCAGGGAGCCAGCTACTTCTCGAAGATAGACCTCAGATCAGGGTACCATCAGCTTCGAGTTCACGAGAATGATGTTTCTAAGACGGCATTCATGACTCGATTGTTGGAATAGTGTCTAAGGTTGTAACTATATTTGGTAAGTATTTGACCCGGTTGAGCATGGTCCTTTTGGATTGCCTTCACCATAGCAACTTGACAGGATGATTTATAATGAGAGAAGAAATATTATTAATATATTGTGAGAATAATATAAGCAATAATAATATTGTTATTTGATTAATATAAGTCATAAATTAATTATGAATTAATTTGGTGACTTAAAGAGATTAATTAAATAAAGGGGCATAAATTGTCAATTGTATGATAGTTGTATTTTGGGCTGTGATTCCTTATGAATAAGAGGGTGGACAATTTTAGGGTTTGGAAGAGCCTAGAAATCGTCCAAAGGCTTATCAATATGGATATTGGATTGCTTAGGGCCTAAGTTATCCAATTAGGGTTTTAAGGGTGAAACCCTAGGAGGCTCACTAGTATATATAGACCCATGGAGTCAAGGAAATCGGGACCCTTGTTATTGGAGTAACCCTAGCCGATTTCTCAACCTCCTCTCTCTCTATTATCATCCTCTTGCTAGTTGGTGTTTGTAAGCCATTAGAGGAGTGACAATTGTGACTCTAAGCTCCAAAGACAAGAAGATTCAAGCAAGCAATTCAAGGTATTCCTTTAGATCTGATTTCATATGTCATGAATTGAATGTTTACACTAGATCTATCAATATAAGTCTTGGATACATTGCATGTTCAATTAGAGAAACCTAGATCCCAGCATTAGGGTTTGCATGTGTACATAGGAAAGTTCTTATGGCTCAAACCCATCAGTGGTATCAGAGCCTTGATTGGTTTCTATTGATTTGATGCATTGGTTGATTGCTTTTTGAGTGCAAAATTCGATTTTATCCTTTTGCCTGATCAACTCGGCAAATTCCATAGTGAACTCGGCGAGTTCGAGAGTCAGAAGGAGCTAGTTTCGGGATTTCTTGTTGTTTTTCTTATGGGAACTTGCCTTAATCTTTATGGGTCAATAAAATTCGGATTTTAACATATATGTGAGTATATTCTTGACCTAATAAAAGATATTTACCAATTAGTTGAATAATAATTTCCTTATATGATATTAATTGATTATGTTAATTAAATTGGTAAATTGTTTTGCAAGAAACATTTAAATAAATCAAATATGGATAATTATGAGATTAAATGGTTAATTTAAATTATTTTTTATTTGATCCTTTATGTTTTGAAAAGTTTAAAACTTGTCCTCAAGTTTTGAAATTTAAGTTTTGTGATAAAAGTTTAATTTAGACAATTTAAATTTTAAACCCTAGAATTTTACAAGTTTAAAATTCAACCCTATACTACTATATGATTACAAGCTTAATATATATATATATATATATATATATATATATATATATATATATATATATATATATGTATGTATAATTAAAATGCTAGTCTTACCATTAGTAGGCCTCATTCACGAAGCCGGTCTATAAGGTGGGTATAAGGTTGCTGCCTATAAAATGGCGCTTCATGGGTGTACACTCACACCCACCGCTTGCTTGATCGGTGGAGGGTCGTTAGCCGAACGGGTAGGATAGGGCAACCCTATCTCCTCATTAAAAGTATAATATTGAAATACAAAGTAACTATATGTTTTTCAAATTCCCAATCCTAGTTACTTTAGGAAAAGTGAATTGATGCAAACCCATGAAATTACACTTTGCACCCTTGCTAAGAAGTTAGTGGAGCGTGTGAGGTTTACCGGCACACTAATTGGTTCTAAGCAAAGGTGGCAAAGGGTGATTCATGGTTTATCATAGTTCGGTGGAGCGTGTGTGGTTTACCGGCACATCGAATAGGTGATTGTAACAATGAAGGCACCGTGTAGATTTGCATGGTTATTCACACCCACTTTGTGATCCTCGACATCCCAGTCACAAACGAGAGGGGCATATTGAGATTTAAACATGCCATTAAAAAGTTCAATGAATCTCATCGAAATCTAGGAATTCTAAATGCATTTAAAACTTAAGGTTATGTTTTGTGATGGAGAATTAGTGAATCGTCATTCACTTACCTTCAAATTGTTTGCATGTTGGATTACGGCATCCCTTTTCTAATATGTAAATAATGTTGTTGGATCCTAGCCCTAATTTTTTATATTGGGTGATAATTAGAGATTCAATTCTAATCAAACTTTGTCCTTTTCTATTTGTAGACGCCGAACGCCAACAATGTTTTTGCTAGCTCGTTCACATTGATGAGCCTTTACCAAAAGGTGACTTTTGATGGAACAAACTTTAGCGAATGGATAAGATACATTTGCACGATTGCTCGCTACGAGGACAAGGAGTATGTCCTTGACGAGAAGCTCGAAAAGATCAATCCAGAAATAGCTACTCTGGCTGAATTGACTGCTTTTGAAACTCATGAGCGTGATGCAACGAAGGTTCATTGCATCATGATAGCCACAATGAACGCCGAATTCCAAAAGTTCTATGAGGACATGTATCCGTACGAGATGCATCAAGACTTATTGGAGAGATACCATCAAAACGCGAGGCAGGAACGTTACGAGATCTTCACTAACATGATCACTACTAAAATGGGTAATGGAGAATCTCTAACCGTTCACTTGCAAAAGATGAAAAGGTATGTCGATCGTCTTTGCAAGTTGAATGTCGACTTTGGGGAAGACTTGGCTATCGACATGGTCCTTCACTCCTTGCCTCCGTGTTACAACCAATTTAGGATGACCTACCACATGAGCAAGGAAGAGGTCACCCTAAGCAAGCTCCAAGGGCTCCTAAGGGTTGCTGAGAGAAACCTTAAGGACAAGTCTGTTGCACAAACTCTCAATCTGTCCACTGCTCCTGTTTTGGCTATAGGGCCGGCAAGGGGCAAAAAGAGGAAGGCTCTGTCAAAGAGCCACCGCAAGGGAAAGTCCCGAGATGGTTCCTCTTCTAGTGGGACTAAAGTTGATCCTGCTAAACCCAACCCTAACCCGAAGGAGGTAGAGTGCCATCATTGCCACAAAATAGGGCATTGGAAGAGAAGTTGCCCGGAATATCTGCAGGCCATCAAGGATGGAAAGATCAAGCCATCTTTTGCAGGTATATACACAATTAAATCTAGTAATTCATCCCACACTATTTCTTGGGTTCTTGACACAGGATGTGGTTACCACATTTGTTCTGATTTGCAGGGACTAGGAAAAAGTAGAGATGTGGAGCTCGGAAGAATAAATCTAATCACAGGGAACAGAAGATCGTCGCCTGTTACCAAGATTGGAGTGTATTCTTTAGGGCTTAGTAATGGATTGAATTTAGATTTAAATAATTGTTGCTACTCGCCAGATATGGCATGAAACATCATTTCTTTTCATGGGTTGTTTAAACAAGGATTTAGATACTCATTTAATAATATGAATGGTTCTATTTATGCTTATCTAAATGATGTTTTATACTTTGAAGCAATGTCTTGTAATGGAATTTATGAAACTGTCATGGTTGTAGATAACCTAGGAAATGATGTGTTATGTATGGATTCTTCCAATAGTATGGATAGAGCATCCTTATGGCATTGTCGTCTTGGACATGTCAACAAGAAGCGCATAGCCCAACTCCAAAAGGATGGAGTGTTGGAGTCATTCGACCTTAGGGAAGATGACACATGCGAATCTTGTTTACTTGGAAAGATGACCAAGTCACCTTTCACTAACACATGTGAAAGGTGTGAGGTTTTATTGGACCTCATACATACCGATGTATGTGGACCCTTTAGATTTACCACAAAGGATTGGAACCGCTTCTATGTTACTTTTACCGATGATTATAGTAGATATGGGTATATGTACTTAATCAAGCAGAAGTCAGAAATGTTTGAAAAGTTCAAAGAATTCAAAAATGAAGTGGAGAATCAATTGGGCAGGAAAATCAAGATGCTTCGATCTGATCGAGGAGGAGAGTGTTGGGTTTTGAGCATTCTAACACTCCTATGGTGTACATGCAACCCTATAAACCTTGGATCTATCTTTTCTCTATTATACATGCAAATAAGAACTTTCCAAGGCTTTAATCCTAACTAGCATACTATGAGGTAACTATACTATAAAGACTAGTTAGATGACATACCTTTTGGTGTAGCTTGATGTCTTTAAGCTTTAAGAGCTTATCCCCAATAGTTTGGAAGCCTCAAATGGAATCACAAATCACCAAAACACCTTGGAAGACTTTAGAGAATATGGATATTTGGTTCTCTCTAGTGAAATTGGCTAGCCCTCTTAGTGTACCCACACTAGTCCCCATTTCACCAACCAAGGACATCTTTATATAGTGTGGAGGATTAGGGTTAAACCCTAATATCCATGACCTTTCATTTCCCAGGATCCATGGGTTAAAGCTCCATGGACTATCCATGAAGACTTAGTCCAACCTAAATGAACTTGGCCCACTACACATATATATCTAAGAGTCCATATTTAATTAGTTCATTTTGATCACTAAATTAATTATAAATTAATTCTTGATCAATACTAATTAAATAATATGATTATATTAATATATTAGAACTTATAATATATTAATATAAATTATAAATATACTATTCTCAAAATACTATCCATATAAATTGTGCCGGTGAAGTGCAACCCAAATGGACCATGTCGGGTCGGGTCAAGTACATACCAAATATAGTTATGGACTTAAACATTAGTCCAACAGTCTCCCACTTGGATAAGTCTAAAACTATTATTGAGTAAGACTTCAAAACCTAACTGGCAATCGTAGCTCTTAAAGCCGTTGTCGAACTCTGATCTTGTCAACGAACTTGTCCATTAGATAAGGGATCATATATTCCTCCATTCTAGATATCATATGGACTGAGACATGGATTATAATCATTCTCTTTGTCGATTTGTTGTTTCCCGATTTCTGATTCATGATGACTGACTGATTGAACAAATCAAATCAGTCCTGGCTTGGCCAAGCACTCACGTGTATCATCTTTAAATCATCGAGGGGCCCACATATATCGCTTTTATCCCGAAGGTAAAAGGAATGGATAAACTTCGACTCATATGGCTTGTTCTACTACTTGTTGAATCATACACAAAGGCACGTTTTATAATACTGAGTTACCGAATGCGTTTTCATGCAATCAATGTACAACCAACTCATAGTAACAACTCATATCTCTAGGTTGGAAGAATATAAGATATTATCGTCTCATGATCACTCGTGATAAAATCCATGAAGTGATTCCAATGAGCACGGGTTGAATCCAATACTCAGAACTTATGAGCACTCATGAGTGTTGTAGCCCTTTTTCCAACATCTTAGACCTCTACAAGCCAACCCATGACAGTCTTAATTCATATCTACTTCCAACATATGACCGACTATGGATGGTTTGAATAACTTAGTCATTCCAGAAGAATAACCTAGTTTATTCTGGAAGTCAAAACATGCAAAGTGAAACACAAGAATAAATGAATCAAATATGGTATCAAACCCTATGAATATAAATAAACACTTTTATTTATCACCATACTGATTACTCATTATTCATTGTTTCGGTTTTATCAACTTATATGCATTGATCCTCTTGTAATGATTATGCACAAATTCAAACAGACTTGGCAACAATCATTACAAAGTATTCCAACTGAGATCAACTCCTTGGAAACATCCTTCTTGCATTAAGTTTCCTAATCTTACATATTGAATACTTTCTAACTTTGAACCATTTCCATATTCCATTTTGACTATCACTTCCGAACAAGAGTTGCCACTTTTCAGACTATGTCAATATGGTCCTTCCAAAGTCAACACTATGCTTCCAACTGTCCTTGAGCAACCAATCCTTGGTAAACCTTAGATTGTCGTCAATAATTGCTTAATCGTTTTAGTCATATCCAATTCTAGACCTTTTCCCTTCTTAATGCCCCAGGCATTTGGAAAATTTTAGAAAGGATGAATATAACACATGTAATCGATCCTATATCCAAAGTATATGGGACACGATTCATGATGTCTCACATAAAGACTAAACCAGTCTTTTGCTATAATATTTCCATTTCTATTTGCCAAGTTCTTATAATTCAGATTATGAAAAGGGATGCCGTAATCATAATCGAATTTTATAACGCAAATAATGGACCCATATATAGAATTTCCTTATGTTGAGCCATTCCAACATGAAATTCATATATATATATATATATATATATATATATATATATATATATATATATATATATATATATATATATATATATATATATATATATATATATATATATATATATATATATATTCTTGACTAAATACGATTAAAACCTCAATCTAAGCTTTTAGTTTTGAGATGAAGTATAATATCCTCTCCCTTAATTATAGCAAAACAACTTTTCCCACTTGAGACCTTTTGTTTTTCTATAATTAACATTGCTAACTTGCAACCTTTATCATAATTATCATGCTCCCACTAGCATGATGATTAATAGCATAACACTTATGCTCCCACTAGCTTTGACATGTACCCAGAAATCAACTGGACTTCTAGAAATTAACACTTTATTGACTTTCTTACCAAAGTTCAGAATTCTGATACTAGATTGCCTTGATAAGACTTTATCAAAATCATACACCTCTCTTAGATAGTTCACAAGTGTGTCTAAACAATTTCAGAACTATGAGAAGGGATGTCGTAATCATAGTCTCAATTGTTTAGACCTTTTGCCATTTCTCATATGTCAATGTTAGTGTGTCGGTTAACCACGCACGCTCCACTAACGACTTTGAGAACTACAAACGTCACAATTGCTATCTACTTAAAATCTACTTAGTGAAAGAGTTTCCTTACCATCATTTTCATGAATCGAAGAGAAACCTTATTACACTTAGATTTTATGGTATATGTGTTCTTATCCACATGAATTTGTCAAAACCATAATCACAATACTAGGTTAGTGACAAATCCTAACTCATATGGATTGAACTTGTGCAATCTTAACTTCTTGCCACCTGGCAGCTCAAGGGCCTACCATTGCTTCCAAGTAGCTATACAAACAATTGAGAACATGTAGAACTCAAATGTATATCCAACTTAACTGGAATGTGCACAGAAATGTCAACACGATAGGTTATAAACCTCTAGTTGTGTGCTAGTGATGAAATAGAGGTTTTTGTTCTTGATTAGTTCTTGAACCCTTTCAGGATCTTTTAGACTCCCACTGTCTCCTTGACCTATAAGACTTTCTTGCCAAATATTCAAGAGATAGTGTGTGAATTCTAATCAAGACAAACAAAATTAGCCTTAGTTGGTCTATGTTTTATCCAAAACATCACAACTTACCAATTTTAAATGTACAAGAGTACAAAACTTTTACTCTTACATTTGACAAGTGTTTTAAACCTTTCTTTAAGATATGTCACTCAACTTCCAGTCTTACAGTATGACTCCAAGACTTGTTTTGAAACGAAGTATGACTCATCTTCTTGATTTGACCACTTCAACAATTCATAGCTCCTCTTTTTAGCTATCAGAATGCACTTAGAGGATGAATTTTGATAAGGTCTTAAAATCATTAAGATGATCTTAAAACATGATACTAAAGTACTCTCCCATCTTTTCAGATTTGAGAAACTTTTATCCTTCTGCCTAACTTGATTCTTCTTATACGCTCTGTCATACATTGGAACCTTTTCCAATGTCTCAGAATTACACTTAAGCTTGTAAGTATAACCATATTTACTGAACTTAAGTAAATCATGACGAATACTCTTATCAATCTTTTGTGGTGGACTTAATCAGTGCATAAGACTATGTACTCAATCCCTTAGTCCATTACTTGACTCACACATCCATGTGAACAAGTAATTAGTCTTAATTTTTACAATACTTGAAAGTTCAAATTCATCATGCTATAGAACTTGCATGATTCCAAGTTCCGATCCAGTTGAAACTTGAGTGATGGGAATCTTTCCTTATTTGGTAAATTTAGACATTACCACAAATGAAAGAATCAATTTCATATTTCCACTCTTGTTCTTAACGGAATCTTATAAGCAGCACAGTTTTTCACAAATGCCATTATAAGGATATTTTTAAAATAAATAAAATCAAAAATTTTCCTTTTATTTTAAAACTTTGTGGAAAAACTTATCCTTACAATCCATCTGAAAACTTGTTTTTGTCTATTCCGAAGCAAAAATATCATAACTCCTAAGAAGTAGCTCAAGAATCCGATCTTCAAACTATGCGATAGTAATCCATCTACGCGACCAGATTCAACATATTCTTTCTTTAAGTTTCTTCACTTTTCTTTGATTCTTAAAACATCAACATGTGACCCAGTCACATCATGTATCAAGAATCTCAGAATAGAAACTTAGCAGAGTTAGATAGTGGACTTTACCTAAAGTAGAGTCAAACTTATTGACTTTAACATCCTTAGGTAAATTTGGCAGCTTCGTAACCAATGCCCCTTCCTTTGGCAATATAAACATATGGACCCTTTGGTAGTGGTACACGGGACTATCACAGACTTAGCTTTTCTCTTTACCATTTGGTCAACCCAGTTGACTATGGCCGATCCCTTTCCATTGGGAAGAGAATGCTTTTTCTTGATTTCCAGTGTCACTATTGTCAATGTCTATAAAGTTTTGGGAAGTTGATCTCCTAACCAAATTTGCTTTACTAGTACACTAAATCATTTCTGATTTAGCAGCACCAAGCAAATAGATAAGATCATTAAGGGTCTTGTCATAGTCTATTTCATAGGAGTCCCAAAGGAACTCACTATGTGTCTTAGAAAGTGATTGAACCTCTAACTTTCTCAAGACTGTGACACCCAACTCTCCCGGCTTGTCAATATGTGACTACATCTCCAAGATGTGACCACACATAGACCTTTACTTGCCAATAGTGCTTGAGTGACCTTAAACTTTTCAAGAACTTGTGGGTTATGGAGAATAATTGAAGGAGGTGAAAGAAGTATGATTTCCATGGGACATCATCTTCATTTAGGAAAGCTTGATTCAAGAGATTTGGGAAGATCATAAATGTCTAAACCAGACATCTTTTGGGAGATATTCAAGATAGTTGA
This sequence comes from Lactuca sativa, assembly GCF_002870075.4. Lineage (NCBI taxonomy): Eukaryota > Viridiplantae > Streptophyta > Magnoliopsida > Asterales > Asteraceae > Lactuca > Lactuca sativa. The sequence goes on along the minus strand of NC_056628.2, from coordinate 132,877,164 downwards.
TCTAAAGTCCTTAATATGACACCCAATATGAAATATTAAGGCTAGGACCCAGCAAACTATTTTATAACTTAGAAGAGGGATGCCGTAATCCAAGCTATAAAATATTTGAAGGTAGGTGAATGACGATTCACCAATTTCTACCAAGATAAACGAAATGTATTATTAGGTTTTAATTGGTTTTGAAACTCCTAGATCTTTGAGATTCATTGAACTGTTCAATGGCATGTTTCAATCTCGAGTGTGCCCTTCAGGTTTTGTGACTGGGATGCCGAGGATCACAAAACAAGGTGTGAAGTAACCATGCAAATTACTTGGTACCCTTAAGTGTTTACCCCTCAATCGATGTTGCGGCTAACCACACATGCTCCATCGATACTATGATAAACATTAAGTTACCCTTTGCCTACCTTGTTAAATACGAGTTAGTGTGCCGGTTAACCACACATGCTCCACTAACCGACTTAAACAAAGTGCAAAGTGTAATTTCATGGATTAGCACCTTATTCACATTTTCCTAAGTAACTAAGATTGGGTATTATTAAGAGTTTAGTTACTTAGTATTTATCATTAATACTTTTAATGAAGGGAGAATTATAGTCCTGTCAAACCCGTTCGGCTAACGACCCTCCACCAGTCAAGGAAGCGGTGGGTGAGAGTGGACACCCATTAAACTGTCATTTTATAGGCAGTAACCTTATACCCCCCTTATAGACCGGCTTCGTGAATGAGGCCTACTAACGGTAAGACTGACTTGCTCTTATACATATATAAATATTATTAACTTATAATATTATAAAGTATAAGGGTTGAATTTTAACTCTTTAAAATTCTAATGGCTTAACATGGAATTAAAGTATTCATAAAAGAAAACTTTTCAAATTCCAAAACTTGAGGGCAAGTTTTCAAACTATTCAAAACTCTTGGATTTTCATAACTTATGAGTTTTAATTAATGTATTAAAACTTTTAATGAAGAGACTCTTGGACATCCATAACTTGAGGACAAGTTATGGAGCCATAAAAACTATTTATAAGAAAAGACTCTTCATTTTTTTTATAACCTAAGGCATTTTTATGAGTTTTTAAGATTCTTAAATGTGACTTTTCATATAACTTGAGGACAAGTTACAAAAACACATTTTATGAACAACTTTTAGATTACTTTGGATTGAAAACATCTAACACATATTTTTCATTAATCTAAAAAATAACTCATAAAACAAGGAAACATAAAACTTTTGGTAATCCATAACTTATGGAGTTAAATGTTTGTTTTATGATGAAACTTTTCAAGTTCCATAACTTAAGAATAAGTTATGGAATTCTTTAAAACATTAACCCCAAATTTTGTAACTCCATAAAAACTTTGAATCAATTTTTTTTAAACATTTTCATATCCATAACTTATGGAGGTTTCAAAAAACTCTTTAGATCAAACTTCTAAAACTAATAAAATAATCATATCATTTTATCCTTTACTAAATTTGACCTAATTCAACTCATATAGCAAATGATTCAAATTTTACAAATAATTAGTTTTTCACAAAAAAAAAGTAATTATCTTAAAATTTGACAAACGTAATGTTTTTTTTCCTTTTTTTTCAACTTTGAAAATAAAACATTTGCATCAATATAATAGAAAACAACCAGGCTCTGATACCATTGTTGGGTTTTGAGCATTCTAACACTCCTATGGTGTACATGCAACCCTATAAACCTTGGATCTATGTTTTCTCTATTATACATGCAAATAAGAACTTTCCAAGGCTTTAATCCTAACTAGCATACTATCAGGTAACTATACTACAAAGACTAGTTAGATGACATACCTTTTGGTGTAGCTTGATGTCTTTAAGCTTTAAGAGCTTAGCCCCAATAGTGTGGAAGCCTCAAATGGAATCACAAATCACCAAAACACCTTGGAAGACTTTAGAGAATATGGATACTTGGTTCTCTCTAGTGCAATTGGCTAGCCCTCTTAGTGTACCCACACTAGTCCCCATTTCACCAACCAAGGACATCTTTATATAGTGTGGACGATTAGGGTTAAACCCTAATATCCATGACCTTTCATTTCCTAGGATCCATGGGTTAAAGCGCCATGGACTATCCATGAAGACTTAGCCCAACCTAAATGAACTTGGCCCATTACACATATATATCTAAGAGTCCATATTTAATTAGTTCATTTTGATCACTAAATTAATTATAAATTAATTCTTGATCATTACTAATTAAATAATATGATTATATTAATATATTAGAACTTATAATATATTAATATAAATCATAGATATACTATTCTCAAAATACTATCCATATAAATTGTGCCGGTGAAGTGCAACCCAAATGGACCATGTCGGGTCGGGTCAAGTACATACCAAATATAGTTATGGACTTAGACATTAATCCAACAGAGAGTACCTAAGTCTTGAATTCCAGGACTACCTCAAAGAATGTGGAATAGTTTCGCAATTGACGCCACCTAGTACACCGCAGTTGAATGGTGTGGCAGAAAGGCGTAATCGAACCTTGTTAGACATGGTTCGTTCTATGATGAGTCGTGCTTCACTACCTATCTCATTCTGGGGGTATGCCTTAGAGACTGCCGCCCACATCCTTAACCGAGTCCCTACTAAGAAGGTTGCCAAAACACCTCACGAGACGTAGACAGGGAAAGCTCCCTCGTTAGCACATATCAAGGTTTGGGGTTGCGAGGCTTTGTAAGACGAGATACTCACGACATGATCGAACCTCGAAGTGAGCGATGTATTTTCATCGGCTACCCGCAGAAATCCTTTGGATATCTCTTCTATAGACCGAATGACAATGTTGTCTTCGTTGCGAGGAGAGGGGTTTTCTGAGAGCGAGAACTCATAAGCCAAGGAGACAGTGGGAGGCAGATCGAGCTTCAAGAGATTCAAGAATCGAGTGATGAAGGAACCTCTACTGCTGGCGCTCAACCCAAGGAGGAAACTCCGGTTGAATCAATTGACGAGTCCTTACCTCTTAGACGTTCCGAAAGAGTTAGAGTTCAACCCTAGTTTTATGGTTTTCATATTACTACCGAAGGCGACACGTATATTAGTGATGGTACACTAATAAATCTAGATGAACCTAATAGCTATAAGGAAGCCATGGCAGGTCCGGAGTCTGCAAAATGGAAAGAGGCAATGGACAGCGAGATCCAATCCATGTATGACAAACAAGTTTGGAATTTGGTTGATAATGTGCCCGGACGTAAGACCCTTGGGTGCAAATGGATCTTCAAGAAGAAGACCGACGTGGATGGAAATGTACACACATATAAGGCGCGATTGGTTGTAAAGGGCTTTACTCAAACTCCCGGAGTTGACTATGATGAGACCTTCTCACTAGCTGCGAAGATAAAGTCTATTAGAGTGATGCTAGCTATTGACGCATTTCATGATTATGAGATTTGGCAAATGGATGTCAAGACTGCTTTCCTTAACGGGAAGTTGGCTGAGGATGTTTACATGGCTCAACCAGAGGGTTTTGTTGATCCGAAGCATCCAAATAGAGTGTGTAAGCTTGAGAAGTCCATTTATGGACTTAAGCAACCGTCTCGCAGATGGAATCTTTACTTTGATGAGAAAGTCAAAAAGTTTGGATTTGTAAGAAGAGAAGATGAATCATGTGTATATGTCAAATCCAGTGGGAGTATAGTCAGCTTCCTCGTTCTGTATGTCGATGACATACTACTCATAGGAAACGACGTCCCGACACTGCAGGAGGTTAAGTCCTGGCTCCGGAAGTGCTTTGCTACGAAGGACCTCGGAGAGGCTTCCAATATCTTGGGTATAAGGATAGTGAGAGAACGAAGTAAGAGACTAATAGGAATTAGTCAGAACACTTACTTAGATAAAGTACTAAAACGTTTTAGTATGGAGAAATCGAAGAACGGAGAATTACCGATACAATGTAATGCCAAGTTTAGTAAGACTCAAAGTCCGAGTACCGAAGCCGAGATAGCGGAGATGAGCCGAGTACCTTACGCTTCCACAGTTGGCTCAATCATGTATGCTATGACTTGTACTCGCCCTGATGTAGCCTTTGCTTTGAGCATGGTCAGTAGATATCAAGGGAACCCTGGCAGAGCCCATTGGATTGCGGTCAAGAATATCCTTAAGTACCTTCGGAGGACCAAGGAATGGTTTTCAATCCTCGGAGGGAGTGATGACTTAAAGGTGCGAGGGTATAGTGATGCCAGCTTCCAGACCAACAGAGAGAACTACCGTTCTCAGTCGGGCTGGGTCTTTACCCTAAATGGAGGAGCAGTAACTTGGAAAAGTTCCAAGCAGGAAACCGTAGCTGATTCAACGTGCGAATCAGAGTACATTGCAGAAAGCGAAGCATCGAAGGAGGCAATATGGTTGAAGAACTTCATTGGTGATCTTGGAGTTGTACCTGCCATAAAGGAGCCTATGGAATTTTCTGTCATAATGGAGGAGCTGTTGCCTTGACCAAGGAACCGAGGGATCATGGTAGATCTCGTCATATCGACAGAAAATATCACTTTATTAGACATCGAGTAGAAGAAGGACATCTCGTGGTTAAGAGAATATCATCAGAAGATAACCCAGCAGATCCGCTTACGAAGGGACTGAGTAGGGTTAAGCACATGCAACATGCTAGGAGTATTGGGTTGAAGGATGATATTAGTTTAGATTAGATAGTTTTAGAAACTTATAATAGATAAATGTAATTGACATTTGATGATTAAATAAAGGAGTATTATTTATGTGTATAGTTATTGTCTTATCTTAATTATTTAACTATTGTTTCACTTTGCATGTTTTGACTTCCTAAATAATTAAGTTATTAAGAATAATCGAATTATTCAAATGATCCACAATCGTTCATATGTTGGAAGTAGATATGAAAGAAGATTGTCATGAATTGATATGTAGATTGTCTAAATGGTATTAGACATAGCAAACGTTTGCTACAACGTTCATGAGTGCTTATGAACTAGTTTTGAGTATTGGAATAAACCCGCGTTTGCTGGAATCACTTTGAAGTGTGTGTGTGTGTGTGTGTATATATATATATATATATATATATTGTAAGTGATCGCAAGATGATAATATCATATGGTCTTAAAACCTAGATATATGGTTTGTTACTTGTTAATTGGTTGTACATTGATGATGCAAAACCGCATCAGTAAATTGATGTTATAAAACGCATTGTTGTGTATGATTGATTGGCGAGTAAGTAAATGCATATAAGTCAAAGTTTATTGATATCTCGGCCACTCGATGATTTGATTTGACTTATGTGTCGGGCCCGGTCAGAATTGAATTGATGTGTTCGATTAAGCTCTATGTCGAATAAATCTAAGATCGAGAAACTAAATGCTGGACTATGATTGTGTCCGCATGATATCTGAACAGAGGACTGTACGATCCCTTATCTAAAGGACAAAACTGATAAAGATCAGAGTTGACAGCGTCTTTGAGAGCTACGAGTGCTAATCAGTTTGTATTTGCATATATAGTTACCGGACTTATCCAAGTGGGAGACTGTTGGAATAGTGTCTAAGGCTGTAACTATATTTGGTAAGTATTTGACCCGGTTGAGCATGGTCCTTTTGGGTTGCCTTCACCATAGCAACTTGACAGGATGATTTATAATGAAAGAAGAAATATTATTAATATATTATGAGAATAATACAAGGAATAATAATATTGTTATTTGATTAATATAAGTCATAAATTAATTAGGAATTAATTTGGTGACTTAAAGAGATTAATTAAATAAAGGGACATAAATTGTCAATTGTATGATAGTTGTATTTTGGGCTGTGATTCCTTATGAATAAGAGGGTGGACAATTTTAGGGTTTGGAAGAGCCTAGAAATCGTCCAAAGGCTTATCAATAAGGATATTGGATTGCTTAGGGCCTAAGTTATCCAATTAGGGTTTTAAGGGTGAAACCCTAGGAGGCTCACTAGTATATATAGACCCATGGAGTCAAGGAAATCGGCACCCTTGTTATTGGAGTAACCCTAGCCGATTTCTCAACCTCCTCTCTCTCTCTATTATCATCCTCTTGCTAGTTGGTGTTTGTAAGCCATTAGAGGAGTGGCAATTGTGACTCTAAGCGCCAAAGACAAGAAGATTCAAGCAAGCAATTCAAGGTATTCCTTTAGATCTGATTTCATATGTTATGAATTGAATGTTTACACTAGATCTATCAATATAAGTCTTGGATACATTGCATGTTCAATTAGAGAAACCTAGATCCAAGCATTAGGGTTTGCATGTGCACATAGGAAAGTTCTTATGTCTCAAACCCATCATCGATATGGACACTACAAGTTCGTAGTGATGCCCTTTAGTCTAACCAATGCACTGGCTGTGTTCATGGACCTGATGAACGAGGTGTGTCGTCCCTTTCTGGACAAGTTCGTCATCATATTCATTGACGACATACTTGTCTACTCAAGAAGCGAGGAAGATCACAAACAACACTTAAGGTTAGTGTAGGAAACACTTAGAACGGAGAAGCTGTACGCAAAATTCTCCAAGTCCGAGTTCTGGATTTGAAAGGTAGCTTTCCTTGGTCACGTGGTAAGCGAGGAGGGTATACACGTGGACCCGTCCAAAATCAAGGCGATAGAGAATTGGTCAGCACCGAAGACACCCACAGAAATCGCTCAATTCTTAGGTCTCGTTGGCCACTATTGCAGGTTCATTCATAATTTTTCCAGAATCGCCAAACCCTTAACTACTCTGACATAGAAAGATGTACCCTTTTGTTGGAGTGAGAAGCAAGAAACTGCATTCCAAACGTTAAAGCAAGCCTTGTGTAGCACACCTATCCTGTCTCTGCCCGAAGGGACAGAGGACTTCGTTGTTTACTGCGATGCATCCAATCAGGGTTTAGGCTGTATGCTTATGTAGAGAGGAAAAGTTATCGCTTATGCCTTGAGACAGCTGAAGGCACACGAAGTTAACTACACGACTCATGACTTGGAGTTAGGAGCAGTGGTCTTCGCACTAAAGATTTGGAGACATTATCTCTACGGAACCAAGTGCACGATCTTCACTGACCATAAAAGCCTACAGCACATCTTCAATCAGAAACACTTAAACATGAGGTAGCGGCGATGGGTAGAGCTGCTCAATGACTACGAGTGTGAAATCCGCTACCATCCCGGCAAGGCTAATGTGGTAGCAGATGCCCTTAGCCAAAAAGAGAGTTCAAGCGGCAAGGCAAAGACATTGACGATGACTATCCATTCCCACTTATTTGCGCAAATCCGAGAAGCCCAGTTAGAAGCCCTCAAACCAGAGAACGTGTTGAACGAAGCCTTGAGAGGAATGGATAAGAATCTTGAGATCAGAGGTGACGGAGTCTATTGTTTCATGGATCGAATCTGGACCCCAAAGTTCGGAGGTTTCAGGGAAGTTGTTATGAACGAAGCTCACAAGACCAGATACTCTGTTCACCCAGGTTCGGACAAGATGTACCTGGATCTCAATAAACAATACTGGTGACCAAACATGAAAGCCGAGATCGCTACCTTCGTGGGCAAATGTCTGACTTGCGCCAAGGTAAAAGTCGAGTATCTTAAGCCCTCGGGTCTACTCCAGCAGCCTGAGATACCTGAATGGAAATGGGAGAAGATCACCATGGATTTCATCACCAAGTTACCCAAATCTCCGTGTGGGTACGATACCATTTGGGTAATTTTCGATCGTTTAACAAAATCCGGTCACTTTATTCCGATCAAAGAATCATTCAAGATGGAAAGACTCAGACGAACCTACATCCAAGAGATAGTCCGACTGCATGGTGTGCCTGTGTCCATTATCTCTTATCGGGATAGCAGGTTTACCTCAAGGTTTTGGCAGTCCCTTCAGAAAGCTCTTGGAACTAAGCTGGATATGAGTACAGCTTATCATCCTCAGACAGACGGACAGAGTGAGAGAACTATCCAGACCCTAGAAGAAATGTTGCGAGCATGTGTCATCGATTTCGGAAAGTCATGGGACATCCATTTACCTTTGATCGAGTTCTCGTATAACAACAGCTACCACACCAGCATCAAGGCTACCCCGTTCGAAGCCCTATACGTTCGCAAGTGCAGATCCCCTCTGTGCTGGGCCGAGGTAGGAGACACGCAGCTAGCCAAAAGTCGAGTCTCCGACAGTGCTCTCACTGGTCCTGAAATCATTCGTGAAACCACCGAGAAGATCATCCAAATCCGAGAACGACTGAAAGCTTCACGAGACATACAGAAGAGTTACGCCGATAAACGACAGAAACCTTTGGAATTCTAGGTTGGAGACTGTGTCCTATTGAAGGTCTCACCCTGGAAAGGCATGATACGCTTTGGAAAGCGCGGAAAGCTTAACCCGAGGTACATAGGACCTTTCGAGATCCTCGATAGGATCGGTCCTGTAGCCTATAAACTCCGACTACCTCAAGAACTTAGCAACATCCATCCTGTATTCCACATCTCGAATCTTAAGAAGTGCCTATCTGATGAAACCCTATTAATCCCTCTTGACGAGATCGAGAGCAACGAGAACTTGAACTTTGTGGAAGAACCAATCGAAATCATGGATCGAGAGATCAAACATACGAAGCAAAGCCGCATCCCGATAGTGAAGGTTTGCTGGAATGCCAAGCGGGGACCCAAGTTCACTTGGCAGCGCGAAGACTCGATGAAACAGAAATATTCGCATCTCTTTCCAAATCCATGATTTGTATCTTAATTTTGAATTTCGGGACGAAATTCCCTCTAACGGGGGATAATGTGACAACCCGAAGTTATTCCATCGTTGTAACTCATATTTGTCAATAAAACTCGCCTTTATCGATTTGTTCCGTTTACATTTTGAATTAGGTCATTTAATTTAAGACTTTTATTTTAACCTCTTAAGTGTCTAAACCCATTTGAAACAAGTGAAAACGCCCCGAATTATTATTTGGAAAATTTTTAGTTTCGACCACGTCGGGTTACAACAACTAAATCGGGTACGACCATAAGCTCCGTTTAACGTCGGTATCGAGTAGATTTCCACCGGGCCATAAACTCAACCCCTATATAAGGGATTGAGTGACCACATTTTGAAGCTTTCACTCTCTTAAAACACTTTCTCTCACTACTCTCTCTAAAACTCCAGTTTGATCCAAAAACACCCCTTTCAAGCTTCAAATTGGTATGTAATCTATCCTAGCTTGTTTCTAAGCTTATTTATCATACAAATTCGTGTTTAAACCATCCAAATGCATCAAAAACAAGTGTTTACGGTTTGGGATCACCTCCCAAAACTGTGAACTCCTTTAAATGGTGTTTTGAAGCCCCAAAACCCTCCCAAACCACTTCTAGTGCTTAGTTATGAGCTTTCGACTTGATGGAATGGACTTAGAACACCAAAATCTTACCATTTAAGGAGTAAACATGATTTTATGGCCCAAGATCATGCTTGGACCGTAAACCCTCATTCATAGACCATAAACACCTTTTAAGGTGTTAAATTGCCCCTTAAACACCTCCAAAAGCTTCTTTGAGCTTCCATGAGTGCATAGAACCTTATATTCCTTCATGAGATGCTCCAAAACATATACAAATGTGTCACACTTGAGTTTACGGTTTGGGAAGGTCTCCCAAAACCGTAAACACCTTCAATGGGGTGTTTAAGTGCCCTTAACACCTTGTATGGCTTAGAATTGGACCTAGAACTTTGTATGCTTAACCTACAACCACCAAAACACATGATTCATGGACAAACATGAGTTTATGGTCGTAAACTCATGTGTTTAAGGTAGTAAACTCACCAAGAACACCTTCATAAACCGTAAACTCCTTTCCAAGGTCGATTCAAGTCCCGATCACTTCTTAAGCCCTTGATTCAACCCTAGAACCTCCCCTTGTGCATTGTAAGACCATTTAGCATCCAAGAACACACCACCCATGAGTTTATGGCCGTAAAATCATGGGGAAATGGTCATTGGACCGTAAACTCCCCTAAGGGGTTACTCTTGAAGAGTAAACTCCTTATCTAGGCCCTACACATCCTTAGATACTACCCGGATCACTCCTAACACTCGAAATGAAGTGTTTTTGTGCCTCGGAGTGTATATTCTTATATAATTAGTAGTTCAAAGTCTAATTAGATACAATTGTGTATCTCTTCATATTACATAGGAACCTCGCGTGTAATCAAGCCCCAAACTGACACTTAGCATCCTAGCCGACACATTTCTCGTCTGGTGAGTTCATACCCCTACACCTTTTTCCGTGTTCTCAATGATTTCAGGGGGGAATACAAGAAAAAGTACAAGAATATCTTGTACTCAAACTCATTAATTCATTTAAAATGTTTCATATTTCGTATGCTTTTAACACTGGAATCCGTAATAACCAACTGTTTAACTTGCAGAGGCAGTTTTCAAACTATTTGTGAAACTTGTTATAAAATGTCGTATTTTATATTTCACAAATGATTTTCCATGTCATTACTGCTAAAAGAATTAGCTTAGTACTTTTGATTCGTCCTCGGTAACACTCCACAGAGATACGCGAGTGGAGGACCACCCTTCTTGTAATAGGGCTTTCCACATTATTACTTGTAAATTTGTTATTCTTAAAAATTGGAGACACGTCCTCTGAAACACTCCACATAGATACGCAAGTGGAGGACCGCCCCTATAACCAGAATCTCCTGGAGGGAGAACGTGACTTTAGTGTATAGATCTATACGGGATTGACTACCCCGCACCTGGCTGCTAGCTACAGTCGGAAAGAAAGTTCCAAGGGTAACAAAAGTCATAAAATGATATTGGACTTCTTATTGCCATATCTAGTGTATCGTATGGTTATGGAACTCGCGATTTAGATAACAGAGATTTACTTGTTAGTAATAATGAACCTAGTAACTAGTTTACTTCCTACTTATTAGTTTTATATACGTGTTAAAACTAATGCACTTTACAAGGATAACCAGGTTTTCAGAATACTTCTCTTAACAATGCAAGTATGGTAGATACTTGTACACTTCATTCCGGATCGATAACCAACCACCAACTTTTAGGAAAATAAGGGTTTTTCCTAGGATAACTTAGTTCTCTTTAACCAAACTGGGTAACATTGAATAACTAGACTTTTTTTATAAGAAAATATGAGATTTTCTTGGATAACAACTTTTTCAAAAAACCAAAGGAAACTTGTTCATTTTCATTAAACAAACCACTTATGAACTCACCAGCTTTATGCTGATTTTCAAACTGCTTGTATTCTCAAGTCCGCATTAGACAGGTACCACATGATCTTTTAGAGAAGACGGAGCATTTAGAAGTCACATCTTAACTTTTGTTCATTTTGGGATGTATATATAAACATGCATAACTTTGTTTCAAACAAATGTAAATACTTCTATGTAATGCAATGGTTGAGTTTACTACGCTTACTATGTATATTGGTTGTGATACTACATAACGTCCTCTGCCCCGGAACGTTTCCGCCATCGGTTTCAGGGTGTGACAAAATATATTAACAAGGGAGATATCTTTTGGATATAATATCATTGAACTATCTCTAAGAGCTCATAGATTATGTTTTACCGGTGGTGGGCTATGCTTATTGAAGGAGCGTACAAGCAACATGGCTTGTCTTGCCAACTACAAATCATATAAAGTACTATTAAACAAAACTTGAATTCAAGGATCATCATGATGATGCATCATTACTCGCACCCATTCCAAAACACCTTTTAAGATTACTTCCCAAGTATAATCTTGTTCTTCTAAGATACAAAGCTTTTTTCTCCGGTTAACAACCAACTATTTCTACTAGATTAAGCTCAAAGAGAAAGAACTCCAAATCATCATTCTATCAAGTCACAATGAAACCACGTGTTTCATAGTGAACTCAACTTCTCTCCCTAACATCAACCCATGATATTCCTACCTAGGAACCTCCAAGTAAGCAACAACATCAACCAGTTCCCTATACCACTAATATTGTAATTAGTAATTTCGAGGCTCCCCGTCCTTCCACATCCAAGAAACACAAGAAACAACAGAAGCACAAAAAGCAACAGGTTGAATACTACATTTCTGACCCACAATAAAACATTTATACCCAAGATCTAATCATCAAAGATCCTACCACCCTCCAAGGTGAAATTACATCAATTAAATAGTATGACCATGATATATTCTGTATAATATCAAACTAACATGTCCTGAGAGTTTTCCTTGTCTTTCTATATATATATATATATATATATATATATATATATATATATATATATATATATATATATATATATATATCATCTTTAGTTTTATGTACAGAAACCCCTCCAATTCCGTAAGGATGACTTTAAATCATATTGATGAGTATTTTCTTAACATTGCATCTATCTTTCTCTTCCTATCATGAAAATATTAATTCCTAATGAGACATTCATCTTTATCGTTGTACCCAAACTCATTATACTAGATGAATACTCATCCATTCCTCCACCAAAATGAGATACTTTCTTTGGTCTAACAACATAATTTAGTACTTCCTAATGGGCAACATATCTTGCCTCTATCCATGTATCCCTACTAAATGAAACAAATGATGAGGAATCTTATAATAATGAAGATTAAACTATTACTAATCCTTCTCTCATGGGTAATATTAGGATAAGAGAACTGTTTGAATCATTATCTGAGGGCTCAATTTTTGAAGATAATAAAGTTTAAGAATTATTAGTTGTTGAACATACCATTCAACTCCAAACTCATGTAATTTCAGAGTTGTTAAATGCAACTAGTCTTAAGGGTGCAAAAATCCATGAACTTGAGAAAATAAAATCTTAATCATGAGAAGAATATAGTAGCCTTACATAATTAGCTTTCTACAGGATCCTTATCTTCAACCCCATTAAAAATAATTGACGTCTTTGTTTTGAATTTTTCTTTGTGGCTTTAATGAGTAAAGCTATATCGGATTGATGTTGAGAATAATTAAGATATTTGTAGGATGATTCTAGTCTGCTTGAGGATAAAGCAAAGTTCAAGTGTGGTGCATTTTGATATATATATATATATATATATATATATATATATATATATATATCCAACATACTTATAAAGCTAGCATTTTTTCTTGAATCTCGTGCATTTGAAACCCCCTTTTTTAACTTCCTCAAACCACATTCATTTGAAACTCCCTTTTTTAACTAATGCAACTCAAAAGTTTTCTTAATTATGATTTAACACTCAAAAGTTTTATAACTTATATTATGTTAAATTAGCATTTAGTGAAAATTTTACTATAAAAAGGCAAATCTTTTGTGTATTTTATGTTATATAAAATCTTACATGTAAGAAGGATTTGAAGATATTGTGATTCAAAAGTTTTCATATAGTTGAAGCATTCACGATCAAAATATGATGATATTGTTTGCTTCTGATATATGAGATAAAAGAAGCATTATACACATATGATTTTATGTAATTTTGAATAAAGTGTATAAAGTTTAAATTGTGAATATTTGTGTAAATAAACTTTAAAATGAGCATTAGCCTATAGATATGAAAATATAAATGTAATTTTTAAGTTGACAATGTGGCTATGAAGATATAATTTATGGATATTAAACAATGAATTTATTATATTAAGCTGTGAATTTTGAGTTCTAAACTATAATTTGATTGTGTTAAGCTATGAATTAAATGAATTAAGTTGTGAAATTTTTCTTAATTTTTAGTTAAAATATGACCGATTTATGTATAAATGTTTGTATTAATTTTTTTATGAATATATTTATTTTTTGTATTGTATAAATATGTAATTATATATTAGTTTTTATTGTTATTTTGCATTAAAGTCTTAGATAGTAAATTAATTGGTTTATTAAACTGTGGATATAATATTTAATTTATGAATGTATGATTATATATACAGATCTGATTTGGAAAAATTGATGGTTGCTGAAGTGTCATATATAGTTGGTTGTCGTGTATGATAATTGGTGGTGGTCGGAGAGTTTGGGTTTGACTTATTTGAATATTTGAATTAGTGTATAATATATTATATTATATTGTGAGTTTTATGTATTAAACTAAAGGTGGAATGTATTAACTTGTATATATTATTTAAATTTTATATAAAATATGAATAAATATATGCATGAAAATATTAAACAACATACTAGTGAATTAAGTTTGCTAAAGTATACATATTGTATTTTAAACTGTGAATATGTCTTATAAACGTTATAATTTTTTTAAAGAAAAATCTATAATTTAAATCTGAGAATCTTGAATTTTGTCAAAGGCATAATTCTGTTTTTTATTAAAGTTTCTATATTTGGCTGCAAAATCCAAAGGGTATGTGTTAAAAAATATTACCAAAAAAGGGAGTTATATGTTTCTTCTATTAAACTATGAATACGACTAGTAAAATGTCATTTAATTTGGTATTAGAGTAGCGGTGGCCCGACGATGGTCTGGCGGTATTCCGATAACAAGTGGCAACTAGCTGTAAACTATAGAATTGAAAAGATTGTTTAATACAATATAAATGTTTGATTTATCCAAAATACCCTTAATGAAACATTTTAAAAAATGGTTCTTAGGGTTCTTAATCTTTTTGGTTTCTCATTTGAACCACTCCATATATATATATATATATATATATATATATATATATATATATATATATATATATATATATATATATATATATATATATATATATATATATATATATATATATATATATATATATGGTTGTGTTATTTAGTTTCTAGTAACTATTGTGTGTTTAAATGTACAGATCTGTACCATTGGATGGAATATAATCAAGAGTCATTATTTGAGGGTCTAAGATAGTAGAATATGATAAAATATACCATATAATCACCCAAATTTGAGCATAAGGGTATTTTAGTCAATTAACCTATATTAAAAAAAAAGGAAATTTTCAGATTTTTAGGGATAATTAATTCCTTTATTTTTAAAATTTTGAATATTTTAAATTAATTTAAAATTAAAAATCCGATTTTGTTATGTCAGAATGATAGAATTTTAACCATAAACTAGTAAATATATTTTTCGATTTTATTCTTTCAGAATGACAAAATGCCAACCATAAACTAGTAAATACATTCTGAAAGAATACACAAAATCGATTCTTGAACTAATAATATACCAAATAATTACATTGTATGATTGTGATTCATTGAATAATAATAAACATTCTGAAAGAATAACAAGTATAATTCTTAAAAACTACAACATTCTTAAACAATGAGTGTGATCATTCATTAATTCATTCTTCAAGCCTTTCCCATCAGGTCTTCAAGCCATTTCTATCAGGAATTCATTGCCAAGTAATTTGTAGTGAAACAATTGTAACAACTGCATATTAACATACAAATAATTAACTACAATTCTATCAGAATACAACAATTGTCACAACTGGAAATTTTGAGCCATGTAATCTATACATTCAAGTTAATGTGAATCAAAAACTTCAAGTAAATACATTACACAAGTACTACAAGTAGTCATCAAACAATTGGAAAACCTTAGAAGTTCTTGTTAAGTCTATTTTGGACTAGAACTTCCTTATTGGATCCAAACGGACCAATAAGCTTCTAACTAGACTATCATGGGCTTAGAACCCTAATTGGGCTCTAATTGGACCCACACTAATTTATTTCAACATTTTGGGCCATGTTGGACCTATAATGAAATGAATTTAAAAGCTTTGAGCCATGAATACCCTAAACTAGTTCATCAAAAATAGAAAAAAATCATACTACATTCTTTTAAGCATAAAACACACCCTAACTAACTCTAATTTTGGGCTTAAGGGGAAAAAGCCCAAATTTTTCTTTCCTCTTTGAAATTCTCGGCCCAAGGCCCACACCCAAAGAGAAATGGAAGAGTTGACTATTTGCTTGCCACCTCATTATTACCCAACATGTTTCCATGCACCTTAGTCCATATCTCCATGCATATCACTTCAAAAGTCATTTCTTCTTCTCTCCTCTCTCACTCTCGGCCATACACCCACACACACACACAAAAATCTCTCAAATCCTCTCTAGATCACTCAAGAACAACTCTCCCTCTCCACTCAAAAATCTCGAGTTCTAGGAAGCATTCAAGAGGAAATCTCCACAAAATTCTTCATCTAAGGTAAGATTATGCATAGATCTATGGTTTAAATTCTTTTGTTATCAAAATCCTTTCCTAATCTATGCAAAAATCGTGATCTTGCATCCTAGAACCATCTCAAAACTCGAGATCTTCATCAAAGGGAGCTAAGGCCAAAAACACTTCATTTTCCTTCCATTTTTCCTTGCAAAACCAAATCAACACCCCAAGGTGAGCTTCATACCCCCTATTTTCTGTTTTTATGAGTTTTGTGGGGGGGGGAATACAAGTGAAAGTGTAGATCTATATGTGTTTTGTATGCCTTGTATGATTTCCATGCTTATATGTATGCTTTTATGTGTTTTTATGTTGGATCTAGCCTTAAAACCCCTCAAACCGAAATATAACTTATGTTTTATGATCTTAGCTTCAAAAATATTTCTACACACAAAGTGTTTCAAGAAAAATGGCTAAGTGGTTTAGTAATAATTTTCTTTGGGTTAAAAACACAAATTTTGGGCCAAAAATGTGAAAAATACAAAATTAAGGGCCCAAATTGACATTTCACAGATTCTGATGGATGAAGTGTGCCAAAACAGTTTCCATAAAATTATTTCTGGAGTTATACTCAATTAGAGGATTAAAAACATAAATTTCAAGCTTAATGGGCTAAAAATGACATTTTCAGCCCAATGAGGCCCATTATGCGAATTTTTCTGTTTTGGAGGGCCAAAACTGTGAATTTCTGTAAAACAGTGGACTATAAGTGTCCCAAATTCTTTTCAAAGGTTTAAGATGCTTTTTAAATTTAAAAAGGACCAAAGTTGCAAAAATTTTCCAATTTGGGCCAAAATTGTCAAAATTGCGAAAAGGAGGGCTAAAACCGAGAAAAACTGCATTTTCAGGGACTTAAACTGTTTTCTATGAAAAATGTGCTGAAAAATATTAATTTCAATAATTTTTGGTGTTAAAATGTCAAGAAAAATAGTTCAAGGACCAAACCGGGAAGTATTTAATAAAAAGGGTTGAAAATGTAAATTTTACAAATAATGAGGGGCTGAAAACAGGAATATTTCAAGGCTAGTTCAATATACACATTTTGATTAAATAATGGCATCGTGGCTATCGACGAAATACAATACACTACAATACCAAAAGTCGTTGTTAAACGAATTGGTTCGGTCTCGAACCAATAAAATCCGAAACTACTAACGTTACGACACTATGACACTACGACACTACGATTCATATAACTAACGATTTGGAATTCACTATACATACGAGTGTGCACAGACGTCTACGCACCATCTTTGGGCCCCAAAAGTGTAAAATCTTGTTCGTTGAGCCTAGCTAGCCCAATGACCTGATCTTAAGGCCCGAGGACCTCTATCTTACGAAGTGTTGGGTTCTACCAATCCGACACGACGTAACCGGACTTTCAATGGCTGTAGACTACTGGTCCCCAAGGGTCCTTTAGTGTCGCCAGTGGAGTCTGCCTTTTTGCGAGGCGGGTCTGGGACCCCTCGTACATTTTTATCCCCAACCGGTTAATGGAGTCACCGGGGTCTTCGTGACCTCTTTCTCTTCGGATGTGGGATTACACCTAGTCAGGGCGATTGGATAACGCGATTAGTACTGACGACGCCTTCGGGTTCGTTAGTATAACTATAAACTGGGCGTTTGTGTAACGCGGGTTTGTAGTAAATAATCCTGCTCGAGAACCTTCCAACGTCGCCTGGGACTGACACTATACGCTATGCAATGGTTTCAATGTAACATCACGTAATTCAAGGAACTAGGAGAACATCGGGTTTTCCTAGGGTTTTCAATTCGTACAGATTTGAAATGCATACATTTTCAATGAACATTCTTTTTACAAGTATAGAAACAAACAAGCATACCTATGGATCTTCACAAATGTTTTCAAAAGCCTTTCTTTTCAGAAAATATCGGATTTTCTGGTGGTTTTTCAAACAATACAAACATTCGATTTCAAACACTACTTATGAACTCACCAACATTTCATATGTTGACGTTTTTCAAAATACTTGTATTCTCAGGGAACCAGTGAATCAAGGGAAATCATATTCAGTGACGGTTGCAGTTTATTTTTGTATGAATTGAACAAATTAATTTTTGGGGAATGTAATGTTTAAACAATGTATGATATGTAAACGCTACTGGTTGTACTATGTTAATGAATGGTGACGAATGTTGTTATGTTTCATATATATTCAATGTTATGGTATTCAATTGAGTCACGACAGCCCCCGGACGTTTCCGCCGTCTGGTTCGGGGGTGTGACAGGTTGGTATCAGAGCTTTGTTTATAGTGAACTAGCATGTCGAGCCATACATTGATATGCAACTATAAACCAAAAAGAGGGACTAACATAACTCTGAACAGAACAAGTAAATGAAACACACTTGCTTGCATTAGGAATAAAGATCCAACGCTGAATCAAACACAATAACACTGGTATTTCGGTTAATTTGGGACTGTTCTTAGTGATACCAAGGAGTGAATGTAGCCTGATCAACTACATTCTCTCCAAGGTAAAATTAACACACGTCTTGATGAGATCGGGATAGCCAGGGAACCTAAAACTATACCCCCTATCACCAAAAAGAGAACGTCTGTTTAGTTTGCAATAGTGGAAGAGGCATAGGATAATATTAGTGAACTTTTACGTGGTCTGCTATGTGTTGCAAATCTATGATTGTATGCTAAATGATAGAAGTACTTAGGTTCGTGCCATACACCTAGTCAGTAGGACCACGACCTCACAGAAACCACGTACACCCAACATCTTTCCGTTTCACGACAGAAAGATGCCTCGCCCAGCTACTCGCGGAAATCCCGAACCAACCCCGCCGGAAGTTGACTCCACTGCTTTCCAGGCAGCCGTGTCTGCTGCAGTCACAGCAGCTATGGCACAACTTCACCGAGGGAACAACGGAGGAGGTAACGGGCAAGGATCCGGAAGTTCGAACAACAGGACGAACCAAGGACTCACTAAAACGTGCACCTACAAGGATTTTGCGAACGCTAAACCCCGAACTTTCAACGGTACTGGAGGAGTGATCGCCCTAAAGCGATGGATCGAGAAGGTAGAGTCGGTATTCGAGATATGCGAGTGCCCCGAGCAGATGAAAGTGAAGTTCGCGGCCTGCACTTTTATGGACCAAGCACTCACTTGGTGGAATGGTCATGTAGAAGCTATGACACTCCCTGTCGCCAACTCTATTCCCTGGGCAGAAATGAAAGAGATGTTGACGGCTGAGTACTGCCCCCGAGGCGAAATACAGAAGATGGAGCAGGAACTATGGAATCTCACGGTGCAGAATGGGAACATCGATGCTTACATATCGAGATTCAGCGAACTATCTCTGTTGTGCCCGGGTATGATCACATCAGAGGGAAAGAAGATTGAACGATTCATTTGGGGACTGACATCCCCCATTCAAGGGAATGTGATAGCTGCGAACCCTGAAACTTTTGACAGTGCGAAGAGATTGGCAAAGAGGCTATATGATCATAACCACAAAAAGGGCGAGAAACCGGTAGAGACTGAGAAGAAGAAGGAGAGTGATGGTAAGAAAGGATGGAACAACAAGAGGAAGGGGCGTCAGGGTCCCGAGACCTCTAAAAAGCAGCAAACGGTGGCAGTTCACGCTGTCACTGCGCCGGTACCAGTCACATCACATGCTCCAGCCTCAGCTGCTTCAAATGCTTCAAGACCCTACTCCGGTACTCTTCCTAGTTGCAATAAGTGCGGCCTCCACCATCACGGTGAATGCAGAGAACACCATTGCACCAGTTGCAACCGAAGAGGACACACTGCAAGGTTCTGCAGGACTTATCCTTCTCAGAACCAGAGTCAGGGAAACAACCAGAACAACAACAATAACCACCGCAATACCAACAACACCAATGCCGGCAGCAATAATGCAGGGCCTAGCCACACCTGTTTTGGGTGTGGAAGGACGGGACATTTCCGTCTAGATTGCCCTAACAACAACAACTCAGGAAACAGAGGAGCAGGGAGAATGCTGACCATGGGTCAGAGTGATGCAGTTCAGGACCCCGCAGTTGTGACCGGTACGTTCCTCCTAAACCACACTTATGCATGCATCTTATTTGATACTGGAGCGGAGCGAAGTTTCGTAAGTGAGAAGTTTAAACATTTATTAAAACAACAACCCCAGAAGCTAAAAGAAACCTATACGGTGGAAATGGCCAATGGGAAGACCGAATCCACTAGGGAGATCTACATCGGATGTACCCTAACCCTTAACCAACACGTCTTACGAATAGATCTGATGCCAGTGTCAATTAGGAGTTTCGATGTGATTATCGGCATGGATTGGTTAAGCCCCCACCATGCTGAGATTATGTGCCACGAGAAGGCCGTTCGCCTTCGTCTCCCGAATCACGAAACCCTAGTAATTTACGGAGACAAACCTAGCACGAATCTTCGTCTTATCTCGTGCATCAAAGCACAAAAACATCTGCGAAAGAACAACTTAGCGTTCTTGGCCCACATAGTGGACAAGGCCAAAGAAGAAATTAACATCCAAGACATTCCGGTAGCGTGTGAATTCCCGGACGTGTTTCCTAAAGATCTTCCGGGAGTACCCCCAGAGAGACAGGTTGAGTTCCGAATCGACCTCGTTCCAGGAGCAACTCCTCTCGCTAAATCACCATATCGATTGGCACCTGCTGAAATGCAGGAATTGTCCAGCCAACTCAGTGAGCTTCTGGACAAGGGATTTATCCGACCTAGCTACTCGCCATGGGGAGCTCCGGTGCTCTTTGTCAAAAAGAAGGACGGATCTTTCAGAATGTGCATCGATTACAGAGAGTTGAATAAACTCACTGTTAAAAACCACTACCCACTCCCACGAATCGACGATCTATTCGACCAGCTCCAAGGAGCTAGCTATTTTTCTAAAATAGATCTACGGTCCGGATACCATCAACTCAAGGTCCGAGAAGAAGATATTCCTAAAACCGCTTTCCGAACCCGCTATGGACATTATGAATTCGTCGTAATGCCCTTCGGTCTAACAAATGCACCCGCCGCATTTATGGACCTAATGAACCGAATCTGTCGACCGTTCTTGGACAACTTCGTCATTGTGTTTATCGATACCATCCTCGTCTATTCTCGAAGCAAAGAGGAGCATGGCCAACATCTCCGACAAGTCCTAGAGACGCTGCGATCGGAAAGGCTTTACGCCAAACTCTCTAAGTGTGAGTTTTGGCTACGGAGCGTGAATTTTCTCGGTCACGTAGTTAGCCAAGATGGAATTCATGTGGATCCCTCTAAGGTCAAAGCTGTGGAAGGATGGGCAACTCCGACCACGCCCACAGAAATTCGTCAGTTCTTAGGCCTAGCAGGCTACTATAGGAGATTCATCCAAAACTTCTCTAAAATCGCCAAGCCACTTACCTTGCTTACGCAAAAGAGTGTGCCATTCAAGTGGACAGACCGACAAGAGATTGCGTTTCGAGCCTTGAAGCAAGCTCTTTGTAGCGCTCCTGTACTATCTCTACCTGAAGGAACGGAAGATTTTGTAGTTTACTGTGACGCGTCAAATCAAGGCTTAGGTTGCGTTCTCATGCAACGTGGAAGAGTGATAGCATATGCGTCCCGTCAACTAAAGACGCACGAAGTAAATTACACAACCCATGACCTAGAACTGGGAGCCGTGGTCTTCGCCCTAAAAATTTGGAGGCACTACCTGTACGGTACAAAGTGCACCATCTTCACAGACCACAAGAGCCTCCAGCACATCTTGAATCAGAAGGAGCTGAACATGAGACAACGAAGATGGGTGGAGTTGTTAAACGACTACGAATGCGAGATCAAGTACCATCCAGGCAAGGCCAACGTGGTAGCTGACGCATTAAGTCGGAAGGAGTACACAAATCGCCGTACGAAGACGCACTCGATAACCATTCAGTCTCATCTGACCGCTCAAATTGCATCAGTCCAGGCAGAGGCTATGAAAGCGGAAAATAGAACTAGCGAGGCATTACGCGGAATGGAGAAGAACCTGGAAGTCAAAGAGAATGGGGTATACTACTTCATGAACCGTATTTGGGTTCCAAAAATCGGAGGATTCAGGGAGATCGTTATGAAGGAAGCCCACAAGACACGATACTCCATTCATCCTGGTTCGGACAAGATGTATTTGGACATTAAGCAGCACTATTGGTGGCCTAACATGAAGGCGGAAATCGCAACTTATGTTAGTAAGTGCCTTACGTGTGCCAAAGTAAAAGTGGAATACCAGAAACCTTCCGGATTGTTACAGCAACCGGCAATCCCTGAGTGGAAATGGGAGGGGATTTCTATGGACTTCGTGACCAAGCTGCCCAAGACGTCGGACGGATTGGACACCATATGGGTAATAATCGACCGACTGACGAAATCTGCCCATTTCCTGCCAATCAAAGAGTCCTACAAGATGGAGAGGCTGACGCGTTTGTACCTACGAGAGATTGTAAGACTTCATGGAGTGCCAAAATCTATCATCTCGGATAGGGACAGTAGGTTCACGTCACGCTTTTGGCAGTCGCTCCACAAGGCCATGGGAACTCATCTCGATATGAGCACCGCGTATCACCCACAAACGGACGGTCAAAGCGAACGAACCATTCAGACGCTTGAAGACATGCTTCGTGCATGTGTGATAGACTTCGGAAAGTCTTGGGATACCCACCTACCGTTGATCGAGTTTTCATATAACAATAGTTATCATTCGAGCATTAAGGTGGCCCCTTTCGAAGCACTGTACGGGCGTAAATGTAGATCACCGTTATGTTAGGCTGAAGTAGGTGACACCCAGCTAGCAAGAACACATACGTCGGATAGGGCAATGACAGGACCGGAAATCATTCGCGAGACCACGGAAAAGATTGTCCAGATCAAAGCTCGATTACAGGCATCGCGTGACCGGCAAAAGAGCTATGCTGATAAACGGCGAAAGCCCTTAGAATTCCAGGTCGGTGATCGAGTATTGTTGAAGGTCTCACCCTGGAAAGGGGTTATACGTTTCAGAAAACGGGGAAAGCTGAACCCGCGATACATTGGACCTTTCGAAATCGTCGTCCGAATAGGTCCAGTAGCATACAGACTACAACTACCCACGGAGCTAAACGGTGTACACCCCGTGTTTCATGTTTCTAATCTGAAAAAGTGCCTATCAGATGAAACCCTTGTCATTCCTCTTGACGAAATCGAAATCAATGAGAATCTCCTGTTCGTCGAGGAGCCAATCGAAATCATGGACAGGGAGGTGAAGCGTACTAAGCAGAGTCGCATCCCGATCGTGAAGGTACGGTGGAACGCAAAGCGTGGGCCAGAATTCACGTGGGAACGCGAAGATCAAATGAAGCAAAAGTACCCTCACCTATTCTAGCATTCTCAAATCTAGATTTCAAACAGAATTTCGGGACGAAATTCCCTCTAACGGGGGGATGATGTCACAACTGGAAATTTTGAGCCATGTAATCTATACATTCAAGTTAATGTGAATCAAAAACTTCAAGTAAATACATTACACAAGTACTAAAAGTAGTCATCAAACAATTGGAAAACCTTAGAAGTTCTTGTTAAGTCTATTTTGGACTAGAACTTCCTTATTGGATCCAAACGGACCAATAAGCTTCTAACTAGACTATCATGGGCTTAGAACCCTAATTGGGCTCTAATTGGACCCACACTAATTTATTTCAACATTTTGGGCCATGTTGGACCTATAATGAAATGAATTTAAAAGCTTTGAGCCATGAATACCCTAAACTAGTTCATCAAAAATAGAAAAAAATCATACTACATTCTTTTAAGCATAAAACACACCCTAACTAACTCTAATTTTGGGCTTAAGGGGAAAAAGCCCAAATTTTTCTTTCCTCTTTCAAATTCTCGGCCCAAGGCCCACACCCAAAGAGAAATGGAAGAGTTGACTATTTGCTTGCCACCTCATTATTACCCAACATGTTTCCATGCACCTTAGTCCATATCTCCATGCATATCACTTCAAAAGTCATTTCTTCTTCTCTCCTCTCTCACTCTCGGCCATACACCCACACACACACACAAAAATCTCTCAAATCCTCTCTAGATCACTCAAGAACAACTCTCCCTCTCCACTCAAAAATCTCGAGTTCTAGGAAGCATTCAAGAGGAAATCTCCACAAAATTCTTCATCTAAGGTAAGATTATGCATAGATCTATGGTTTAAATTCTTTTGTTATCAAAATCCTTTCCTAATCTATGCAAAAATCGTGATCTTGCATCCTAGAACCATCTCAAAACTCGAGATCTTCATCAAAGGGAGCTAAGGCCAAAAACACTTCATTTTCCTTCCATTTTTCCTTGCAAAACCGAATCAACACCCAGAGGTGAGCTTCATACCCCCTATTTTCTGTTTTTATGAGTTTTGTGGGGGGGGGGGGGGGGGAATACAAGTGAAAGTGTAGATCTATATGTGTTTTGTATGCCTTGTATGATTTCCATGCTTATATGTATGCTTTTATGTGTTTTTATGTTGGATCTAGCCTTAAAACCCCTCAAACCGAGATATAACTTATGTTTTATGATCTTAGCTTCAAAAATATTTCTACACACAAAGTGTTTCAAGAAAAATGGCTAAGTGGTTTAGTAATAATTTTCTTTGGGTTAAAAACACAAATTTTGGGCCAAAAATGTGAAAAATACAAAATTAAGGGCCCAAATTGACATTTCACAGATTCTGATGGATGAAGTGTGCCAAAACAGTTTCCATAAAATTATTTCTGGAGTTATACTCAATTAGAGGATTAAAAACATAAATTTCAAGCTTAATGGGCTAAAAATGACATTTTCGGCCCAATGAGGCCCATTATGCGAATTTTTCTGTTTTGGAGGGCCAAAACTGTGAATTTCTGTAAAACAGTGGACTATAAGTGTCCCAAATTCTTTTCAAAGGTTTAAGATGCTTTTTAAATTTAAAAAGGACCAAAGTTGCAAAAATTTTCCAATTTGGGCCAAAATTGTCAAAATTGCGAAAAGGAGGGCTAAAACCGAGAAAAACTGCATTTTCAGGGACTTAAACTGTTTTCTATGAAAAATGTGCTGAAAAATATTAATTTCAATAATTTTTGGTGTTAAAATGTCAAGAAAAATAGTTCAAGGACCAAATCGGGAAGTATTTAATAAAAAGGGTTGAAAATGTAAATTTTACAAATAATGAGGGGCTGAAAACAGGAATATTTCAAGGCTAGTTCAATATACACATTTTGATTAAATAATGACATCGCGGCTATCGACGAAATACAATACACTACAATACCAAAAGTCGTTGTTAAACGAATTGGTTCGGTCTCGAACCAATAAAATCCGAAACTACTAACGTTACGACACTATGACACTACGACACTACGATTCATATAACTAACGATTTGGAATTCACTATACATACGAGTGTGCACAGACGTCTACGCACCATCTTTGGGCCCCAAAAGTGTAAAATCTTGTTCGTTGAGCCTAGCTAGCCCAATGACCTGATCTTAAGGCCCGAGGACCTCTATCTTACGAAGTGTTGGGTTCTACCAATCCGACACGACGTAACCGGACTTTCAATGGCTGTAGACTACTGGTCCCCAAGGGTCCTTTAGTGTCGCCAGTGGAGTCTGCCTTTTTGCGAGGCAGGTCTGGGACCCCTCGTACATTTTTATCCCCAACCGGTTAATGGAGTCACCGGGGTCTTCATGACCTCTTTCTCTTCGGATGTGGGACTACACCTAGTCAGGGCGATTGGATAACGCGATTAGTACTGACGACGCCTTCGGGTTCGTTAGTATAACTATAAACTGGGCGTTTGTGTAACGCGGGTTTGTAGTAAATAATCCTGCTCGAGAACCTTCCAACGTCGCCTGGGACTGACACTATACGCTATGCAATGGTTTCAATGTAACATCACGTAATTCAAGGAACTAGGAGAACATCGGGTTTTCCTAGGGTTTTCAATTCGTACAGATTTGAAATGCATACATTTTCAATGAACATTCTTTTTACAAGTATAGAAACAAACAAGCATACCTATGGATCTTCACAAATGTTTTCAAAAGCCTTTCTTTTCAGAAAATATCGGATTTTCTGGTGGTTTTTCAAACAATACAAACATTCGATTTCAAACACTACTTATGAACTCACCAACATTTCATATGTTGACGTTTTTCAAAATACTTGTATTCTCAGGGAACCAGTGAATCAAGGGAAATCATATTCAGTGACGGTTGCAGTTTATTTTTGTATGAATTGAACAAATTAATTTTTGGGGAATGTAATGTTTAAACAATGTATGATATGTAAACGCTACTGGTTGTACTATGTTAATGAATGGTGACGAATGTTGTTATGTTTCATATATATTCAATGTTATGGTATTCAATTGAGTCACGACAGCCCCCGGACGTTTCCGCCGTCTGGTTCGGGGGTGTGACAACAATAATATTCTTACAGAATAAACTATACTTACAGAATGTATTGAATATTCTTAAAGAATTTGTATTATCAAGAATATACAACTGTAGTTAAAATGCCTCCTACTTCATCTTCATAATCTTTAGCTTCAGCCTCCATCTCCAGGTATCCTGAATCAAAATCTAATGGAGAAAAAAGTAAAAACTTGCTTGAACCAAAATAACAATTCAAGAAAACAGATGAGAAGAGTTACCTAATGATTCTCATATTTAGAGCCTGAATCAAACTTCTAACTATTGCAATTGAGAAATAAGATGATAAACGTTTCTGGCCACTGGACGTCTCCATCGCAAAAAAGGCACAAACCCTATTTTTTTATTTACATTCAGTCTACATTGCTCGATTTCTAATGGCTTCGCCTTGTCAATTTCTCAATGAACCTGTTCTCAATGGATGTCGCATACAATTTAGATCCCCATCAGCGCTACAATTGAAGACCTTCAGTCCGGTTGCACTCATCCACGTCAGGCATCGACATCAGGTAAGGTGCTGGTAAGGATTTTGCATGTGATATCGTTGATGCACAGTACAAGGTTTGTATTTCGAACCAAAATTAGCAAGAACATCAGTAATGGAATTGGGTTTGGTAGAAGGATTAAGGAGTGTAACAGGTTCTATGTAAAAACATGAAGAAGACAACTAGCTGAAGAAGGTGGGTGACAATGAGAACCGGTGGCGAGATGTTTGTGCATGATGATACAGTCGATGATGATGAAATAGATGAGAGGTTGATATTTTATAGGGTTTTAAAACTAATTTCCTAGTTTAAAGGGATATTAAATGTTTTGAATACTTACTATAATTAAAATTAGCTAACATCACTATTATACCCTTATCTATATAATAAATTATTTAATTATTTGCTAAATTCTCATTGGTGCATACTTGCACACAAGAGTTGCTAGAAACATTTAAACCTAACTATATATATATATATATATATATATATATATATATATATATATGTGTGTGTGTGTGTGTGTGTGAGAGAGAGAGATATCATATTCTTTTGAGTTTTAAATTGATATAAATTAAGATAATGATGCTAATTGATCTTGGAAATATGTTTTATGGCTTCAAGAAAATTATGGAACAAAAATGACTAAAAAAGGACTTATAAAGATCAAGGAGATAGTAAGATAAAATGCATAGAACACACCACATAAGCTGGCAGTGCTTGACTAAAATGTGGATTCATATACTTTTACATTGCTCCCACCAAGCCTACGTGCCACGTAATTAAGTCTATAACATCTAGAAACTCTTATCAAGGAGATTTAGAAAGAGAATGCACAATTTTTACTAGGGATTTGAAGAATCGAATAGTTAATCCTATAAGAATTCACTGTGTTTTATTTTATAAACATGTATAGTTTAACTTCATGTTTTCTTCTTGTTTATACTTTCTATTATGGGTTAAAACCCTTTACTTTCTCTTAGAGTTGAGGAACCCCTTGATTATGGCTTGATTTTGAAAGAATCATATTTATTAAGTTTATAATCTATTATGTTTGTTTGTTCAAAGATCCTTATGTATTAAAGGTTATATATTTATTACTTATTGTTGAGTTAATATAGTTTAGAGAATCAATTTGAATATATAGACTCATACTTTTTTTATGACTATAAGACTGTATGACTAGTCATTGACCAAATCCTATGGTTAGGTTAGTTAAGTAATTAACTTTAATGTGTAAGAATGTATAGATGACCTTTTTGTGTAATTAGTTGATTTTCATGACCATTAATATTAATTAATAAAAGATCAGGTCTTGCATAATACGAACTAAATATTGATTATATGGATAGTTAATGTGACAACCGTCAAAATTCGAGTCAGTTCTACATTTGATAATCTTAGTTGCACGTGTAGGCACGACACATACTAGACTTAGTAACTAGAAGCTAAGTTATAACCTAATAGAAACTTGGAAACAAGTAGAATCGAAGGATAGTGTACTTAGATTTCACACTAGTATGTGAATTCTACAACTATTTAACTGTAATGACTATCCATATTTGGGTCATTCTTTGACTTGAACACCTTTTCATGAATCATATACACACATCATGCACATGACCTAGAAGTAGAAATTAGGTTAAAGTCTCATAGAAACTTAAGTCAAAGTTGAAGACTAGGACTAGTATACTTGATTCCTCAATCTCGCTTGAATCTCAGAATCACTACATAGAATGCCAATAAACCGTTAAAAATGAATTACAAACACTATTTTTTTAACAAGAAAAGAGTTTGAAACTCTATTATAATTTGAAATATCAAATAATTCAATTTATTTTGATATCCAAATATTTATTAAATCTCAAGACCTTAAAAACCCTAAAAACTTAAATTTATAAACTTTAACACCTAAAAAAATCCATAAAATTTGGTATGGACTATATAATATCAATTTTAAATAACTTAATTTAGTAAAATATAACCAAGGAGAAATAAAATTTAAGTCATTAGTATTTAACCTTATTTTCTAAGCAAAAAAAATGAAGGCTTTGTGAATGAAAATTAGCATAAGGTGCATATTTTATAAAAACTTGATATTTTTATAAAATAAAGTTATATTTTATAAAATTTAAAGGAGGGAAACCTTTCTCCATTTAAAAGTCGGATTCCTCTCTCTCTCTCTCTCTCCATTCTTTCCTCTTCCCAAAACACTCAATCAATTCCCCTCCACACTCCATTTCTCCATACTTCACTTTCTCTCTCACACTCCCTCACTTTATTTTCTCTCTATTCTCTCTTCATCTCTCTAGGAACCACGAAAATTTCCAGAAAATAAGTCCAAGAACACACCTCAAACTCAAAATCTTCATCATCTAGTGGTGTTCATTAACGTGGAACAAGATTTCCTTTCATTTTCCTTCAATGTTTTGTTATTTTTCTTACACTTTCTTTTTCTTCTACTCCATTCTATTGTAAAATCATGAACACTTGCACCTACTCATGGTTTTGATGATGATGGTGGTAGGATTTCATCTAAAAGCAACATGCATGTTGTAAATGGTAAAATCCAAGGAACAAAACCTAAGTCAAAATCAACACAATGCACTTTTCTACAAGTTTTGGGTGAAAAACACCACATGCATCCAAAGTTTTCTATCAAAAACAATTCTTCAACATTTCAAACTCATGAATGGTCTTCAAACAAACATGCATGTGATGATCCTCAAGCTTAGATGCTAGATCATCAAAGTATGTTGTTAAAAGCTTTCAAATATGTTCATGAAGGATTTATTTCCAAATAAATATCTAAAACTCCTTTTCTGACCAAATCCGATTTTTCCCAGATTCCCATCAGCAAAATTAGATGCTCTGTAAATTTCCAGAAAATAATTCATTTATCTCGAATTACTATAATTAATGCAATAAAATAAGGGATATAAATCATATAAAATACTTTCTGAGGTCTATAAATCCTAGTTAAATTCGTGGATGGCCCCTATACTAAATAATGACTTCTCATTAAGTTACATCGATTTTTGTTACTATTTATGGTGGTTTTGAATTTTCTTTTTGTTTAGCCCCAATAAATCATAAAACCGCTTTAGATAATTTTAAAAGGGGAACTTAGAAGAATAATAGCTACGAGTATGTAAATAAAAACTTCCCCATAGAGGAAATGGCTAGAGTAACGAACGGCGAGTGGACGGAGGTCTGGCGACATAAGAACAACACATTTCAAAAGAACACAGGAATCACAAACTTCTATGTGACAGGGTTCCCTGACAGAACAAAGAAGGAGGAACTACGTGAACCTTTCAGCAGATTCAGGAAGGTGGTGGATATTTACTTTGGAATGAAGAAAGATTATCAAAAAAGAAACTTCGCATTCGTCAGATATGCCTTCATCAACAACGCCAACGAAATGGAGATGAAACTGCAGGGCATCAGGTGCAGGAATAAGACTTTGGAGGTAAATATCTCAAAACACCAACGTAAAGTAAATTTAAATCAACACCATAACCAAGAAACAAGACCAAGACAGAACATGCAATCCAATACGACTAAACATGGAGCATCTTCTTACTTCATGGAAACCAGAGGCAACAGAACATATGCTCAAGTTGTAAATGACACGAATTGAATGAGAACAAAGGAAGATGGCCCAACAATCACACTCAATTCTAATACATTCATGAAAGACTGGTTTAAGAGAGGAGTACTCATCGGCGAAACACATAGCCTGGACCATATGGCTAATCTTCACGCCTCAGGATTCATGAAAGAAGAAACAAAGTACCTTGGTGGTCTCAAACTCGCTATCCAATTCAGATGGCATGTCGATGCAAAAGAATATTTAGGAGACAAAAACCGATGGAAAGACTGGTTCAAATGGTTGGTTAATGTAGAACAATGGAATGTAGATTATGAAAGAGTAGCATGGCTCAAGATCATCGGGGTCCCTTTACCACTTTGGGAGGAAGATAACTTCACAAGAATAGCCAGCAGGTACGGTAAGGTCATTAATCCATTTGATGGTATAGCGAATAGAAGAGATTACTCTACGGGCAAGGTCGGAGTCCTCACGCCATCTAGACGATGGATCAACGAGGAAATTAGAATCAACTCCAATGGCCAGGAATTCAGGATCGAAGTCGTAGAATACACTGACGATTGGTCTCCATTCAAACCAGCTTCGTTTGACAAAGTTGTTGAATCAGAGGATGACGATGAAGACTTAGGGGCTGTTTGTTTACGTCTTAATTGAAAAATTAAGAGGCACCCTCTTAATTTTACAGATATAGATTGTTTGTTAGTCTCTTAAAAGAAGCCTCTTAATTTTCTAAACTCCTCTTAAAAATTCAGACATGGAGGTATATCTGAAACTAAAAATTGAACGTGTTTCCTCTCTTGCCCCTTTTCCTAAAGCTCGTTTTCGCATCTCCTTCGCTCAAACCTTCAATCGACTCCATCCTCACGCCATCACTGTCGCCCCCCGCCATTATCGTCGCTCCTCTATCCGCCAGTTCCATCTCCGCCTCCGTTTTCCAGTTCCTTCGCTGCCTTCTTCCGCCAATACCGTCTCCGCCTCCCTCCTTGAGTGTCGTTCGATCTGTTGTTCGATCTTTTATCTTCAATTTTTCATATTTTCAATCGATTCAGCAAGCCTTTAAGGTTTGAACACAGCAGACATCGTTTTCAGGCCGATGTTCAGCAGTGCGTGGTTAGCCTATCGCCCGTTCTAGGTAAGGTATTTTCTTTCTTGCCCTAAAAATCGATATCAGTTCATATAGATGTTTAGTTTTTTTATTCATGAAATCGGATGCCCTAAAACTTGATTATCAGAGTTGTAGATGTTTTTTTTTTTCTAGAGTTGTAGTCATCCTTTGGAATTGTCTAGTTTCTTGGTTGATTGATCGAGGGAGGTGTAAGAAGACACTTTCAAGATGATATTACAGTTATAGTCTTGTTTCTCACCCAAATTCAGGGGATTTTTTTTATTTTAAAAAAACTTTTTGTTCTTCAAATTGTAGTGATAAAACATAGTCGATGATTATGCCAAGAAGAAGAAGCTCTGATGATTGGAATGTGGATTTGGATTGCACATGAATTGGGATGTGGTTTGCGGGAATATTTTTGGCTCTTTCCTGCATGTAGTTGTCTCTTTTATTGTTTATTAGGATTATTGTTCAGATTTAGATATTGGTATTCTTGTTTGAGCTATGTATTTCCTTATACCTTACATGCTTCCACTTTATTTTGCATTCATATCTTGATAATAACTATGATATTGATGTTTTGCAACATGGTCAAGATGTTGTAACAAGAAGTAGCATTATACTTCCAAAGTATGTTGTCTTAATAAAGAAGAGGTTGAAAGTATAATGTTGTAATTAAAGAAATCATTCATAAGGGTATAATGATCATTTTTATCATTCAGCACAACAATTCAGAGGTTCCAACCAAATAGCATATTAAAAATTCAGATCTTAAAAATTCAGACCCTCTTAGAAATTCAGACCTCTTAAAAATTCAGATCTTAAAAATTCAGATCCTACCAAACAGCCCTTTAGAAGGAATTTCTAAGACATGGTTCGAAGACGAGGACTGCAAACCAGAAGACAGCGAAATCAGACTGGAAAATACAGTGATGAACGATGATTGTCCAATTGACCAACATACCCCGGCAGGCGATGAACCCCCGTCAAAATCGCCGGCAACCGGAGTGAATGGAAACGAAGAGCCGAAGGTTAACGAATCGTCGGGACCAATTCACGAGCCGACGTGCGACGAAGCATTAATTAGTCATAATATTGTACTGATGCCTAGAATTCATAACGATGCGGCTAGGTCACGACATGAGACAGCTGCATCCCATATGGACCATACCCCCACTTTTGGGCCACCTAAGTCTCATAATATTGGTCCAATACATAACTTAGTTCCATTAGGATGCTTTGGGCCGTTCCGTAATAACTCACCTCCATTCTCATTCACATCCCCTCAAGCCCAAAGCAGGGATTCTCACAAAAAAGGCACCAACAGTGGACCCAAAATAAAAAAAAATAAAAAAAAAAAAAAAAAAAAAAAAAGAGATAAATCTGCAGCAATCGCCCCTCATCAAACTAACGAAGGATACAACCTAAACTCACTTTCACCTGTGATTCAATCTGAACAACATAATGGTCCAAAAGACAAATTTGACCTGAACACAAATCCATTAATTGGTGACGAAACCAACATTCCAGGTACTAGTAAAGAAACTTCCCAAATCACAGGAATCATGGAAACAGCTATGATCGGTGTTGAAATCGGCTCCCAAATTAATGGTGGGGACTCAACAATCGCAGAAATCGAGGCAGATACTGGTGAGAGCACTAGTGATCAATTAATTATATGACACTTAACGTGAGAGGCATCGGTGAAGAAGCAAAAGTTAATTGGGTTAGAAGAATGAAACATTTACATAAAGCAAACTTTGTGGGGTTACAAGAAACACAATTAATTGAGTACGAAAGAATAGACACACATGGATGTTGGGGAGATCAAGATTTCAACTGTGAAGGCGTAAATTCAAGTGGTAGATCAGGAGGTCTATTATCAATTTGGAACAAAGATTGCTTTATCAAAAAGGAGGTTCTTAAATCTAGACACTACTTAATAATCATTGGAAAATGGATTGGCATTGAGGGAGATACAATTCTTGCAAATATATACGGGCCACACAACCTTAGAGAGCAAAAGGAATTATGGAAGGAGTTTGACATTTAAATATGAGAAACCCAGCAGCTCGACTATCTTCGGTGACTTTAACGTGGTACGCAGAGCAAAAGAGAGATTTAATTCTGAATTTTGCGCAGCAAGTGCCTTTTACTTCAATGAATTCATCCGGTTGGCTGAATTTCATGACTTTACGATGGGAGGTGAAGTGTACACATACATGTCAAGAGTCAGTGCAAAACTTAGCAAGTTGGACATATTCTTGGCATGTACTAACTTTGTTGCAGCGTTTCCATCATTAGTTGTCACAGCACACCCTCGGGAACTTTCCGATCATTGTCCAGTCACCCTAATTACTGCATTTGCAGACTATGGCCCTCCACCTTTCAAACTATTCAATTCTTGGTTATTACAAGACGGATTTGATGTCACTGTAAAGAAAGCTTGGGAGGATTTCGGGGATATGGAAACCCTGATGCGTATCTGGCTGCTAAGATCAGATTCCTAAAAAATGAAATCAGATCATGGAAGAAGAAAACAGATGCGGAGACGAATCACGAGTTACTTAAAATCAAGGCAGATGTTGCTTTGATTGAAAAAACAGCATAATCAAGACCCCTACCTGACATTGAAATTGAAACTCGGAATCTTGGTCTACAGAAGATTCTTGAATCAGAAAAATTAGCAGTCCTTGACTTGAAACAAAAAGCACGGGTGAAATGGAACATGGATGGAGATGAAAATGCAAAATTCTTTCATGGATACATAAACAGCAAGAACAAGAGGAACAAAATTAACGGTTAATGATAAATGGTAAATGGACTTTAGATGCAGCTATGGTTAAACTTGAAACCCTTCAATTTTTCAAAAACAAGTTCACAGAAACCAGGAAATCGAGACCCAAACTAATCAGCCCCTACTTCAAATCCCTATCCATGATGCAGGCGATTAAACTTGAAGCTCCATTTAGTCTGAACGAGGTTAAGATTGCGGTTTGGGCATGTGGAAGCGAAAAGGCTCCGGGACCGGATGGACTTACCTTCAAGTTCATTAAAACTTATTGGGAAACAATCAAAGACGATGTGATGCAATTCGTTCTACATTTTGATAAATTTGAGACTTTTGCAAGAGGTTGCAATTCTTCGTTCATATCCCTCATCCCTAAGGTCAAAGATCCGACCACTCTCACAGACTACCGTCCCATCAGCCTAATTGGATGTATGTATAAAATTATTTCAAAGATCCTAGCCATTCGAGTAAAATCTGTCATTGGCGATCTCATCGGGGACGTCCAATCAGCATATGTGGATGGCAGAAGCATACTAGATGGCCCACTTGTGATAAATGAACTTCTTTCATCGGCAAAAGCAATCAAGAAAAAGGTGTTCATGTTCAAAGTAGACTTTGAAAAAGCATTCGACTCCATAAATTGGGAGTATCTTGACTCTGTACTCTTATAGATAGGCTTTGGAAGTAAATGGAGACAGTGGGTGCGTGGTTGCCTCAAATCATCCAGGGCATCGGTAATCATTAATGGCTCTCCATCAAAAGAATTTGAAATCACGAAAGGCGTTCGACAAGGAGATCCCTTATCCCCTTTCCTCTTCATCATAGCCATGGAAGGCCTTAACGTAGCTATGGAGGCTGCACGAGACAAGGGAATCTTCAAGGGCATTCAAATCCCGAATCAGAATGCCACTATATCTCACTTATTCTACGCCGATGATGCTTTATTTGTGGGAGAATGGTCTTGATCTAATCTCAAAAACCTAGCTAGCATCTTAAAATGCTTCCATGCTTCGCCGGGTCTCAAAGTAAATTTCCATAAATCAAAGGTTTTTGGAATTGGCGCCTTGGGTAGGGAGACCGAAAATTGGGCCAATATCCTTGGATGCGAGGCGGGTTCACTACCTTTCACCTATCTTGGAGTCCCTGTCGGCGCAAACATGAACCTCATAAAAAGTTGGAAACAAATCATCGACAAATTCAACTCTAAACTATCCTCATCAAAATCAAAAACACTCTCATTCGGTGGAAGGTTGACACTAATCACCTCGGTACTAGGGAACCTCCCTACATATTTCCTTTCCCTTTTTAAAGCACCGGTGGCTATCACAGAAAAACTTGAACAAATTCGGCGAAGATTCCTATGGGGCGGGGATGAAAGTAACAAGAAGATCGATTGGGTGGCATGGGACAAAATCATTGCTCCCAAAACTGATGGTGGACTAGGAGTGGGATCTATCCGTACGCTGAACACAAGCCTACTAGTCAAATAGTGGTGGCGTCTAAAATCTGAAAAAGACTCACTTTGGGTGAAAGCCATAAAAGGAATTCATAATCTAAGAAATAAACCTCATGATTACCTGTCAAACAAGAAAATTAAGGGTGTATGGAACAACATTGCAGAATGCAGGAAAGAACTCATGAAATTTGGACTTGGAATTGATGATGTGTTCAAACTACATGTAAAATCAGGTGAGAATACTTTATTTTGGCATGATAAATGGCTAGGACCAACTACACTTGGAGAAAAATATCCATCTCTCCTTGATCTTGAATCCAGGAAGAAATGCACTGTGGCTGATAGAATTGTAAACGTACAATTTGAGGGGCATTGGACATCGCAAGTAAAAGACGAAGGAGACGTCAACAATGCAAATAACCTAATAAGAGATCTATCGGAGGTGCGCTTGGCACAAGGTGAAGATCAATGGAAATATGTTGTCGATATTACCAGCCCCTTCATGGTAGGTACACTAAGGAAGAAACTCGATCAACTCTTATACCCAAATCGTGTACTTACATGGTTTAGATGGAATAAAGTGTCCCCAAGCAAAGTAAATTGTTTTATTTGGAGAACAATACAGAAGAAGATCCCATCCGCGGTGGCTTTGAGAAACAGGGGCGTCGATATTGAACATGATAATTGTGGGACTTGTATCAACGGCATTGAATGTTCAGATCATATTCTCATATCATGCCCTTTCACCTGCGAGGTCAGGAAACAAGTTTTCAAATGGTGTGCCATACAACAGGAGAACTTTGCATCTGTAACTGATTTACTTAGTTTCGCAGCAAATTGGGGCAGATGTCCTAAGAAACGGAAGATATTCATCTTCATTTGTCATGGCCTAATTTGGAATTTATGGAAAAAGCGGAACGACCAGGTGTTCAATAAGGTATTTATAAATCCAACATTGAGTTCAGGGAAAATCAAGTATTTGGTGTTCTTTTGGTTGAAGTGCAGGGGCAAGGGTGGAATTTGCAGCTGGAATGAATGGGTTTCTTCTCCTTTTATGTTT
The DNA here is from genome assembly GCF_002870075.4 of Lactuca sativa. Classification (NCBI taxonomy): domain Eukaryota; kingdom Viridiplantae; phylum Streptophyta; class Magnoliopsida; order Asterales; family Asteraceae; genus Lactuca; species Lactuca sativa. The sequence continues at coordinate 132,840,003 of NC_056628.2, read as the reverse complement.
AATTCCTATGTATCGTAATTGCTTTACTTTCTTGTTATTCTTGTTTTGTACTTTTGGGCCCTTGCTAGTTACTTGCTAGTTAGGGGGTTCTTTTTAATACAATTTGCCGTTTCCAAAAAGTATAATAATTTTCACCACCTATAACCTCTGTGTAAGACTTAGAAAAATATTTTCAGTATTTTCCATGATGCATTCCTATTTTTCTCCGATTTTTGTATTTATAATGGACTAAAAACAGGAAAAATAGTTTTACCCATCCAAAACTTATGAAAATTTACAAGAAGACCTTAACATATATTAGAACTCTAAATAAAAATTTTGATGATTTTTCTCTTCTGCATACTATTTGTCTTCTATTTTCCCCAGATAAAATACACTTAAACCCACTTTTTATTAGAATAAATGCACAAAAATCCTAAAATTGGGTTAAACTATTTAGAAATCCATTTTTGTATTTTTCCCAGCTTAATAATGTTTATTAACAGTAATACAAAAAGTTTGGGTAATTTTGAAAACTGTTTTCTATTTATTTCAATTTTTATTAGAATAAATACACAAAAATCATAAAATTGGGTTAAACAGTTTAGAAATCCATTTTTATATTTTTCCCAGCTTAATAATGTTTAATAACAGTAATAGGAAAATTTTGGGTAATTTTGGAAACAGTTTTCTATTTATTTTAATTTGTATTAGAATAAATGAGCAAAAATCATAAAATTGGGTTAAACAGTTTAGAAATACATTCTTATATTTTTCCCAGCTTAAGTATGTCTAATGGCAGTATTATAAAATTTTGGGAATTTTTATCCTTTGAATGCTATTTTTCATGAGTTTATATTGTTATGAAGACTTAAAATTTTGGAAAAATAGTTAATCACATCAAAAATTCAAGGGAAAATTTCTGGAAGAACTCTACTATATTTTGAATGAAAATCCAAAGTTTGACAGTTTTTGGAAACTTTTTGATAATATTTTAGATTTTTAGGAGTTTAAAACACCTTTAAATGTATTGAAATACCCTTAATTAATATTACAAAAATATGGAAAATGATATCCAAAATTATCTTAATCACATGAGTTATAAAATTTCACCATTTCAAAAAAATGTTTGTAACTTAACAGTATTAAATTTTGACACTTTATTGGCATAATTCTATTGTAGTAGTAAGTATACTAGTGTTAGCTTTCTATTAGAGAGTCATTAGTGTGTAACATCGTGTAGGAATCGATAGTGGTATAAGTGGATCATAGTTGAAGGCACCATTTGCATCATCTCAATGCATATTGTGAGTATTCACGCACTCCCCTATTTTTAGTTTTTATGTTTTGGGGTGGAAAAACATGTCCCAAAAAACTATTATTTGCTTGTTGTATTTAAATTGATTTGTTCAAAAATGATTGCTATTTTATTGTTATACCTCTCTATGTATGTCTATGCAACACGGAACATGAGAACTTATCATCTTAAGGCCATTCCCTTACACTTTTTCTGTAACCATTAACTCTTTGAGCCAATGGTCATTATGGAGAGCGCTATTAGGAATTGACAACTCCTCACTCGCCCGATTGTTGGAGTGCATGATACCATATAATCTATGGAATGATAAGCATAGATCTTGATAGGGCTTCAGTCATAGGCTTGGTTGAGAACTCATTGTTTGCTCATACACATACAAACTTGTTATTTATTATGGCAATAAACTCATTTATCAATTATAGCAATCAACTTTGTTTCTCATTATAGCAATAAACTTTGTATCTCATCATAACAACGAACTTTTAATATTGGAAACTTATATACATGTTTTAGCAATGAAATTGTTTGCTCCTTGTAGCAACGAAATTGATTGTTCATTTTAGCAATGAAACTTGTTTACTCGTTTGAGTAACGACCTTTATCTTCCATGAGAATATGAACGTTGCATCTCATTTGGGCAACATACTTTATCTCTCATGATAACAAAGATTTTTTTTTTTACAAACCTATTTACTTATTTTAACAATATACTTTTATTATTGGAAACGTTTATCAAAACTTTGATTTCAATTCATGGAACCAATATTATTTTGTTTATACTCACCAACTATTTTTATAGTTGAGGCTCGTTTTACATGCTTTTTCAGGAATCATCAAGTAAGTGGCACTTAGGGACACTTCACTTTTAGGAGCATTCGCATGTATTGTATTTCTATTTTCATTGTAATTTTAAAAGTTGTTCAAACCCATTGTAAATTTGTAATGATTTTTAATACTATGGTTGGTGTTGTCTTTTAACTTTTGCTATGAAACCCTTTATACTGTCATGCCTCGTGTTTCCGCTTTAGCGGGGTGTGACAGTTAATTACATTATCATTGCGTTAGTTGTCCTTAAAATCATTAGGATTAATTAATCATACCAATATAACTATTAAATCTAGGAATCGATAGACGACAAATTAAATCCATTGCACTTCTAAGAAATCGTTTGTGATTAAGTGGGTCGAATATGAGTGAAAGCACTTATTATTCCTTGGTTTAAGTTTAATTTCTAGCTTTTAGATTGCTCTTTATCTTAATTTAGTTTGTTAATAAAAATATTGCCTTTTAATTTAGCTAACATGTGAATTATCTGAACCGAACCATACCTATTCCAATTGAGTTCGACAAGTCGCTCATATGTCAACTATAATGATAAACGATTAGGTACACTTGCCTGATTGTTTATACAAATATTATAAGATTGTTCTTACTTGATTAAATATATAACATTTTATATGTTGCCTATTTATACAAGAAGTCATAAAATTTTTGAACCTGGTATAGGAACAATATTTCAAAAACAAATTTGAATATTTGAATATTCTATACTAATGTAGAATCATCTTTTTGGAAATAAGAATTGCATTATCAAATATCCAGTTGGATAGGATTTTCGAATTCATTTGACTACATGTCTTATGATAAATGCAAGCCTATTTTTCAAGAAAGATGAATATCTAAAGAAATTGGTCTAACTAATTGCTCATTTAGATTTGACCATAAAACATACCGATTTAAATACATGAAAAAGTTTGGATGAAATATACATGAGAAATCATAGTCATATTGATATGAATAAGAATTGCATTACCAAAAATCCAGTTCGATAAGATTCTAGAAGTCATTCGACATCACAGTCTTATGATTGATGTGAATCTGGTTTATCAAGTTATATGAGATTTGCATCACTAAGTGATCTAAAGATCTGTTGGAATTTGTTTACACTAATGAATCATTCAAATTAACCACAATCAAGGTTGTAAAAAATGTTCCACCAACAAAGAACTTGTAATTGTCCTAGCTTTTAATTCAATATTGAAAAAGGCTATTAAGGAAACTGACGTACCTCCAACTCCTCCTGATATACTTGATAGAGGATATCTTCTTCGACCAATTTGTTGAATTCTGGCTTTATATTCTCTGCATTTCCAGTAGTGACAAACACTTGATTTGGAAACACAACATTATCAGTACATGTAAAATTTGGATACACAACTGTGTTGGTTTCCAGAAAATGTGCTCCTTTGTCACTAATCACTTTGTCGAACAATTCAGTGTCACCATACACTTGTTCAACAACAACTCTTGGAATTAAAGTTTCAGCTGAAACTTTCTTTTCTGCCTTATAAACATTCGAAACTTTAACTTCGTCCTCCTCATCATCGCTACTATCTTTCTGACTGTCTTAAATTTCCACATCATCAAAGTCAAAAAAATTTGAAGTAGAGGGTTTTCCAATGTCATCCTCAACCATCGAATCATTAACAATTTCTTTACCTTTGACCTTAGATGTGATGCGAATGATAAACAACTGAGAACAATCAATACTTTCTTCTTATTCAATTTCACTGATTTCGCTAAGAATATCCGAATTCTCATCGACATCAGCAAAATTAAATTGTGAATCAAGTTTCGAATGTTCAGTTCTTTTCAAAATTTTCACTTGTTCATCTTTTGTCAAACTTTCATTAACAATATTAACCAATTCATCAGCATTTAAAAACCAATCTATCTTAACAACGCCATATGCAAACCTATCGTCTTGGTACTTTGTTAAAATCAACTATTGTGTTTTCACAATCATATGACATGACATCAACTTTTTCTCTTTCGAATGCAAGAAAAGGTAACACTTTACGATGTTGTTCTTTGCTAACATCAGAAGAGTGATGTAAAGCAGTTAATTTGGCATACAAACGTTTTGCAGAGTTACAATATACGTTACGTTCTGCCAACAACATCCTTACATCTTTGTCTAGATTCTCTATATCATTATTGACATTTCGTAATTGTAACTCTAGATACTCTACCCTACAACGTTTCGTGTCTAGCAACTTTTGAGTCTCAAGCAATTGATTATTAAGTTCTTTGCCTCGTTACTAGCAGACACAACAATAGCATCAAAGTAAGCAACAGTATCATCAAAAGCAATTATTTCAGAATCATATGCATGTAAAGGAATATTAAAAGATTCGATTATTGAACGAACCTTAGTTGTCATAGGAGATTTGTCACTTGACTTCGTAACAAAGCAACGTCCAGAGATCTCCTCTTCTTCTACATCCTCAAAGCTTGCAAACATGGCACCATGAGTAGGATGCCACATCTCCTCATCATCAGACTCGGATGAACAGATCTGATAAGTGCCACTTTCTTCATCTTCACTCTCTCTTCTTGCGACAAGAGACAATCCATTGGCCTTCTCACGAACTTCCTCTAGTTTTTCAACATAATATGCTTCGTCCTTGACTCTATTCTTCTTTTCCTCTTTCTTTCGAAGCATACAATCAACTGCAAAGTGATTCGCACCATTACAATAATGACAATCTACACCAGAATCCTCTTTCAATTTCTTTTCTGCCTTAAAATCTTTCACCTTGTCATCATTCTTCTCATACTTTTCAAATTTCTTTTTCTCTTCTACACCAGACTTTGTAAAATTTCCTTTCACCTCACTCTGCTTTCCCTTAGGATTAAAAGGCTTTTTGAAAAACTTTTTAACTCGATTATTCGAGTAAAAACCTACAGCTTCATCATCCGAATTTAAGAGAAAACCTTCTTCATCTGAATTCTCCTTTTCAACAGATTCCACCTCTGATACTTTCAAAACTAAAGCCAGTGGTCCTCCTAAACATTGCTTCGATTCTTCAGCTATTTCAGAAACATCACTTTCGTGTATCATTAGCTGATTGTAAACATCATTCAAAGATGAACTGTCAAAGCTCTGCTGACTTTTGATCATCATACTTACACTCCTCCATTCCTTCCTTAGTCCCATAACAAAAGTAAGATTATACTCCATTAAGGACCTTGTGATTCCATAGCGATTGCACCTGTAGATCAACTCATTCAGACGATCGTAGTAGACTTCAATTGTTTCAGTTTCCTTCTGTCTGAACTCCTTCAGTTCAACCAAACACTGCTTAACGGAATTGATCTTTTTCTTCTCACTTCCTTGATGCTTTTCTTTGAGAGTATTCAAAATCCCCTTAGCAGTTTTACAACCACGAATGTAGTTGTAAACAATAGGTGGCAAAGCACCTCTCAACTCTCTCATGCATCTTTTTCATTGTTCTTCAGTCTTGTTTGTTGATCTTCAACAACAGAAGTAGTTCCAGATGAACCTATGTTTTGAACATTCAATGGAGGTTGAATTGTTCCATTGATGCAATTCCATAATTCTTCATCAAGCCCATTTCAGATAATCCTGCATACGATCAGCCCACTGATCATAATATTCAGGAATTAACATTGGAATTTTGGTTGATGATCCTAGCAGATGAGAAAACGAAGTCATTGAATTGAGATTAAAGTTCGTTATTGATGAACAGATGAAGTTTTTAGAGATTTTTGAAATAACAATGGGAATTTGAAAACGATTATCTGAAACGATTCATAAAATCCAGTATAACGCTCGATTCAACAATTCAAATGCAAAATCGAATCACAATCTTAGATCTAAGAGAATGTTTCAATTTCAAAAGGCGCGGAAACTTTTGAACCAAAAAGTTGATTCAAAAACTTTTTGAACAAATGAAAATCAGATCACAGAGATGATTCCTGCTCTAATACCAATTGATGAATCAATAAATCAAGTAAGATTTTAATCAGAGTTAATATTGAAGAAAGTATGAGAGATTGAACACAGAAAGTAAATAAGATTTCGCTTCAGCTCTATTACGCTTTGTGTTTACAGGGAACTAAAGAACAGACTGTCAAGACTCTTTCTAACTCTAGTAAATGATCCTATTTATAGGACACATAAAGCATACAACAAATATACTAAGGCATAAACACTTAAGCTTCATATAAAAGTGTCATAGTAAAATAGATTACACAATATACGAAGAGTACAAAACATACTTCGACTAATTACAACAAAAACAATCCTTACAGTCTGCTTCTTGGAGCCTTGGGATTACCTACAATAGAGGGATTCTACTTTTGGTCATTCATCCATTGCAAAGGTTCTCAATCACAAGGTCTCAAACAAGAGATCAAGAGGTATGTAATTTATACTTGTGTCGTTTGATTTTAAAGTATGTTACTAAAACTAGTAAAACATAGATCTTTGAGTGCATGTACACTTAGTAAACTATTAATTGTTTCTGCTACCCAGTTAATATGTATTTTATGCTTAGAAAACCTAAGTCAACCCACACACATCTCTCGAGTCAGCATTATGTTTATAGATTGATTAATAAAAATAAAATATTTTATGATTGCTTACGAATATTAAAAAACTACGCATATATATGCACCAAACACGTTGAGTTTTTTTGTTACAAAAATTAGGTTTTTTTTTATAAATATTCTAGGTCTGTTTTTTTAAAATTTACTGATTTTTTAAATTTTACGTTTTCAAAAAATACAGTTTTTTTTTTTAAAATTGGACCTTTTTTTTTTAAACGTTGCAGTTTTTTTATAAAAAAAAATTGCAAGTTTTTTTTGAAAGAAAATGCAGTTTTAAAAAAAAAAATTGAGTTTTTTTTTTTTTTTTCAAATTGCAGTTTTTTTTTTTTGAAAAAAAAATGCAGTTTTTTTTTATAAAAAGATTGCAGGTTTTTTTTTAAATTGTAGTTTTTCTTTGAAAAAAAATGCAGTTTTTTTAAAAAAAATTGCAGGTTTTTTTTTTTTTTAAATTTTTGCAGTTTTCTAAAAAAAATTACATTTTGCCATTTTTTTTTAAATTCATGTTTTCTAAAAAAAAAAATTTAAGAAACTCTATTTAAAAAAATATATTAAAAAAATCCGAAATTTGATTTATTATGTTAATTTTGTCTAATAACACAAAAAAATAAACATTAATAGAGATCGGTAAGATTACAATCATGCTCTTAATGAGTTAATTTTGATCTAACGCTCCACCTTTAGTTCTCAGGTTCTCGGGAAACTATGAATTATCAACCGATCTCACCCCTATATAGAATGCAATGTTCATGGTTATCTTACAAAACTCAGAAAGTTGGTTATTTTGTTCAAAAACACTGACAAAGTTGGTTAGATTAGTGAAATTCCCTGTAACAATAAAAAAAATCAGCACTACTATCATGTACAATTGTCAAAATAAAAATGGTAATAGGAAGCATCTAATACAAGCATGACATACATGTAGGGCACATATCTCTCAAAATTTATATGTATATCTGACTTATAATATAAGCATTAGTACACAAATAGGAGCACTTGTTGACTTTTCTTCACAATTTTATAATAAATTCACTATATTTTATTCATTATCCTTTCACTTTTATGTTTTTAACAGGAGTCTGTTTCCAATATATATGACCTCCATTAATTTCTTTTCTTCCTTTAGGAGAAAAAACTGCATCTCTAGCGGTTTTTCTTGAAGCTACAGGCCATTGCCCACAAGTCACTGCCATGTCCTTCAGATTTTCAAGGCGTTCTAGAGTTTCGATTATTTCAGTCATTTTTGGCCTATCTTTAGGGTTCAAGTTCACACAATTTAGTGCTAAAACTGCCATCTCCTTCACTCCCCTCACTGAGTATTGACCTGTCAATCTTGGGTCAATTATGCAACGCAATCTTCGACTGCTAGTCATATACGGTTTTGCCCAATCCACAAGATATTGTTCACTCTTAGGCCTCGTTTTGTCCATTGCCCTTTTTCCAGTTAGTAGTTCTATCAACACCACTCCGAAGCTGTAAATGTCGCTCTTTGTGGTCAAATGGCCTACAATTTTGCAATGAATTTGTTAAACCTTTATATATAGACAAAGAGAAGTAGAGGGTTTATATTCATCATGTTTTTATGTCTTTATAATTCATATTGAAGAAGTAATTAACTAATTAAGTCTAGTCAACCAAAGTGTTGAGTAAATTTAGAAGAATTGTAACAGTTAATTGGTTTGGTTTTATTTGGTTTTGTTAGTAATGTTTGTGGAGTAGGTAGTTTAGAGCAATTAATACCAGTGTTGACATATTCAGGAGCAGCATAACCATAAGTACCCATGACTCTAGTGGTTACATGAGTGTTTGATCCTTCAGGACCCATTGTTGCCAACCCAAAATCGGATAACTTTGCATTAAAATCCTGCCAATGTAAAAATGCATGGGGTTTAATTAAGTTACATTATTTATTTAATATTTCATGAAAGATTCTAAATCATAAACATTTATAGTATTACTTTTTATAACAAGTCATATAATATAATTATAATACAAAGATGTGAAGAAAAAATATGCTTACCGAATCTAATAAGATATTGGAAGTTTTGAAGTCGCGATATATAACAGGCTTATCAGCACCATGCAAGAATGCGAGCCCTTTAGCAGCACCTATTGCAATCTTTAATCTGTTTCCCCATGGTAGGCAAACTGAGATTCCTGTATTAATTACAACAGCTAATATGTTCAATCCACAACATAATTACTATTGGAAAATTTTATAAACAAAACATGATCATCTTACTCTTGAACAAATGATTTTCCAAGCTTCCACGTGGCATGAACTCATACACTAGGAGTCTTTCTTCTTCTTCACAACAATATCCGATTAGTTTAACTAAGTTAGGATGCCTAAGTTGCCCGAGAAATATCACTTCCGCCTTCATGATTTCCCAAAAAGAAACAATGATTGTAATCATTATATATAGACAATCAATCATATTTTTAATCTAATCATAACAATATTATTTATTTAAACTTACTAGCCATTCCCTATGTCCTTGCAACCCTTCAATATCAAGAAGCTTAACTGCAACGGCTTGTGCCTTCATTCCACATCTCATGTTGTCATCCACATAACCCTTATGAACTGTACCAAACCCACCTTCCCCAAGCAAGAAGTTGCTAGAGAAATTTTGAGTTATGGCTCGTAACTCACTGAGTTTGAAGTCAAACAAATCAGGACCAAAAGTCTGCGCTATGTCCTCATTTATACGCATAGAAGAAGACTGGCTAAGGTCTGAGAAAGATAGGTGCCTAAAAGATGGTGATGGAGTCACATTCTTTGAGAAATCGGACCTTGAAGTCCTACATCTGCTAAAATTGTTGAACACTGTTTGATCCTTAACAGAACAACAGTTTGCTATAAAGGGTTGCCAGGATTTTGAGGAGTCTTTCATGATTAGCAATGAAAATGATTAAAGATGCTAAAAGAAGAGAGAATTGAAGGAGTATAAGTATTAGTCATGGGAATTGTTTTGTGGCAAATGGTTTTGGTTTTGTGTAACAACTCCACAACCACTATGCCAAATTTGGGTGTTTTGTTGCAAGCTTTTTTAGACATGGGGCATTGTTTAAGTTACTTGATTTGGCATCAAGGTAGATGGCTATGTGTAAAAGTAGACCATGGATATTGTGTGTGTTTGAATCTTGATACTATTTGATTTGTGTGACATATGGAGGAAAATACCCTATTACCTGATACTTATAGTGGGTCCCACTCAACCTCTATAGAACGAAAATGAACATTTGTAAACTGTAAACAATGTTTTGAAAACGGGACTAACTAGACATATTACATATAATGTAGTTTTTATATTCGTGAAATATATTTTAAAGTTATTCACATATTTAAAATATAAACAGAATATAGTTTTTATGGGATTTAAAAAAGTCAATAAACAAAATTTTTAATTAATTACAAATTAACCCTGTCCAAACCATTTATACCCGTATTTAAAAAATAAAAAAATAAAAAAATAAAAAAAAAAAAACAAACAAACAGTTTTGATTTTAACGTTTTACCATGTTTAGATCATATCATATCTAAACGGGTATCGGATATTTATATATTTAGAATCTCATCTCAAATTTATTTAAATTGTGGTTCAGAAATATAGCAGAAGATGAGACAAGAAGTCATAAAAAACGTGTGATGGGGGTAATGAGAAGTAAAATATTTGAAAAAGGGTATCAAGGAGTGGTTTGAATGGATTAGGGAATCTTTAACCAATTCCCATTTCCCACTCCACTTTCAGCATACATATCTTCGGATCCCATGTTACCATTTCAGTACTTCATTGCAAAACAAAATAAAATTCTTCTAACAATAAAAAATGTATAAAGATTTTAGCAAACTTTGTTAAAAGTCTTTAAATATAACTATACTATAACAACATGAAAGTGGGCATTCAACTTTTAATTTATTGTAAAGGAGTTTGAGTTTGATTAGGATTCCGTTTATTTTTGCTTACTGATCTAAATTCTTTATTCTATTTTTGCTTGTTATTCAAGCAATATTCCTATATATATTTTCAATTGTTTTTGTTAACCTTATTTTATTTTCTTTATGGTATGAGAGCGGGTGTCTTAATCCGTTTGAAAACTCTGAAGCGCCATTACCGGACAGGTTTGTCTACCAATCCATCAGATGACCCCAACTCTCTATTTTATACTCACCCAAACGATTACCCTTGCCAACTGCATGTTAACGAAACACTGAATGATGGCAACTACGAAGATTGGTCTATAAAAATCAAAGACTTTATATTCGTAAAGAATAAGGGCGACTTCATCGATGACACCCTGGAACGACCAACAGAAAACTCACCAGGTCTTATGGCATGGCAATACAGCGATGCGATTGTCAAAGGCTGGTTGACTATTTCTACGGAGAAGTGGATCCGAGACAATGTAAAATACGCACGCAGAGCAAGAGAGATCTGGCAAGATCTTGAGGAACGCTTCAGAAAAGAGAGTGCACCATACGAGCTAAAACGGAAGCTTACTTCAATGAGGCAAGAAGGCATGTGTCACACCCCCAAACCGGAACGGTGGACACGTTCGGGGGGCAGAGGACGTCATGTACAGTATCACAACAATTGTATAATAGTAATCAAAGTAACCTATTGTATTAATAACATATAATTTACATTGTGTTTAAAACATTTCATTAGTTACATTAAAACTATAACAAAAGTTAAGACGTAAGGCTCTGTCTTCGAAACACCTGATAGGGTACTTGTCTACTAACGTTCCTAAGAATACAAGTGGTTTGAAAAAGTGTCAACATTAAAGTGAGTGAGTTCATAAGTATTTTTGTTATAAAAAGTATATTCTTTGTTCTTTGGAAAAGTTCGTATGTCCCTTCAGAAAATCCTATATTTTCTTAATAAATAATATGACCATAATCGTTCCTTCTACGATCATTTAGTGGATACAAATTATATATAATATAGATCGAATAGACAGTTGAATGTGTGGATCTACCTTAAGCCCACAACCAAACAAGGAACAGGAAGTAAGGCGGAAATCACATATTCCACTACCCATCGGATCTTTATTATATATAACTCTATCATATTCACCAAGTAATTACAAAATTAACATTTATGATTCTTTTAGATATGATGAATGTATTTCTTTCAAAAAATTCTATATTTTCTTGGTAAAATGGTAACCACAATAGTTCCTTCTATAATCATTTAGTTTATACTAACTATATATAACCTAATATCGAACGGATAGTTGAATGTGTGAATCTGCCCTAAGTCCACAACCAAACAAGGAACAGGAAGTAAAGCGGAAATCACACATTCCATTGTCTATCACATATTTATTTATATATAACTTTGATGTATAAACTAGGGAATTATAGAATTAACCATTAAAGGTCCTTTATGTTATACTAGTTTGTAAATAAGTGTTGAACCTTTTGTAAATATGTTCCTAGTTCCACTTACTCTATTGTAAAACATTGTTTTTAATAATAAAAGTTATTTTTTTCGGAAAGTTAAATCGAAAATTGTTTCCCTTTAAAAATAACGATGTTTATCATAGAAAATCCTATATTTTCTATAAAACCGATTTGTAGTCCTAATCATTCCAAGAATGAAAAGCACAAGTATAATTACCATACTTAGTTTAATGATACCTAGTTTTATTTATAAGAACAACTAGCTAAAGATGTGTTTGCCCTGAAAAGTCGATGTGACGATACTACCCTCCTATGATCACTTAGTACCTACGAGTTATATATAACCGACATTGAACAGACAGTTGAATGGGTGAATCTGCCCTAAGCCCACACCAAACAAGGAACAGGAAATAAGGCAGAAGTCACACGTTCCACTATCTACCGGACTTCAATTTTATATAACCCTATTGTATATACTAAGTAATCACATAGTTAATATCCCTTGAGACTGTTTAAGAAAAGGTATATCTTTACGTAAATAATTAGTTAATACTTATTGTGAATTAATATTCATTATAACCATACTAATACATAGTCTTTCCCATATAGATCTATACACACATTCACGCTCTCCGTCAAGGAGACTCTGGTTATACTTAGGATTCTAACGGGTACCATGAGTGGTACATCAAGCGGTTCACAATTGTGTATTCATTAGTTGACAAGCTTCTAGAAATTGGTACAACAAGTTCACTGAAGCACTTCTAAAGGTCGGTTTCGGCACTCCAATGCAGATCACTCTCTACTTATCCATAAAAAGGACAAGCTTTACCTTGCAGCTCTCATATATGTAGATGATGTCATCCTTTTGGGAAATGATGTTCACCAGATAGCAAAAATCAAGACGTATCTAGACGATCAACTCAGTATTAAATTAAGACCTTGGTCCCTTAAAATACTTCCTCGACATTAAAGTTTCATGCACCAATGATGGTATTTTCTTTAGTCAACTCAAGTATACGTTATACATTTTATTAACTGATAGTGGTCTACAAGGCTGTAGACCTAGCCAGTTCCCCATGGATCAAAACATCCATCTAGATGATGTAGAAGACGCTACACTTGTTGATGCTGGACAATATAGACATCTTGTTGGAAGATTGCTTTACTTACAAGTCACTCGTCCAGATATCACTCTTGCCATAAATATGCTTAGCCAGTTTGTCTCTTCACCACGAAAGCCCCACTCGGTTGTTGCAATGCGTGTTTTATGGTATCTTAAAACCACACTAGGACAATGAATTTTTCTACCAGCAAAGGGAAATTTAAAACTTATAGCATATTGTGATTCGGATCGGCTTGATTGTCCTTTTACCAGAAACACAAAAATTGGTTATTATTTTACTTTAGGAGGTGCTCATATATTCTAGAAAACCAAGAAACAATATGTTGTTTCCCGTTCTTCTGCAGAAGCTGAGTACAAGTCAATGGCAAGCATAGTTAGTGAACTCTTATGGCTTTGTTGGTTGCTCTGTGATTTAGAAGCTCCTCAATCAGAACCAACTCCTGTTTATTGTGATAATCAGAAAACTCACCATATTGCTAACAATCCAGTTTTCCACGAACGAAAAAACATATTGAAATGGATTGCTACTTTGTTAGTGAGCGTGTGGAATCCAAAGAAATTACCCCTTGTGAGATCGCTACCACCAATCAACTGGCATACATTTTTACCAAACCTCTTGGAATAGCGTGTTTTCGTTTCTTATGACGGGTGTTTGAGATCTTCACACTCCATCTTGAGAGGGAGTAAAGGACTTTGAGTTTGATTAGGATTTCGGTTTATTATTGTTTATTGTCTAGTTTCCTTATTCAATTTTTTCTTACTATTCAAGCAATATTGTTGTATATATTTTCAATTGTTCTTCGATAATAAGAAGCAATTCAGGAACGCAATCCTTACTGTTAACCTATTTTTGTTTTCTATATGTTGTTATTTACCCAACTGACAAAAATACTTTAACTAAAATTTGTTTAATACCCACAATATGAAGCATAAAAAAAATACATAAAACTAATTAAATCTATTATGAATCCTTTAAAAAAAACATAATATTTTCTTTTCAAAATTACAATTTATTTTTTATTTTTTGTCTTCAAATTTTAAATATTTGTCCCCTAAACCTCGATTTACAGGTTAAAAATGTGTAGATGCATGGCCTTTTCTTTTGTACACAAAAACTGATATGAACCACAATTTACAAATGAAAACAAGAGTGTTTCTTCGTTTGTTGCTTTGGGAGTGTGATTTTGTTGTTGGTTGTTTGATCGAAGGACGGAAACAAGATCAAAACCAGAGGTAATCAACGTGGACATGTGGTGTCCTTTCCATCATTTGGATTTTTTTATATTACACAAACTAGGCGTGAGACTCATGTATTACATGGGTTAATTAAAAAAAATTAAATATCAAAATTAGGTGTGAGACCCATTTATTACATGGTTAATTAAAAAAAATTAAATATCAAAATGTAAACATTATGTATTATTTAAAATTAAATTTTAAAATAAAGAAGAAAAAAACATATTTATTGCAATTTAAGATCATGTTTATTATATTTAATATTTTACATATATATAGCTATATGTATTATGTGGCTTTTTAATTTTAAAATTTAAAAAAACCTAGAAATTGGCATGTGGATATTATTTATTTCAAAAATACCACAAAATGACAAGTATCAAAATTTATGAAAGATTGACATGTGACAAAATAGATTTTCATTTATTAGCGTAGATTGTTTCTTCAATGTTATTTTCAAATGGAAGGATAATCATTGTTGCATAAGAATGAATGTCTGTATATCTATATCATTTCTTTAAGTTTTGTACGAACAACTTTACAAAATTGTTGTTTTCAATGTTTAAGGTTTAATGGTTTTTTGGGTATAAAATATATAGAAGCTATTTTCAAGTGATATTAATATGGGTAAAAATAGTGGTAGTTAAACTGATGGCACTAGGGGTGCAAACAAGTCAAGCTATTCGTGAGCTACTCGAGATCGAATCATTAAAAACTCAAATTAAGATCGATTTTAAACGAGTCCGAGCCGAGCTCAAGCTTAATATTAGGTTTGTTTATTAAACGAGCTCGAGCTTGAGCCTCTGTTACTTGGCTCGATTAGGCTCGCGAGCCTAAACGAGCCTATATATATATATATATATATATATATATATATATATATATATATATATATATATATATATATATATATATATATATATATATATATTTTTATTTTTAAATATTAAAATAAATAATAATTTAATAAATACCATTTTAGGAAATTAGAGTATATTGTATACGAGCCGAGCCCGTGCCCATACAATTCTTAACGAGCCGATCTCGAGCTTTGTACCGCAAGGCTCGGAACGAGCCGAGCTCGAGCCTATAAATATTTAAATGAACCGAGCCTGAGCCTGGTTAGGTTCGAGCTCAGCTCGGCTCGTTTGTAGCCCTAGATGGCACCCTTATGTTGCAGCAAATGGTTTTGAGAAGAATTTGTGAGTTGTGACACACTTGTAAGCTTATTTGAAAAATAACATTATTCTTTGAAAAAATAAATATTTTTAATAAGACGTTGCTCTAATTTCTAAATAACATAAGACAAAACTACAAAAATGGTCTCTGTGGTATGCATTTTTTCCGGATTTTAGTTAAAACCTCAATTTTTTGGCTTCGTGGTCCTTTTGGTTATGTTTCTATGTGGATTGGTCCCTCCCAAAACCGAAATAACTAAATTGCCCTTCTTATATACTACCTCTGTCCCAAATTAATTGTCCACGTTTGATTTGTGTAGTCTTTATTCATCAAATTTGACCTTAAATATGTTTGTTTTCAATATATAATAATTGATGCAAAATATATGAATGGATTGTATTTTAAATTTCTTTTCATTATTATAAGTTTTATCAAGTAATATATAACACAAATAAAAATATTTAAGGTCAATGTTGAAGAAAAAAGATTTCAAAAGTCAAATGTGGACAATTAATTTGGGACGGAGGGAGTATATATTTTTTAAGTTTTTTCTAAATAATTTAAAGTTTTATTAATAAAAAAAATATGAGCCCCACCCTCTCTCAAACACACACATACACGAGAATCCCCACCTACATGATTTACATATCTATGGACTGCATTTGCATTCTCCATTCTCGGCGGCCATATTTGCACCTTCGGCCTCACTCCCACTGAATGAAAAAAAAAAAAAAAAAAAAAAAAAAAAAAAAAACAGACTCATCATCAATGACCACCAAATTTCATTTTGATTTTTGATTGTAATCGCCAATAGGAAACCCAACAAATTGAAGGAAGAATGGAGGACATTACATACGTGTTGTTGGGTGTAACACCGAGAATAAGAGTCCCAATCGTGGTGTTCTCGCCCGAGATTGTTTCTGGGTACATCTTGCACTTACAATTAAGCATCAAATTAAATCAAACATTAGGAAATCTAAAATTGATGCAGATGAAACAGAAAAAGGGGAATGGATAACAATCTAAAAAATTAAGTTCACAACCAATTTCGATTTTGACGGACCCGCAGGATGGAAGGTCCACACTTAGACCGGCTGACATTTTGGTCTTTGGATGGATACGAGGGAAGCATGTGTGTGTGGATCTTACTGGGGTCTCTCCTATCGTTGGTTTGGGGAGCGGGGGTTTCACAGCAGGGCATGCCGCTTTGAAAGTCGTTGCGTGCAAAGTGGTAAAGCATGAGAATGCTTGTATAGAAAATCAACATGTGTTTGTACCTTTTGCATTCGATACATTTTGTTTCTCGCACCAGAGGCGGTGGAGCTCCTCAACAGAGTCCAACGGGTCATACATTCTAATGTCATATCTCCTAGATCCACAAATGTTGTTTTCAAAAGAATTGGTTTTGCCATCCAGAAACTTGTAACCTTTCTAGGGTATAATTTTAGTCACACATTCCTTTTGTAAATTACCAACATATGTTAGTTTGTAGAAAAAATTCACCAATTAGAATTTATTCACGTGTTTCACTTCTATCTCTTTCATTGGCAGCCAAACATGTTACCAAAAATAAAGAAATTAAACATCATAGATGACTAAATCAGACTCTTGATTCATACGAAAATAAACTCTGCAAGGGCAATGAATAACACTTACAATTCACAACATCGCAATGTGGGATTCGTTATCAGATCCACAGAGAACGATACAAAATAGTTTGTTGATCTTAACAAGCTAGTTGAAACTTAACAATCGGAGACATAATTATGATAAATAGGGGAGAGATTTTTTGAAGGAGAAATTTGTATCAAAATCAGCAGTCATGGAAGACGGTGATTCAGATCTAGAACCAACCGGTGACGACGATTTTCATTTTAGTTTTCTTCCTTTCGTTCTTTGCAGTGCGTATAGCCTTTTCAAAAGTCGAGTGAGAGAGAAAAGGAAGAGAATGAAAGAATGTGGACGATGATCCCATTAACAATTCCAATTAATCTCGTTCAAGGAGTGGAAAATAACAAGAAGGATGTTAGCATAGCACGACAACGATGATAAAGTCGGAGGAGGGGGACAGGAAGGGGTGTTATCGGTTCGATACGATCGAATTAGGTAAATCCAAAATGATTTCAGTTTTCAAAATATGGATCCGAATAGTCCAAACTAAATTCAAATCTGATCCTATCTGATCTAATTACAATTCGGTTGGATCGGTTTTTATAATTTGGTTTTCAAAAACAAAAACATTTTAAAACGGCATCTAATTATAGTATTATCCAATTTTTATAGAAGAAGCAAAAACAAATTATTCGGTTTGTGATTTAAAAAATTTATAAACAACTACTAAGAAGGTATATTATAGTTTAATATTTTATAGATAAAATTTTTAGAGAAAAATGCATATTAATGATTTTTATTAGGTGAAATTTTTTGAGCTTATTTGAAAAAATAAATTATAAAATTAATAAATACTTATAGATATATTAAATAAATAAATAATAAATTGTTATTCGGTTTTTTTAGACTACTTGGTTCTTATTTTATAAACTTAAATAAATCTGAAATCCAAAATAATAATTCGGTTTTGTTAAAAAGCAATCCAAAAATCTGAATATCTAAACCAAATAGTCCAATCAAAATTATCCAATTGAACAATTCGGTTTTATCCAAACAGTGAACAGCCCTAGACAAGACAATAACCCTATGAGATTTTAATTTATTTTAAACAAAATTAAAAAACCAAATAAACTAATTATAACTGGTAAAACCGGCTTAAAATGTGATATATCCCTTGTAAAACATAAGTTTATGCCCTTAGTATACAAAAAAAAAATCACCAGAGACTTTTTAAACCAATAAACTAAACATTATTGGACTACAGTGACAATAACCCTTTTTTATTTTCAATAAATGTATGTGTCTTTGAGTTTCTACACGAGAGAGATAGAGGGGGGGCGTGTGGGTTCTTATTTTTCTTTAACAAATATTTAGTTTTATAAAAAAAATTAAAAATAAATATAATAAGAGTAATTTAGTCCTTTCAGTTTTGAGATGGACCAAATCTACATAGAAAGATAGCCAAAATAATCACGAAACCAAAAAAATATGGGTTTTAACTAAAACCTGAAAAAAATACATACTACAAGTGACCATTTTTGCTTTAACTTAAACATCTTTAAACTTCAAAAACATTAAAGAAGATATAGGAATGTCCGATCCATCACAAAAGACCAAAATATTATTATAATAATATAAACACCCAGAAAGGCCCAAAACAAATAAACTCCATTAGTGTCAACACTTTCTCTCTTTATTAGCAACAAATTTATTGTTGTTATCTTAGGAGAAAATGACGCAACGACCCTATTATGGATTTTGACTTTACCATTTCAGTCCCTAAAATTTTTTTCGTGTCTTTTAAGGGAATAAAGTTATTTTTGTCGGATCTAATTGGTCATTATTATCAAAACGAAGGGAGTAACCCGGTTACCCCTTATGCCAACTTACTTAATTGATCTATCATTTATTTGTATTATTATAAACAAAATGACACGTATTTTTACCTCACACACTGTCACACTCACACACACACACTCAAATACATAGCTCCTATTCATCATCTTCTTCAGGCTGCATAACCTTTTCGGATCCAAATCGTTTTCTATCGGCTCAAAAAGTGTAAATTTGAGGAATTTTGAGATAGCACAAAAGGAATTTAGGCAAGTTTCTTCGTTAGATCTTGATAAAACTAAAGAGGTATTTGCTCCCATTTCACCTTCTTTGGATGAAGTGTTACCACCTATTTCACTTTCAACTGTAGATGAAGCAAAAGATGGCATGTTCGGTTGAAATATACCCCAGTTCGAGGCCCCAGGTGGGGCCCATATTTGTTTATTGGGTTGAAATATACCCTAGGGTGGGGGCCATATTCGTCTGTTTGGTATGTGGTACTTTGGGGACTTACTAAGCTTTGTGCTTAAAGTTTCTGTTTATGGTTTTATGTACTCCCGATATGAAAGGGAAGGGCCCGACGTGATGGCACAACATCCTCTCATTATGATATTTGTAATTTGAATAATTGTACTATGATGTTTGAATATTATGATTTGGTGTTGGATTTTGAAACAATTGATGAATGATTTGATAGACTTCCAATGAAAGATTTTATTACTATTTTTGGGTTGTTACAAGTTGGTATCAGAGCTTTGGTTTGAGGGATTTGGACACACTTTCGGGTGTGTGTCAGAACTCAAACTAAGGAAATGATAATATTTTTAAAGAAAAATGAAATTGAACTTCTAAAAAGAATTTTACTAAGAAAAGGGGGTGCAATGTGCATAATCAGTCGACCTCAAGTAAGTGGTTCCCAAGATTACCCATACCTATGTATTATGATAGTATGCTTGATATGAGAATTGCATGCTAGATTAGAGCTAAGGATACCTTCATGAATCATATGATAGAATTATCCGATTTATGTGATGCCTTATATCCTAGGAGGATTGGATGTTATGTATTACCTAATTTATATGATGCCTTATACCCTAGAACGAGCGATTTGGCTCCATTTCATGTTCCTTATTTGGTTGTGGACTTAGGGAACAATCATCATTTGGCAATTTATGTGATCCTATTTTGTGTATAACTTGCATGCATAAGGAAACCAACGGTGTTGATTGAGGTTCTTGGTATTGCGGGCGGTGGGAGTTGAGACTTCCTAGGTGAGCCTAGGATATGTATGATGTTTAGGATAGGATTGGTATATGGTTTTAGTTTGGTGACTTAGAGGAATTACGACTGCTCTTGAGGAAGGTACAGGTAGGCATGAAAGGTAGCATTGGGTCCATACTACTAGAAGCACAAGATTTGTACCTGAGACACAAATAGATCCGTAAACTCTAAGGTGGACTATATATTGAGTATTTCCTTGGGTTATATATTGATTATTTATATGTTGTGTTTTCAGTTTGAGTATGGTGATGTCTACTCGAGGAGGTTCTGGCTCTGTTTCTGGTTCAAGTTCTGGCTCGAACACGGAACCAATTGATGACAGGTTGCGTGAGTTCATTGCGGAAAAGGTTACTTGTGATATCTTGGATGCTACTCCTGTGATGTTCGGTACCCTCAAGGAGGGGATTATAGAGTTGATGCATGAGAGGATCAGGTCTTTTTAGTATGAGATTGTTGAGGGTCTGATAGGAGCTCGAACTCCCTCATTCTGGGAGTTCAAGGTATGTGGAGCTCCCGAGGTCATTGGGGCTAAGGAACCTATCGCTAGCCTACGAGTTTTTGCCCTGGGGGAAAATGAGGGATTTACATCATGCCTGCTGAGGGACAGAGCAAAAGACTGGTGGGATGAGGTTATCCAATTTGTAGGGTCAGTGGCAGTGGCTACCATGACTTGGGAGGATTTTGTTTCGAGGTTCCAGAGGAATTTTGCACCGGCTATTGAGGTCCATCAGCTGGCGAGGAAGTTCCAGGACCTTCGCCACACTACTGAGACTGTGGCAGAGATTATCACCAAATTCAGGGAGAGTGCTTTGTTGGTCCTGCAATACATTGTGGATGAGGAGATTAAGAAGATGAGGTATCATGACATGTTGAGAGTAGTGGGCCAGGCTAAGAGGCCCGAGACCTCTGATTCCCTCACCAGAGGCCAGTAGGGTCAAGGCCGTTGTGGCAAGTAAGGTAAGTTGCACAGTAGTGCTTTTCGAGCAACGGGTTTAGGATGTTTCAGTTATGGTCAGCCAGACCACATGAGTAGGGACTGCCCCAGGGTTGCTCTAATATTCTTCCATTGTAATGAGACCGGACACAAAAAGGCTGATTGTCCGAGACTGTCAGGAGGAGCAATGATGGCGCCTGTTCCAGCCACCTTGAGGATTCTTCATGGCCACCTCGGTAAGGCGGAGGAACCTGTGGTGAAGAGTTGGGCATTTTAGCTGACCGCCGATGAGGCCCGTGCAGCATCGAATGTGGTTACGGGTATGTGACTTATTTTTATCTTTTATTTTTTTTCCTTATTTATTCTTATGATTATATTTGATCTTGTATAGGGACCTTTTTGATTAACGGTACGACTGCTCATGTTTTGTTTGATTCGGGTGTTATCCGATCCTTTGTATCTCTTGCACTTAGCAAGAAATTTTATGATGCTCCCAAGACTTTGAATTTTCCGCTGGAGGTTGAGATTGTGGATGACCACACCATGAGTGCTTCGAGGGTTCATCACGGGGGTATCCTAAATCTATTTAGTAAGAGATACTATATTGATTTGGTGTCAATTCCTTTGAGAGGATCGAAGGTAATCATTAGGATGGATTGGTTGGGGCCCAATGGGTCCATGATTGACTGTGAGCGACAGCTAGTGAGAGTTTGAACCCCAAGTGGGCGAGAAGTGGTTATTCCTGGCAAGAGAGCTTCGCATGGGTTGGCTTTCTGCTCAACTGTGAGGGCGAGGAGATATCTGTTGGATTAATGTCTAAGTCTATAACTATATTTGGTATGTACTTGACCCAGCCCGACATGGTCCATTTGGGTTGCACTTCACCCACACAATTTATATGGATACTCTTTTGAGAATAGTATATTTATGATTTATATTAATATATTATAAGCTCTAATATATTAATAAGGAATCATATTATTTAATTAGTATTGATCAAGACTTAATTTAGAATTAATTAAGTGATCAAAATGAACTAATTAAATATGGACTCTTATATATATGGAATGGGCCAAGTTCATTTAGGTTGGGCTAAGCTTTCATGGATAGTCCATGGAGTCTTTAACCCATGGATCATATGAAATGAAAGGTCATGGGTTTAACCCTAGTCTCCATACTATATAAAGATGTCCTTGGTTGGTGAAATGGGCACTAGTGTGGGTACACTAAGAAGGGCTAGCCGATTTCACTAAAGAGAACCAAGTATTCATATTCTCTAAAGTCTTCCAAGGTGTTTTGGTGATTTGTGATTCCACTTGAGGCTTCCACACTATTGAGGCTAAGCTCTTAAAGCTTGAAGACATCAAGCTACATCAAAAGGTATGTTATCTAACTAGTACTTTGTAGTATAAGAACTTCATAATATGCTAGTTAGGATTAAAGCCTTGGAAAGATCTTATTTGCATGTATAATAGAGAAAACATAGATCCAAGGTATTTAGGGTTGCATGTACACTTAGGAGTGTTAGAATGCTCAAAACCCAACAATATCTTTATCAGGGTTGTTTTCGGTTCTTAGCTTATATTGCGGACACTCGAGTTGAGGGCACAACGAAGTTGAGTGGGGTGGCCATTTTTCAGGATTTCCATGATCTATTTCCTGAGGATTTTCCAAGAGTGCCTCCTGAGAGGCAGATTGAGTTTCAAATTGATCTGGTTCCTGGTACGGATTTGATAGCTAAGGTACCATATCGTTTGGCACCACTAGAGATGCAGGAGTTGTCTACGCAACTTTAGGTGCTTCTAGACAATGGATTTATTCGGTCGGGTAGCTCTCCTTGGAGAGCACCGATCCTATTTGTGAAGAAGAATGACGGTTCACACAAGATGTGCTTGGCTATCGGGATTTGAATAAATTAACGGTGAAGAACCGTTACCCACTCCCGAGGATTGATGATTTAGTTGATCAACTTCACTGTGCGTCTTGGCTTTCCAAGATTGATTTTTGATCAGGTTTCCACCGGATGATGGTCAGATATGATGATATGCATAAGACATCCTTCAGGACTTGCTATCGTTATTATGAGTTCGTGGTGATGCCTTTCGGGCTCACCAATGCACCAACGACATTCATGGATCTCATGAACTGGGTTTGTAGGCTGATGTTGGATCGGTTAGTGATAGTATTTATAGATGATATTATGGTCTACTCCAAGACCAAGGAGCAGCATGAGGAGCATTTGCGCGAGGTTTTGGAGACCCTTAAGAAGGAGAGGCTTTATGTCAAATTCTCCAAATGTGAATTCTGATTGCGAGAGGTGCAGTTCTTGGGGCACATCATCAACCATCCGGTTATACTGGTTGAACCGACCAAGATCGAGGTTGTGATGTGATGGGAGGTTCCGAGGACAACATTTGAGATTCGGAGCTTCCTAGGCCTCGCAGGGTATTATCGCAGATTTATCCAGGACTTCTCCAAGATTGCAGTGCCTTTCACCCGCTTGATAAGAAGAATGTGGTTTTCCAGTCGGGCCTGATCGTCAGATGGCTTTTGAGACTCTAAAGAAGAGATTGTGCGAGGCCCCGATTCTTGTGCTTCCCGAAGGTTTGGATGATTTTTTGGTTTGTTTGTGATCCCTCTATTTCAGGTTTGGGAGTTATCCGTGTGCAGAGGGGTCATGTGATTGCTTACGCTTCGAGGAAGATGAAGCATCATGAGACGAATTATCCTATGCATGATTTGGAGTTGGAGGCTATGGTTTTTGCCCTCAAGATTTGTAGGAACTATATGTATGGGGTTAGATGTACTATTTACACTGACCACAAGAGTCTGGGGTACTTGATGGATCAGCTGAATTTGAATATGCAGCAGCGGAGATGGTTGGATATGGTGAAGGATTATGATTGCGAAATCCTGTACTACCCCAAAAAGGCCAATGTAGTGGCTGATGCTTAGAGCCTTAAGTCCGTGAGTACTCCTATCATGTATATTTGTTTGAGGATGGTTGTTACTTCACCTTTGTTGGATTTGATCAAAAAAGCTCAAGTGGAGGGATTGAAAACGGAGAATTGGAAGGCTGAGCGAATCAGAGGGAAGATTTGTTTATTTGTCAAAGGCAGTCGGGGGTTGTTGACTCAGTGTAGTAGAGCTTGAGTTCGGACAACCGGTGGGTCAAGGCAAACAGTTTTGGAGGAAGCACATAAGTCAAAGTTTTCGATCCATCCAAGGGCAACAAATATGTATAGGGATCTAAAGTTAAGTTATTGGTGGCCCTGTATGAAAAGGGAAATAGCTTGGTTTGTTGAGCAGTGCCTAACTTGTAGGAAAGTCAAGGCCGAACATCAGAGAGCCCATAGGAAGATGCAGCCATTACCCATTGCCATGTGGAAGTGGGAAGAGATTACCATGGATTTCATCACAAGCTGCCCAGGACGACAAGTGGAATTGATTCTAGTTGGTTCGATGTTGATATATTGACTAAGAGTGCATATTTCATACCGATTATCGAGAGAATATCTGTTGAGTAGTTAGCTGGCATCTACATTCGGGAAGTGGTAGTTCGGCACGGGATGCCAGTTTTTGTGGTTTCAGACAGGGATGTTTGTTTCTCCTCTAGGTTTTGGAGGAAGTTTCATGAGGAGTTGAGTACTCGACTGCATTTTAGTACAGCATACCACCCCCAGACTGACGACCAGAGTGAGCGGACGATTCAGACGCTTGAAGATATGCTCCGGGCTTGTGTATTAGACTTTGGAGGGAGTTGGGAAACTTACCTTCCACTGGCCGAGTTCTCCTACAACAACAGTTATCATGCCAATATTGACTGACCACCTTTTGATATGTTATGGAAGGAAGTGCAGGACCCCGATTTGCTGAGGGGAGGTCGGCCATCAGATCATGGTTAGTAATGAGGTGGTACTCAAGACCACTTAATTGATTCAACAGGTGTGCAACAGGTTGTGGGTCGCGCAAATCCGACAGAAGAGCTATGCAGATCGGCGACGTTCAGACCTCATGTTTCAGCTGGGAGATTTGGTGCTTCTGAAGGTGTCACCTTGGAAAGGTGTTATCCGATCTCGGAAGCGGGGCAACTTGGGCCCTAGATTCATTGGTCCTTTAGGATTTTTGCTTGGGTGGGCAAGGTTGCATATCGGCTGGATTTTCCCGAAAAGCTCAGCTAGATTCACAACACCTTCCATGTTTCTCAGCTTTGGAAGTATGTGTCCGATGAGTCTTTGGTTTTCCCTTGGATGATGTTCAGGTGGATGAACACCTAAAAATTTTGGAGAGACCACTGGTGATCTTCTATAGGAAGATGAAGGCCTTTCGCAACAAAGAAGTGTCTCTGGTCAAGGTCCAGTGGCAGCATCGGAGGGGTTTCAAATGGACGTGGGAGCCTCAGGCGAAGATGCGTAAGCACTGCCGTGATTTATTTGTGGTAGCAGACTTCACGGACGAAGTCTAGCTCAGGTGGGGGAGAGTGGTAACATCTTGATTTCCAGTTATTTTCAATTTGACCCTTGGTTTTTGAATGATATGCAAAACTAGTCCCTAATGACAATTTCATAATTTTTTGGGCGGGATTGCGTATGTTGGGCGTACATATCGTATGATGGGCGTATGTGGCCAGGGTGCAAACCCTAAACTTTAGGGTTTGGACCCTATTTAAGCATCATTATAGCCCTATACCCCTCCTGAACTCCAGCATCCATTCCTCCTTGACCTCATTTCGAAACCCTAAAGTGTGTGAGTGCATTTTGAAGCTTGGAGTGTCTTTTTAGTGCCATTTTTCTACTCTTGGTGGTGAAGGAAGAGCTTTGAAGTTGTAGTGTTTCACTCAAGGCCTTGGATCCAGCATCTACTTTCACTTGTGCACCTTTTGGAGGTATAAAGCTCCAACCTTGATGAGTATTTCATTTAGATCTAGTTTTAACTTAAAGTTGGCATCTTTTTCCCAAATATTGATCCTCGTGAGTATGGACTTCTCCAAGACGTTTGATTTGTCCTTCTAGACATTATAGGGTGTGTTAAGTCATAAAAATATGATCTTGGACATCATTTTCTTCCCATGCATGATATGGGTTGTCTTAATGGTCAAGAGGCTAGGGTTTTTGATGTTAAGGTCTTATTAGCCATGAAAAACCATGAATTTGGAAGCTTTATGGTTAAGAACACCTTTTAGGGTCTAGATCATAATTTGGGATGAAAGTGCTTAAGGATTAAGCACTTAATGGGTTGAGCTGGTGGGAGTTGTTTACGATGGGTGTACCAAAGGGTACATTGCGCGTACGTGGTCAGCCCTTCGTGGTTTTGTTAAAAACTCAAAAATCCCCGCATATGTGTTAAGTACGCCTACCGTACTCACCGAGTTGACCTGGTTGCGTCGGTTGACTTTGACCTAGATTTTGACCAAGGTTTGACCTAGGGGTATTTTGGGTATTTTGATTTATATTCTAAGTTTTGGCACTGTATTTGTATGTGACTGGTAGAGTTGATTTTGGAGCAGCGTCTTGTTTCGTTTTCTCATCTGTCTGTGAGGTGTGTTTTGTCGTTATATCCATGGGTCGAAGGCACCAATGCTGGCCCATTATCCGGTTATGTAGAATGCTAGTCGTTATGTGATGAATACTTGTTTGTATGATCGGGTTAAAATACACCCCAGGATGGGGCCCACTATGGTATGTTGGGTTAAAATATACCCTAGGGCGGGTCCCACTATGGCATGTCCGAGTTGATATATACCCCAGGGTGGGGCCAATATTTGTTTATTAGGTTGAAATATATCCCATGGCGGGGCCCATATTCGTATGTTTGGTATGTGTTACTTTGGGGATTTCACTAAGCTTTATGCTTACAATTTATGCTTATGGTTTCAGGTACTCCCAATTCGAAAGGGAAGGGCCCGATGTGATGGCACATCATCCTCCCCTCATGATTTCCGCAATTTAAATACTTGCACTCTGATGTTTTGAATATTATGTTTGGTGTTGGATTTTGAAACAATTGATGAATGATTTGATTCCAATAAAAAAAATTATTACTGTTTTTGGGTTGTTACACTCAAGGGTCTCAAAACCACCTCAACCACCCACCTCCTGGTATTCCCAACCAGTGTACCACCACCCCTATGTCAATCTAAACAGTTATGGGTTATCAGTAACCATGGGTCTAACAGTAGTCCTGGAGTTATCAGCAACTCTAAGATTACTCATTTAGCCACCAGTTACTAAGACTCAACTAGTCTAGTATGCACACCACTATGACATAGTCTATACAGTGAGAAGACTCAAACGAAACCTCATTATAAGACGAACATATCCCACTAATAACTATACCAATAATGAGATGCTACTACACCACCTGGACTTCTCCCTCAAGCCAAAACTCTACAACTGCCCGGATCTACCTACCGGTTACTGAGCCACCAACAACAACACTATACTACACAACACTCGTCCATATTACATGATTAACAAACCAACACATGGGTCTCTGCTACACAATTGCCAGCCCCACTCACACAAGTGGAATCCATGATGGATCACAACAAGTTGTGATGTCATCCAGTCATTAGGATGAGAAGCTCACGACTCCTCATCGTCCCTGCCATCACCCAACCACAACAATGAGGACTCCTGACTAACATCCAACGGTTTATAGACACATTTTTATCATCCCACTGACCAGTAAGAACCCAATCAACATCCCACTCAGCACTATCAAAATTCAGGAGCCATATTATTCGAAGTGACAAAGTAGATTGTTAGTTCAATTAATATTCTAACCGAGTCGGATTTTGAGGACGAAATCCAATTTAAGTGGGAAGAATTGTAACACCTGGTTTCGGATTATTTATTAATTTAGGGTTATGGACCAAAATTCGATCATGTAAAGGCTTTGGTACTTAAGGAAGTAAAGTTTAGATCTTATTGAAGGTTGATAATGTTGGTGGTGAGATTTAAACCCTTGATTTATGTGTTGGACCGAAGGGTAAAAAGGGACAAATTATATGCTGGGTTTCTTGCATGGATTAGGGTTTTAGTTCGACATGTGTTAAGAAAAAATTAATCAGATAGGATTTTGGAGTTCTTTAATACCTTACGTGCATATAAAGAACACCGAAAACAGAGTTGAAACGAAGAAGTTATGGTTGTTTGAAGTTAAGTTGGAAAAGGGAGTTTGGCATTATGCAGGGCATACTCTAAGTATACAGGGCGTAGTGGCTGCTGAAGGGGCGTGTTTTTAGTGAGCTACGCATGGTGTATCTTATGTTACGTAGGGCGTAACCACATAGAGTAAAAACCCTAATTTTAGGGTTTTGAGCCATATTTAGGGACTGTAATCCCTTGAGGTCCTTCTTAGCATCAGCCTCCACCCTATTGATCATACAAATCTAAACCCTAGCTATCTCGTGAGGAGTTTGAAGCATTGGAGTGTTTTGTTGTGTGTTTTGTGAAGAAGGATGTAATTAAAGGTGTTCTTGGGGAGTCCAAAGCTTGTAGATCTAGACTCTACTCTTTTTGAACATCCTCTAGGAGGTCTAAAGCTTCAACCTTGATGATTCATTAGATAGATCTAGCTTGTTATGGGTTTGATGAACTTTTTGCTCCCTTGATCTTGGGTCTAGTGAGTATGAGCTACTCCAGACCTCATGAGTGATAGTTTCTAGCATTTCTGAGCTTGTAGAGTGATAAAAATAGGAGTTTGGTCACTCCCATTCTTCCATGCATGAGTATTTGGGTATTAGAGTGTGTTTTGGACTTTAGATTTGGTATTTCTCTCTTTTAAGCCATGTAAAAGCATAAAGTTAGGAACTTTATCACTCTAGATGTTTATTAAGACCATATATGAGTAATAGATGGTTTGTTTTTATGGATTAAGAGCTAAAAATGGAAATGGCTTAACAGCATGGTACGTTGGGCGTACTCTGAGTACACATGGTGTACCACTACGCAGGGCATAGATTGATTACACATGGGTTAATCTTGCTGATGTTGACTTTGACTTTTTTTTACTGTTGACCGTTGACTTTTTGACCAGTTTGAGCTTTGGTCAATCTTTGGTAGAAGTTGGTATTTAGCTAAGGGTTTGGAGTGTAGAATAAGAGGGTACTCTTTATTTTTGTTAGGTGCCATGTAGGACCAATCTTTGTTGAGTGAGAGTTGTGGTGTTTAGCTGCGACTTGCAAGGTGAGTCTTCTCACTATACTTGTCTGTGTGGTAGTATATGCATGTTGAACAGTTGGGTCTTATTTTTTGATTTCTATTACATATGAAATGAGTTTTTGATAACTTATGGAATGTTGTAAGTCCATGGGACTACTGATAGTCCCCAGGGTTGCTGATAACCCGAGAGATGTGATGTTAATCCATAATGCATGTTGTTAGCCCATTAGGGACTTTTTATAGTCTCCAGAGTTTGCTGATAACCTTAGCTGATTATTATGTTGTGTTGTATGTTGTATTTTGGGGAAGTCACTAAGCTTTATGCTTATAGTTGTAGATTTAATATTTTGCAGGTACTTATCAAATTGCAAACGCCTAATTGTACACACACATCAGCAGCTTTATGATTCGAGATTCCGCAATGTATTCATTATAACTGTGATATTTGAATAATGGTTTTTGAGCAAATGATTTATCCTTAATGTAACTTTATTAAAAATGGATGTTATATTATGATAAAAACGAAAAATTTAGCTTGGGTTTTTGGGATGTTACAAGTTGGTATTAGAGCCCTAGTTTGAGATATTTGGTTGAACATTTGTAGGATTCCAAACTCAAACTATGGAACTGAGAGTTTACTATGAATTTTTGGAAAATATTATTTACAAGAGAAGATGTGATGTGTACAGTCATTTGGAGCTCGTAAAGTGATTTTCCAAAATATCCATACTTGCTTTATATGTTGTGATTGAATTTTTGTTATATGTGTTATATTATGATGTGTATGCTATAAGATAGGCTAAGGGTCTACTGAGGGTGGCATACTAGAGTGCCTACTAGGAGAGATGCCTTCCTGTGCGTGTTATGTGCGCTATTAGTGATGCATGTGTAGGCCAAGGATCCTCAAGAATTGTGTGTTAGAATTGCCCGATGTTTATGATGCCTTTTTCCTATTGGTTTTTCTACTCGAACGCACACTTGAAGAAAGGAAAGAAATACAAGATCACACTTTAAAGTAGAGTAGAGTCTTCCAAGTAGGGTTTAATCCCGGATTCAAGGGTTAGGGTGGATTAAACACATGCTAACTTTCAATTTAGGCCCTTAAGTGTAAGAAAATGACCCCATGACCTGTGTAAATCATCAAGTATTATTTTATTTCACTTTGGCCCCTAAAAGTTAACTTTAACCTTGACAAAAGTAACTTAAGAATTACACGTAATTAAAAACTAACCTCGATGAAATGGGAATGTTCGGGTCGTGACCTAAAGCCATACGGAGCATTTCATCAAATGTTTGGAGTGGACATAAGTTAACCTATATAAACGATGTAAAATATTCACCAAAAATACAAAACAAAATAAACATCATCATCATCTTCATCTTGAAATTTATAATCCTTTGTGAATAACATATAAATATGCAAGGTTATGTGCTAATATGTGAATAACATGTAAAAATCAATATCTCTATAGAGCATTTCATTAAACATTTGGTGTGCGCACAAATTTAATTCAATAATTATGATAATATATTCAAACAAAATTCAAAATATTAACAATTTACCTTTAACTAGAGAAATAAAACTTGAAAATCTCAAAAATTATGAAACTTTCCATGAAAAACGAGGTTTTGCGCAATTGATTTGCCTGAGAGATAACATTGTGAAAATTCGGTACTTTTTGGTTCATTTGATGAATGTTTGTTGTTTGATGTTCACTGTTGAAGTTTCAGTGATTC
Source organism: Lactuca sativa (assembly GCF_002870075.4). Classification (NCBI taxonomy): domain Eukaryota; kingdom Viridiplantae; phylum Streptophyta; class Magnoliopsida; order Asterales; family Asteraceae; genus Lactuca; species Lactuca sativa. The sequence goes on along the minus strand of NC_056628.2, from coordinate 132,808,779 downwards.
ATAATCATTAAATGATGTTATGACTAATAAACCTGGAAGATTTGGAAGTAATTGTTTTATATTAACTAGGTGTGAGACCCATGTATTACATGGGTTTATTTAAAAAAATTAAATATAAAATTTTAACAATTTGAAAAGTTTAAATTTTAAGAAAAGTGAGAAATTTGTTGAATTATTAAAATTAATGAGACTTTAATGCATTGATACATTACATATATAGACCATTTTCTAATAAATATCTTAGATATATATTACCTATATCAAATGTGGAATTTTAATTTAATAAAATCAAAAATACAATAAAATGACAAGTGGAAAATAAAAAATTTAAAATTTCTAGAAAATGACATATGTCCAAATGAATGAGAAGATGACATGTGGCAAAAAACATTCATTTATTATAATAGATGAATTTGAACTAGATGATGTTACAATCGATAAATATGGAAGATTCGTAATGATGTTGAAACATGAATTCTAGAAAATAACATGATGATTTTTATTTTTTATTAGAATAATTAATGATTTTGGATGAATAGTTGATAATAAACGTTTGTTTCTTGATGAATGGTCTATAACTTTAATGAACCAGTAAACAAAAACATAGATTTTGTTACTTTATTTAATTAATAATCATAATTACTTACTCTTTTTATTTAAATAAACAATTTTATTTCAATCACTAATAGTTAAATAAAATTATTGGTCGAGATTTGTTCTCACAATCTCAACTTTGTTTTTTTCAGGTTTGAACCTTATATATATATATATATATATATATATAATATATATATATATATATATATATATATATATATATATATATATATATATATATATATATATATATATATACACACAGAGAGAGAGAGAACCATTATTTATAAAAGAACCAAGGAACTAATCTAAAACATCATAATTTAAACCGATCAACGACAAAAATAATGTTGTACAATTTTACAATTGACGCACATAAATTGGATTATAACAAAATTCATTTCCTTTTTTTTAATTTTATTTTTTTTGGTCGTGTTTTTTATCAAAAAAAAAAACGAATATACCATTATTCATGATTTTTCGTCTTCTTTCCATTGAGATCGATATTGATATTCAAAAAATGAACTTTTTTTTTCAAAAAAACTCACTTTATTTTTCTTTGTTTTTTGAAAAGTTAATGCCTATTTTTTATTTAAAAAATTTAATAAATATATCAAAACTTATATTTTTTGGTACTCTATAAACATAAATTTATATTGATGTAAAAAAAAAACGAAATTTTAGTACAGATTCACATTGTGAATCTACCCAGATTCACATTATGAGTCTGCCCAGATTCACATTAATAGTAATTCAGATTCATATTGTGAATATTAAAATTTAGATATTTGCAATTTAGATTCACAATGTGAATCTGAGTTAATCGAGTTTTTTTTAATCATTGATGATGTTTATTAATAGAGGACAAAAAATTGAGATTTTTTGTATAATTGTTTTTTTTATAAAAATAAATTTAAATATTGAAAAAATAAACAACACATATGTAACACCGTAAAAATTTGAACAATTTTTCACTTTTGTAACCCATAAAAATATCATTTGTAATTATAAATAAAACAATGTATCAACATTGTATCAGTACAAAACCCAAGATCAATATATATATATATATATATATATATAAATATATATATATATATATATATATATATATATATATATATATATATAAACTCTGGTGTGCGTGTGTACGAATCATGTCGGCGCCTTCCCGCGATCATCACTGGTACCTGAAACACATAACACATAACATTGTAAGCATAAATGCTTAGTGAGTTCCCCAAAATACCACTCTAACACATAATAGCCACTCGAGGCTGTAACTCTATTGACCCTCAGGTCTATGTGTCTCAGTGGGCCCCTCCAGCCCCAACTCTCTATGGACCCTCTGGCCCTAACTCTGTGGACCCGAAAGTCCTAACTCTGTAACTCTGAATCATGCATAGCACATATCACAATAAATCATAGCACATAAGTAACATGCAATTACACTGGCTTACAACTCTAAAATACTCTATCACATAACTCTGTTACCACACTAGGTAAAGTATAGTGAGAAGACTCACCTCGGGTATCTCGGTAATCTCTGACTCGGTAACGATGGTCTAACCTCCGCCTAATCAAAATAAATACCCTAAGTATTATAACTCTCAAAGGCTAGACTATGTCTCTTATGATACTCTCAGAAGGGTAAAAGACCATTTTACCCGTCTCATATCTCAAAGGCCCCACAATAGACCATACCCTAAAAGTCAACTCAAAAGTCAACTTTCCGTGTTACGCTGCGCGTACCATATGTGTACGCTGGGCATACCCGGTTGCCTCTCAGGATCGGGGGACGCTACCCAGTACGCAGCGCGTACTGGGATTACGCCTGGGGTACTCCCAGCTTCAGCACCTTAACTCTTTTAGGTCTTAAACGGTTAATACCCACGTCCAACTTTTAGATCTGACCCTTTCTAAGCCTCTTAAACCATAAAGTCGATGACTTTAAGCCTTTGCATGGCTGAATAAGTCACTAGCACCCAAAACATTTCATTCTCTAACCCTAGAAAGCATTGAACTCAAGCATGACCTCCTATCAACGACCAAGATGGGAACTTTATGGATCTAAACCTCAAATACCACTGAAAAGGGACAGATCTCGGACCATGGAGCACCTTACACTCATAAAGTCTCCACCTTTAAGGTTTTTAACCCTAGAAATGGCACATGCAACAACAACCAAAATGAAGAGGAAAATTTTGAATTTTATACCTCTAAATGCAGCTCCTTTCTCTGTAGATCTCAGATCCAAACTTGCACTTCAAGCTTTTAGTCTCCACAAGCTCCTTTCTTCTTTCTTCACTAACACACCAAGGCACTATTAGCTCCAAGAACACACACACTCACTAAGGACGATGGAAGGCACTCTCTTAGGGTTTTACTCACTGATATGGAGGCTGGGAAATGAGCCTTAGCATCCTTTAAATAGTGCACAACACAAAATTAGGGTTTTGCACCTTGGTCGGGTACGCCCGGCGTAACTCTTGGTACGCCCATCGTACCTTGGCGATAACGCGTTATTTTTAAGCGCTTGAGTACGCGCAACGTACCCCTATGGTACGCCCATCGTACTCACTTGCTCAACAAAAGTCCACTTAAGGGCCAAACATGGCCAAACACAAAGAACAAGGATGAAAGAATAATACCTGAATCTCGGGGTGTTACAACGTAGTAGGTGGTTTTTGAAAAAAAAAAAACTTTATTTTTTATATATTAACATGAATCTCTATGGAACTTTTTTTTTATCGATAAAAAACATAGCTTAAAAAAAATTAAACTAAAAAAAGAAAGAGATGGATTTTTTTGGTAAAGAGGTGGTTTTATGGAATAATCTGGTGTATGTGCGTCCAATGTACAAGTGTACATTCATTCCCTTGGCCGTTGATCGTTTTAAATTTCGATGCTAACGATTGGTTCCTTGGTTATTGAACCTCATTGTATATGTTTAGTATTTTAGTAATTCTAGTGTGAATATCAATGTATGGTTATTCATATATTCATTGCTAAGGTGAATATTTACATATGATTATATATATATATATATATATATATATATATATATATATATATATATATATATATATATATATATATATATATATATATATTGTAGAATAATGACATAATATAGAATACACAAAATTATACTAGAATAATATCATAAAAGTAGTGTATTCACGTCTTCACTTTATTTAATATCTTCATTTGAACTGATATATATATATATATATATATATATATATATATATATATATATATATATATATATATATATATATATATATATATGAAATTGTGTATTTCAATTGTCAAATGTGTTTAGTGTTTCTAATTTTAAGAGCATAAGGATTATCCATTTAGTTGTACTAATCCACAATTATTACAACTAGTGGCGGAGCCAAGGTCAAAGTAAAATGGTATCCCAAAAGAATTTCTGAGATGTCGCGGTAGTCGTAAGACTGAGCATGGGCCGGGTTGGATCAATTTTAACCTAAAACCGACAACCTCGGTTTTGAAACTTTTAAAACCAAACCAAACCCAAACCCATTAGGTCGTTGTTTTGTTTATTAGGTTGGGTTTGTAAGGTTTGGTTTCTGTTTTTAAACCCAAATGTTAATCGAATCCTTAGATAACCTCAAGTCTTGTTATATAAACATGAAGTTGAAGTATCGCTTGATACTTGAATCGATGAGAGACTCAAAGTAGATATCAAATGAAGCATGAGGATAACAAGTTTATATAATAGATGCAAATGGTTAAGTTTATATGCATTTGGCGATGTGGGATAATGTAGTTGCGAAAATAAAAGAAAGGTAAACAAAGGAATAAAAGAAAGGTAAATAAAGGATATGTAAGGAGCAAGGATTGATCCTAAGGTATTTGCTTCAACAAGCCAACACCTTAACCAATAGACTAGTTGTTCGTTTGTGTTCATAAGTGAAAGGATAGGTATATACAAACTACATAAACGAAATTTTCCTAAAAATATTACACTACCGAAAATTTTTTGAGGGGGCATCCCGGGATACCCCTTGGATCTGCCCCTGATTACAACGTTAAATTATAAATTAAGTAGTAATTTCGAATAAAATTCTTTAGTAAATTAAAATAATTACAAAACTATTTTTTTACTAAACAATCAAATTACCTAATGTCTTTTATGGTATTTAACTCTTATAATAGAAATTTGAATGTCAATTTAAACAAACAAAGCTTGCCGGTAACATAATAAGGTGTTTTCCAAGTATACTAGTTATGACTATATTGCTAACAAAAATTTTGTACCAACCGTACCTGGTATGGTATACAGTTTAGAGAAAAAAGTATTGGTAGTTTGGTACCATAGGATTTAGTACCATGTTCACCTCTAATGTTTACAATTAATTAATTCATGAGTTTAAACTCAATTCCTTGTAGAGTAAGCCCTTTCACTGATTCATTAACAGAAAGTGGCAATCGACGATCCCTCAAAATCGTTTCAGAAGTAGTGGAGGTCTGAAATTCCCATACGTGTGCTTCCATGGGGCTTTGAAATTCGCAGACTTGTACTTCCATCCAACCATCATTACGTTCTTTTGGAATGCCTTTCATTTTGTGTCTCTTTAGTGGGTTGTAGGTGTTTTTATATTCCTTTCCTTTAATAATTGGGAGTTGAGGAGAAAGTAAATATATATACCAAGAATGATGCCCATAACTAACTTTCAAAGGCAACTCAAAACCAGAATGGTATGCGTGTAATTTGTAAACTAGGTAGGCTCCATATGTTTTTTGAGGTGATGGCATTTTTAATATGCAATATATCGAAAAGTTGCCATGAGGATCATAGGCCACTTCTCCAAATCTGCAAAAAGACATTTTTTAGAAAAATGTGAGAACACGACAATATATTTGTACAAAATTAATGGGTTCAAAAAATAGGCATGGGTATAAGAAAAAAGGTTGGGTGAATAGAGGAAAGAACCTTGATTCAGGTAAGGACCGCCAACTCCACTGTCGTTTATTCACAACCACTCGAGCTGGAAGCATATAACATTTCTTCCCATCTTTTGCAAGAGAAAACCACTGTAATTCAATAAATGTGTAACTACTTGTTCTTAAGTACTTATTACTTTTACTTTGTTGTTTAGATCTCAATGTAATATGTTACACTATATATACTAATATCAATACATGCAACCTTAATCAAGAGGGTTTCCACATATTCTATCATGGTAGCTGGGAAGAGGTATTGAGTTTAATACCCACGTGGGGTCTGAGGTCGGGAGTTCAATCCCTGCAAAACTCAATTTGGGTGCCTCTTAAGCTTGTGCCACATGTGGGGAAATTTTCCCTGGAAACCCCTATGGGGGCTGGGTTTGCCCTGTAAAGGAGCTCGAACCCAGGGTGCTCGTTGAAATATGCGAGTAGGCTTCCGATTAATCATTTGACGTTTCCAAAAAACTAAACAAGGTTTTCATAAGACTCCTCTTATCACGTAAACCCTAAAACAAATCCTTTTTTTCTACGCCACCAACCTGCTTCGCTCCTATATACCTACGTCTTCCGTTCTTTGCACCTTCCGACGACCTTGACTCTTTCTCACTTCGCTCCTATATACCTACGTCTTCCGTTCTTTGCACCTTCCGACGACCTTGACTCTTTCTCACTGTTGATTGACTCACTTAGCAACCACCTGTTGTGTTCCTCCCCACGTTTTGGCTACTAGGGCATTACTATCCCTCTACTTACGATTAGCTTCTAGGATTTTATTTTATGTTATTATTACATTTATTTTTACGATTTTTCCGGGTCCTCATGACAATTTTGTCATCAACATCTACTGCCATGACTTTCACTCCTACTTCCATTCGATTTGTATTTGCTCTTACCAATGTTTACTCATAATTTGGCTTTAAAATATAGTTGAGGGGTCAAAATACTAGCATAAACATTTTATTGACATGTGCAAAGGTGCAAAAATGCATAATCATATTACGGCTAAATCTCAACCTTAAGGGGATGATGATGAGGATTGGACGGCCATTGATTATGGATAAAGTCATGGGTTTATTCCACTCGCGATGCAAATTACTTCAGATCATATCTACTGAAGATTATACCTCTAAAGATTTATAGGACAAACTAGATGAGTTTTTCCTCAACAACAAAATGTCTAGAATATATGCTCCAACTATAGGAACAATTTCGCAACACAAAGAAAGAATATTTGTCAAAAATTGAATTGTTTCACTCCCTTAAGAATATGGATGAAGCTCTTTGTGAATCAAAAATTGAAGAAGTCGAATTAGTCATGCAAATTTTACGACAATTGCCTCCTTCCTATCACAACATTATTGATGTGATTAACAACATGAAACCATTACCATCCTTTCTTGAATCCATAAACATGCTTCGATCCATAAATCTCTCAAAGAAACACAAGAACAAAGTGGTGAAATGCCTCTCAAATATTTAGAATTTGTATACTTGTCCCCCTCGGCTCTTGGAAAGTCGAAAAATAAACTTAGTAAGGGAAAAATAGTAGGCGAGTTGCTTCTAAGAGAAGAGGGTTATGCTAATGTGTATTCTAGTTCTAACAATGTTTTAGGTCATCAAGGCACACAAGGACAAGTTTAAGCTTACCTTGGAGCAAATAACACCATTGGCTTATCTCATATAGCAAAACGACATTTTCAGCCCTCCATCTAATACATATGTTGCTACCAGACCTCCACCAACAGCTATCGGTGTATAGCAAGCCTCACCGATAGTCCCCGAGCTTCACTATCTACAATAGCGTCTCTGTTTTCCTCCAGCACGGTAGCAGCGCAATCCTTGCTGTCAATTTTTGATCAGCCACAACACTCATATTCACATGTGTTTCAACATTATAATTCTTTTGTATCAGCTCAACAATAACATATGTCTCAACAACCCTAAAATCCATCTTTTGGGGGCAATGCAACTCAACTTGGACAACCACAATACACAGATCTTATATCTGTCTTTCAATCGATGTTCGCACAACCTCCTAACGATAATCACTACTATATGGATTTAGATACAGGCTCGCACATGACATTAAACCAAGGTATAATGTAATCTCTAACTCCATGTAATTATAATTCAAAATGGTTGGTAATGATGATCTACTTCTAGTTACTTATGTTGGTCAAAATTCTTTTCCTCTTTCTAATAACCGACGACATATGTCGTCTTCAGTTACTTATGTTGGTCAAATTTCTTTTCCTCTTTCTACTTCTCGTTTATAACAAAATGACACTACAAGGATATAATCCTTTGCAGACGACACCTATCCAGACGACATATGTCGTCGGCAAAAGTCGATCCATAGAGACGACATGTCGTCTGCATAGGCTCGGCGGGAAGGGGCAAAATATTGGCGGTATATCGAATTTCTATCCCGACAACATGTCGTCGGGAGGAGGAATTAAAAACATATTTTCGATTTATTTTAATTCTTTGCCGCAGAAAAGCAACATGATGCCGTTTTGGTTAGCCTATGCAGACGACATGTCGTCTCTACAGGGTGCTTAAAAATTAATTTTGATTTATTTTTTATTCAACTTGCAGAAATACAATACGATGCCGTTTTGGTCAAGGTATCAAGATGACATGTCGTCTGGAAAAGGTGGGATCGATCCGCGTGAAAACCATTTTTTATTTTATTTTATTTTTTAATGAAACGAAGTGAGACGACGACATTTTCATTTACCTATAAAGACGACATGTCGTCTGGACAGATTGGGCGAGAAAGACAAAAAATTTCACGGTCATCTGAAACTCTATGCAGACGACAAGTTGTCGGTATTGGGTACAACAAATTGAATTTTGATTTATATTTATTCGATATTGTAGAAAACCGAAACGACATAGTTTTCTGAAACTCTATGCAGACGACAAGTCGTCTCTATAGAGTAAGAATCCAACGTGGCGATCCGCGTGAACATTTTAATTTCTTTTAATAAAGACAAAATATAAAAACGACGTCGTCATTTGAACCCTATACAGACGACATGTCGTGTCGTCTGTATAGGTTTTTACCCTTACAAAGGTATCAGTGCATCGTTCATTGTTTAGTTGCAGCGAACGATACTCTTTCTCTCTTAGACTCAACCGGTGATTTTGCACCATCCTTCACCTGTTCACCACCGTCTTTCCATCACCACCGTTCTCGACCAACCCTCTCCTCCCAAGTTATCATCTTTGCTACAACAGGTAAGGATGAGGTTTTTCTGATTTTGGGATTTTTTTTTCTTTTGTTATCTTATTATGTGCTTTTCCGGTGCCCACTAGCCACCACCAGAGGACTACCATCAAATCCGACCACCGGAATCCGGCCATCACATCAAGAAGAACAAAACAGGTTAGTGTTTTTTTTCTCCGTTTTCTAATTTTTTTTGAAATTTGATATATGTTTGATTTCATGTTTATAATAGGTGATTTGAACATGAAGACTTGTTTTTTGTTTCCTAATTTTTGTATTAGATGTTTAGTATTTTTTTTTCTAATGGGTGATTTGAACATGAAGATTTGAACATATGTATTGGGTTTGTTTTAAACAGGTTAATATATTTTTCTTTTCTGGTGGAAACTTTTCCCGACGACATATCGTCTGTATAGCCCACCCTGTCCAGACGACATGTCGTCTGTATAGATTTATAATAAAACTTTTTTTTACCTCAAAAATCTTTCCCGACAATCAGGTATAGACGACAAGTCGTCTGGATAGGTGGATCTGTACCGACAACATCTATATCGACGATATTTTTGACTTTTACCGACGGAGCTATAACGACGACTTTCTACAGTCGACAAGTCATCTGTATAGGTTTTACCGACGACATGTCGTCTGCAAATGTGTAAAAAAAGTCATCTGTATAAGCCTCGTTCCTTGTAGTGCGGTGAAAAATCTTGTCTATGTTCCTCATTTAACTATTGATAATTATGTTTCTACTGAGTTTAATTTTAATTTTGTTAAGTTTGATCGATTTAGTTTCACGCTCCCTCTTCATCTACTAACTATGATTCCTTTTTGTTCAAAGATGAACAGTCCATTTTCTCTACTGTTTCTCCTACCTCTCATTATCCTCTTCAATCACCCATATCCTTGGCTCCTCTTTTTCCTACTTTTGATGTTGTCCAGCAGTGACGAATCTAAAACCCAAACACACATGGTTCCTTATTTAAATAACACCGAAACCTATAACAAAGTAAAATATACTAGTAGCGGGTCAGATCAAAATATCAACATTTTTAGAACTTATACGACGAGGGCTCATATCTTGAAATATATTGATAATCATATCTTAATCGAAACTTTGTAATACATCCTTTTCACATGATAAAATTTCATAGTTGGTTGTTCTGCTGAATCAACGTGCGCCATGTACTCATGCGTCTGTTTGATGGAGCGCAAAAGCCAAAAGTGTAGACGACAATTCAGTTGTGGCTTTTGTTTTATTTTTATTATTTTTCTTTAATTTTAATTTTAATGGATTGGGATAATTTTTGTTGGATAAATTTGAAGTTGCTTTAGGCATTATGATATTTTTATTGCAAAAAATAATAGGTAGTTCATAAAATTTAAGGTAGTCCCCTAAATTTTTGCAATATAATTAAGCATATAATTAAAATAATTAGGTGGGTTACGCCCTTGCTGTCCAGTTTGGAGTATCTTTGACCCCATATACCTCATCTCTAACTCCTACTTCGCTTCCAACTACTAGGCATCCCATGTTCCCTAGATCCCTCACCGTTCTCTCTAGACAAAAAAATCTTTAATATCTTTATCACTTCTAATTTGTCGCCATTCCCTGATCAACAGGTAAGGCTATGTGTGATCCTATTCGGCTCTTTCCTATGGACTCCAAGATGTATGTACTTCGTTCTAACCAAACCCAGGATCTTGTACCCAAACCCCCTACCAATAACAATGTTTGTTGTCGTTGGCTCTGTTGTCACAAATTTGACGGTAGTGGTCGCCTTGATCATTACAATGGTCAGTTAGTGGCTCAAGGTTTCACTTAGCACTCAAGTCTAGACTTTGATGACACGTTCAATATTTTTTGTCAAATCTTCCATAATTTGTACCGTTCTCAGCATTATATATAATGATTTCGATACATACAACCCTAATTAAGAGGGTTTCAACATATTCTCACTTGTGTTTTGGAATTTTGGAGTTCTTGTCATTAACCTAGTAAAACCATGTCCATAGGCTACATATGAGGAATAATTTTACCAACATTGTTTCAGAAATATACCTGTTTGCCATCATTGATTAGGAACCCTTTGCAAAGAATATAGTAGAGCTCCTTCTTTGTTGTCCATTGCACACTATCTTTTGACGTCTTGATTATGTCTTCATAATCACTTGGCAACTTTTGTTCCCAATATGTGTCTGAATCCGATATGGTTTGCATATCCACCTCCTCATCCTCTACCACTTCTTGCTCCACCTATACAACTTACATATTAAATGTTGATCGACTATCGCAAAAAACTACTATACTCCTAAATCCTAATGTGTTTTATTTTATACCACGGAGTAGGTAACTCATAGGGATATATTTACACCAAAAACAACATATAAATAAATAAACCAGTATTTTCCGGCTTACTCTCTCCAGTGGCAGGAACACCATGCCTTCAACTATCAATGGTTCCTCGGATAGAAATGTAATTTCAAGATCAACATTTCTGTAGTTGTCGCTAGTAAACTGATACAATTCTGTCATCAAACATCCATCTTCTCTCTTATCTACTAAGTAAGAAGTCCAAGATTTTGTCTCCCCCGCCATTCTATAATTGAGACCTAAATAGTTTGTGTACTTCAATTGGAACACAAGGTTTACAGTGTATGTGATATACCGTGACAAAAATTGCGTTTTGACATGTGTTTTGAATTCCATACATAATGGTTGATGGCCGTTTACTGCAAATCTGCACGAAGATGCTATAAATCTGCATGAAGATACAACAAATAATACATTACTATATATATAATCATGAAACAGTCTCAAAAACATGGAAACAAAAAGTAGAAGCAAATGTAACCTTGGTTTGCTTCGCCGATAATAATACTCAGATACAGTGCGAATAGGAATCAAACATTCTGCTGCAGATATCATTTCACAATGTTCTCCATTCTTATTTAGCCAAAACCTCTGTCCATTAAAAGTGATCATGTTAATTCGGCAGATATATGATATGACTCTATGAGTACATTTACAAGAGTATTTTTTGTGGTTGACGTGTTTTGCTATTATCAAAGTATTGTGGTTAGGTGGAAAATAAAGTCATTTATTACATAATTGCTGGAAAAACTATACATATTTTATTACATAATGGTTTAATCATGTGACAATCCTCAAATTAAGCTATAATATTTTTCATAAATCACAACTTACATAATGGTTTATATATACACACAGCTAATTAATTACCTTTTTCCCCCGGTTAACGAAGATTCCTTTTGTGAGAAGCATCTTTAGCTCCTCTTCGGACCTGTAGTTGAGAGGAGGTACCGCAGTCTTAATGATCTCTTCGTAGACCATTGATTCTTCAAAAAGCTCCTGAAATCGAAAAGCCATCTCAAGTTTTTCCACAACCTCAGACATTTTTGGCCTTTTATCACGAGATTTCTGCAAACATTGATAAGCAATGTTTGAATATGTTTCCAATGAACGCGAATCCATGTCTTTCTTCAAATCTTGGAAGATAATCTCATCCAATTTCTTTTGTTTGTAGCATGCTTTCCACCATTTCACGAAAAGTTGCAAACGACCATTGTTATAGTCAAAGCATGGTCTCCCACACAAAACTTCAAATAAGACCACACCAAAAGAATATACATCTGATTCTTTTGTTAGAATGCTCGTGGCCAGATACATCGGATCTAAGTACCCAAAGGTGCCTACAACATTCGTGGCAAGAAAGGTGTGCCGCTGATTAGCAGGTCCTATTTTCGACAGTCCCATGTCTGAAAGTTTAGCATTCCAATTCTCATCCAACAAAATATTGGAGCTTTTTACATCTCGATGGATAACTCTTTGTTGTGTCCCCTTCGGATCATGAAGGTAGCAAAGTCCCATTGCAGCCCCAAGGCATATCTTGAGGCGTTGCCTCCATGTGAGAGTAGTGCTATTTAAGTGGATATCGAGGCTTCCATGAGATGCATGCTCATACACAAGGATCTTCTCACCATCTTCATCACAGAATCCGAGGAGAGAGATGAGATTTTCATGTTTGTAATGAGAAAGCATCAAGATCTCTTTCCAGAACTCAGGGTCTCCTTGGCCATATCTACGATCAAGACGCTTAAAAGCCACGATATCTTGCCCTTCACATTGAGAGAGTACTCCTTTGTACACATACCCAAATCCACCTTTCCCAATAACGTTGTTGTTATCAAAGTTGTTGGTGGCTAACTTTATCTCATCCAGATGGAATTTAAGATGTTGAAACTCCTCCAGGAAGGCCTCCATTTAGAAACAAAATCTCTTGATTATAACTAAAATCAGAAAAATCAGAAAAGAACTAATAAGACCAAGAAGTTTTGTAAAGGAGAAACTGACCAAACAGATTTTCGAATCCGCAAGAAACTTACAGTAAATATGAGGTTTGAGATAATGAGAATTGAGATGGTGTTTGAGGACTTCTGTATTTGCTTATACTTATAGGAAATGGAGTATGAACAAAAGAAATTCCAAATTTCCCTCGTTTAAATTTTTAACTCCTCAGAAGTTGCACTAAAATCCAAATGCTTCACCACTTGAGACTTTTAGTCCCTCGGCTTTTGTTGTATTGTTATAACCTTTAACATAGAAATTTTAATTAATTAAGTTCTATTTTCTTTCATATACATGAAATTATTTTATTAACTTAGTGTTAAATACTGGACCTAGAAATTTACCTCGTAATGGGTGCTCTAAGATCCAAAAGACCTTATTGAGCTCGTCTCATTTATATACGAGTAATTGTTGATACAGTGATTAAAATATCATCACCATATTTGATAATTTCTTAATATGCAATGATATAGTTGACGATATGTCTTATTAAGCACTACACTCCGAAGGAACTAGCTTTTTGCTTTGCTTTGATTCGGGAAATTCCCCATGCATATAGCAATAATTAAGGAATTGCTTCTTGGTGATAGCCTCCTTTATTACTTTCACATCTTTATCTTTGTAAGATTTTCACGCTAAGAATCACTTAGCGTGATTATTCAAATGCTTACAACTAAAATTATTAATATTATAAAAATATAGACCTCGTAAAGATATATTTAATATATTGATTTTTATAAAATTCAAAAAACGTTTGTGAGTCGACTATCATGCCCTGACCCGTTTTAATTCTTACTAAAAAACTATCCAATGCCCAGACCCATTTTAATTCTTACTAAAAAAACTATCCAATGCCCAGACCCATTTTAATTCTTACTAAAAAACTATCCACCTAAACCCAAATATGTCTATACTTGTACCTAGTTCATTAGATCCTCTCATTTGAGTTCTACCGGTAAACATTTGTACTCTAGTGAATAGATATGATGGTAACATGAATTTATTTACTAATTTTATGAGTAACTTATCAATCACCTAGTGCCTCGACTGGTAAGCATGTGGCTCTTCGTAGGGAATGTAAGAACCTGGAATTTAGAGAGAATTGATTTTCAATCAAATATCGACCAAAATGGCAAATGGTCATTTATGAGAAATTGGAAGATTTATGAAGTTGTGACTTCATTAAAATGGCCAAAAATAGGTTTAAGTCACTAAGATGATATTAGATGAGCAAGTTCAAGAGAAGAAATACATGAGAAGATGCATTTTGGCCAAAAGGGTAAAAATGAGAAATTTTATGTTTTTGGTCCAAACTTAATAGATTACGACCTATATTAAGTAAGTGAGAAGTTGGATGAAAAGTTGTCCCCTAAGCTGGAATGGAATCAGCAATGTAGTTTGTTGATGTCCAGCCACCACGGTACGATGGATAGCTTGTTGTGGTGCGGTGATGTAAGTATGTTGCCATTAACCAGAGTCAAATGGTCACCACAGTTTAGTGGAAACCTCACTACGACATGGTCATGCACTCAGAACATAGGTTATAACTTGTTAAAGCTCCTTTAGATCCATTTCATTAGGAGATCGCTTAGAGAGCTTGGAGTGGCGATTTTGCTGTCAAAATGGTGACAAGACAAGCCAGAGATGGTAGATTGCAAGGATTTTCATCCTCTCCACAATAAGGTAAAATTTCTCCATTTTGGTGAAATGTTTAGTTTGGTTAAACCGACTGAAATAATCAACCTATAGCTTTTATACGATGCTATTGAGAGTCTCTGGAATCTTGGAACAAGCTTTGTATGTGATTTCCATGGTGAAATCTATATATGTGAGGTTAGGGTTTAAAACCCTAACTAATGAGAGGTTAATTGATGCATTAGATTATATTATAATGAATTAGATAGTATGAGATGCTTAATTCATTGGTTTGGTTAGATTTAGAAATGGAAAAATATAAGATAAAATTATGATCCATTAAGTGGTCATTTTTACCAAGAGAGTCATTAAGCTCTTAATAGGCTAAGACAAGTTTTAAGAACTTTATTATGTTCTATGAATAGACATAATATCAATGAAGATGGATGAAGATGCATCAATGGAAGAATTGAAGGAAAAGGGTAGTTAGTCCTTACTAACTAACAAGGTGAGTTATATTACTCACTCTTTAGATTATGTATACATGTTTATGTTTATATATATATATATATATATATATATATATATATATATATATATATATAAACATAAGCATGTATACATAATCTAAAAAGTGAGTGATATAACTCACCTTGTTATATATACATATATATATATATATATATATATATATATATATATATATATATAGATAGATAGATAGATATGTGTGTGTATGTATATGTGTGTATAAGTTCTATCTTAAGGCACTAAGTGAATGTCCTCAAGTTACTAGATAAAGTTGGAGTATTAAGATATGTCTTAAACCATGTAACAAAGCATATACGTACATTAAAAGTATGTATGAGGTATACGTTTAGAAACATGTACTGTAGCATGAACGAATACCCAGAGAAGGTATGGTTAGATGAGAAAGGTATTTGTTAAATACCTAAGAGATGGTAGAAAGAGACAGAATATGATATATATATATATATATATATATATATATATATATATATATATATATATATATGCATTATAATTGTGTAAAAGAGTATGTATGTATGTATGTATGTATAGATGTAAATGGTATTGTGTAAAACACCTAAGAGTCATGAGAAGAAGAATTAGAATAAGTAATTAATGAGTTAAGTATTGGATGAGTAGTAGAAGATCTCTAGATGAGATAAAGAGATAGATTATCCATGGGGAAATTGTTATGAGATGAGTCACATAGAAAAGTTAGAGAAGAATAGAAACATGGTTCCTTCGGAAATACAGGGAATGATTCCTTTGAGAATAAAGAATATAATTCATTCAGGAATAAAGAGAATTATTCGTACGGGAATAAGAGTATGGTCCCTTTGGGGATGCAGATAGATGATTCATACGGGAAGGAGATAGTGCATGGTAGAGAAGGTGGAGGAAGGGTTCAATGAGTGGAACAAGCACAAAGAGTTCTTTAAGAACTTAGAGATAATCCGTAAGGGATTAAGGGTAAGGAATCCATAAGGGATTCAAGATAAAAATAAAGATTAAGGATCCACGATGGTGTTAGGTGCATTTCATGTACCCATTTTGTAGCTTTATTTCATAAAAGTACATTGCATTTAGGCTTAAACTCATGCATTTTGCATGTTTTTCGGGATTTTTCATGACGCAACTTCATTCAAATACTTTTGTGATATTTCCGGGAATTTTGGAGGTAGGATATTGTTGGAGGAGGTAAATAAGAGTTACGGACAAAATTTTGGGACTTGCGGAGCACCGATGAGCAATATATCAAAGAAACGAATATTTTGGCTTTACAGACGTTTACACGGCCGTGTAAATGGAAGCCTTGCGTTTACGCGGGCCGTGTAAACGTAGATTTCTGCACAGTATATTTTTGTGTTTACGCGGGCCGTGTAAATGACAGTGTTAATTTACGCGGGCCGTGTAAACGTAAATGCGGGTTTTAAAGCAGTTTTTCACCATTCTTAAAGGGAGGAACCAACTTTTTACTTGAAGGTGTCGATTTTGGGAGCAAAGAAGACGATTTTCTAGAGGATTTTGGAGTTGATTAACACTTGGGAACATTTGATTTCATTTTGTAAGAACTTTAATTTCATTTTCTAGATTTGTGATCTTGTTCTAGTCATGAGTGGCTAGAACCCTAGTTTCTCCAACTTCATGTCTTGACTTTTTAGTTGTGATTTCAATCATGTGATTTGATGTTTGCTTCTAATTCCTACCTAGTGAATTTGATTTTGTTTCAATTGAATGTTTGATTCTAATTGTGATTCTTATTGGCCATTTGAATTAGGGTTAGGTCATTCAAGTTATCAAATTGCAAAATCCGTAATTGTTTTGTGAATTGAACTAAGTAACAAACACTAAATTGATTTCCATTGAATGGATTTAGTGTAAATCTTATTCACATACACTTTTACACTCCCGAGCTTATGAGGAGTATTGGGTGTTGTTGGGAACATTCACATAAAGCTTCATGCAATCTTCCAATCTAATTCTAAGAGCTTTTTTAGATTAGGTTAGTAAGGTTAGGATTAATCAAAGAGCTTGTTTTGGTTAATTATTGTGGTGAATGGAAAGTGTTAGAGCTTGTTAACACTTTCAAGTACCAACTTAGGTGGAATTGAGTAGATATCATTTCATCCTTGGAATCACAATGTTAAATTGTCTTGCATAGAGTTGGAGTTCTCACAAATCCTGAATTTGTTTCATTTAATTGATCATTTAGTTATTGTTTTATCCTCTTGTTTAAATCCTTGCATACCAACCCCCCATTTATGTGACCATTATTGTACCTTCCGCAAAAAGGTATAAACACTTGTCCCGTGTCTCTGTGGATCGACCCTGCTTACCTTGTACTACATTATTAGTTCATAGTAGTAGTGTTTAAGGAGTCATTTGTACCCTTTATTTGTTGGGTTTGACACGCCTAACAAATTGGCGCCGTTGCCGGGGACACGATGTTACTAATTGTTTATGCCAAGCATTTTGTGAGCAGGTGCTTTAAACAAAAAAAAAGTCAGGTAGAAGATAAGTTTTCAATTGAAGGAAGTGACGAGAAGGTTAATGTGTTGTAAAGGCTCACCTACTTAGAACAAAGCACATTCAGGGGCCAAGTCGAGCCAACGACTTAAAACAATGGCAGCTAACCGGGAGGCAACCCGGGGTTTTTTTTTCCTTTATTTTAAAACTTTTTAGTCGTTGGTAAATTTTAAGTTTTTGTTAATGTCCCAAATGGTTTTAAACTTATTTTTTATGCCTAGAAAATGAATCTCCGGCTCCAAAAATACTTCACGGATAGCTTGGGGAGGATGAAGAGGAGGTTCACACCACAATTGTGGGGCACCAAGAACGATTTGGTAAATTCTTTCCATATCTTTAATCGTTCATATTTTACTTAAAATTCAATTGGTGTGCATTTCTGACTGTTTTGGACCCATTCCCAAATCAACTACCATCCTCCACCATCTGACTCTCAATAGGCCGACTATACCTCTCTCCAAGCATCGAGGACGATGCTTATTTAAGCTTGGGGAGGGGCATCCATCCATGCATAAATCCTGTTGCATGTAGTTTTGTACATATTGCATTGCATTGCATTATTTTTCTTTGTTATTTTTTACAAAAAATTTCAAAAACCAAAAAGATTTTCTTTCTACTCTATTTTTATTATACTTTTTGCATTTTGCATCTAAATTTTTGCATTTTCATTTAACTTGAAAAAAAAAAAAGTAAAAGTAAAATTTTTTGATCCAATTCCAAGCAGCCAAATCTTCTCAAAATAGTTGAGATGGTAAGTGAGTTGTGTGCCTTGAGATTTTACTTGCTCTTTTTATTAAAAAAAATCTAAAAGCAAGTTAATCACACGAGCACATCTCCCGAAGCTACTTGTGCAAAGCAGAAAATGAGAAGATTGTCAACACTGGAGCATATCAGCAGGTATGAGTCGATTCCTTGGGACATATGACTGGTCTTATGAGTAGTAATGCTCAATTGAACTTAAAATGCCAAATTCAAAAGTTCATATAAAGAATGCAAAATCTCAATGTCCCGCCTTCCAGCACTCTTAAAAGTCTTTTCTACTCATTCCTTTTTATATACCCTGCTTGAGGACATAGCTTTCAACTATACTTACGGGTTTTTGCATGTTAACATTTAGTCCCCCGAAAAATGTCTAGAAGTCCCTCACGGTAATAGACCGTGAGATGTCCCATAACAGAAAAGTCAAGGACGAAAATATAAAGAAATCGGCCAAATAAATAAATTAAGTATTATGTGTTAACTTAGTTATTTGTATTTATATAATAATAATAATGGATCTTAAAAAAAAAAAAAAAAAAAAAAAAAAAAAAAAACTATTATTAAGTTAATCTGTGACCTTTGGGATTCGAACAAGTAAACTCTGAGGGGTGTTCTACACTTAATCACCTAAAGCTAAATTGTTTGGGATTGATTGGTTGAAAGTTCGCTACACGGGTTCCATAGAAAGTCATGAACTTAATAATAGCAAATAAAGCTAATCTGTGGCCTTTGAGGTTCGGGCAAGTTAACCCGAGGGATCTCTTTAAATCTAGCACACTAAGGTCATTTGATTTGGATGTGTTGGTTGAAAGCCTGTTACACGGATTTCAAAGAAAGCCATGAGCTTTATTTGTAAAAAAAAAATGTAATTAGAAAGTTTATACATAGTTGTGTTTATAGTTTAATTAGATGTTGTGTTTAGGAAAAATACTTGGCTGTCAAAAGATTCCCTTGGACTTGGATTTGAATTTATGACATTGGACTGAATGTTAATTACTTCGACTGGTGTAAGTGGTTTGAAGTTTGTAACCAATCTGGATAAATATTCGGGAATTTTTAGAAAATATTTTTCAGAAAAAGATTGTTGTTAACCAACAAATAGTTGGAATCGGACATTGTTATATTTTATGAAACAAAGATGGTTGAGCATGTTTTGTCACATATAATTTCACGAGAGTAAGACCATAATTTTTTCCAAGAATTGACTTGATGATATCAAAAAGGAATAAGTGTTGTGATCTTTGATTCTGTTGAGTTGTACTAGGGAGTGGCCAAAGTCTTTGTCTCTATTATCATATAATATTTTGAGATTAAAGCCAAGTTAAATCAAGGCATGACAGGTATATTCTCAACTATGGTACAAAATAGGGTTAATTGGGTTGGATATATTTTTTCATATTGGTTTTGATTTCATGCATTAAGTTTCAAATAGTTTTAACTTTAATTTTCTTTTCTTCTATTCTATTTTATTTTCTCCGGTTTAAATTTTCTTGTTCTTTCTTGAGGACAAGAAAGGTTTAAGCTTGGGGATATTTGTTAGGTGCATTTCATGTACCCATTTTGTAGCTTTATTTCATAAAAGTACATTGCATTTAGGCTTAAACTCATGCATTTTGCATGTTTTTCGGGATTTTTCATGAGGCAACTTCATTCAAATACTTTTGTGATATTTCAGGGAATTTTGGAGGTAGGATATTGTTGGAGGAGGTAAATAAGAGTTACGGACAAAATTTTGGGACTTGAGGAGCACCGATGAGCAATATATCAAAGAAACGAAGATTTTGGCTTTACAGACGTTTACACGGCCGTGTAAATGGAAGCCTTGCGTTTACGCGGGCCGTGTAAACGTAGATTTCTGCACAGTATATTTTTGTGTTTACGCGGGCCGTGTAAATGACAGTGTTAATTTACGCGGGCCGTGTAAACGTAAATGCGGGTTTTAAAGCAGTTTTTCACCATTCTTAAAGGGAGGAACCAACTTTTTACTTGAAGGTGTCGATTTTGGGAGCAAAGAAGACGATTTTCTAGAGGATTTTGGAGTTGATTAACACTTGGGAACATTTGATTTCATTTTGTAAGAACTTTAATTTCATTTTCTAGATTTGTGATCTTGTTCTAGTCATGAGTGGCTAGAACCCTAGTTTCTCCAACTTCATGTCTTGACTTTTTAGTTGTGATTTCAATCATGTGATTTGATGTTTGCTTCTAATTCCTACCTAGTGAATTTGATTTTGTTTCAATTGAATGTTTGATTCTAATTGTGATTCTTATTGGCCATTTGAATTAGGGTTAGGTCATTCAAGTTATCAAATTGCAAAATCCGTAATTGTTTTGTGAATTGAACTAAGTAACAAACACTAAATTGATTTCCATTGAATGGATTTAGTGTAAATCTTATTCACATACACTTTTACACTCCCGAGCTTATGAGGAGTATTGGGTGTTGTTGGGAACATTCACATAAAGCTTCATGCAATCTTCCAATCTAATTCTAAGAGCTTTTTTAGATTAGGTTAGTAAGGTTAGGATTAATCAAAGAGCTTGTTTTGGTTAATTATTGTGGTGAATGGAAAGTGTTAGAGCTTGTTAACACTTTCAAGTACCAACTTAGGTGGAATTGAGTAGATATCATTTCATCCTTGGAATCACAATGTTAAATTGTCTTGCATAGAGTTGGAGTTCTCACAAATCCTGAATTTGTTTCATTTAATTGATCATTTAGTTATTGCTTTATCCTCTTGTTTAAATCCTTGCATACCAACCCCCCATTTATGTGACCATTATTGTACCTTCCGCAAAAAGGTATAAACACTTGTCCCGTGTCTCTGTGGATCGACCCTGCTTACCTTGTACTACATTATTAGTTCATAGTAGTAGTGTTTAAGGAGTCATTTGTACCCTTTATTTGTTGGGTTTGACACGCCTAACAAATTGGCGCCGTTGCCGGGGACACGATGTTACTAATTGTTTATGCCAAGCATTTTGTGAGCAGGTGCTTTAAACAAAAAAAAAGTCAGGTAGAAGATAAGTTTTCAATTGAAGGAAGTGACGAGAAGGTTAATGTGTTGTAAAGGCTCACCTACTTAGAACAAAGCACATTCAGGGGCCAAGTCGAGCCAACGACTTAAAACAATGGCAGCTAACCGGGAGGCAACCCGGGGTTTTTTTTTCCTTTATTTTAAAACTTTTTAGTCGTTGGTAAATTTTAAGTTTTTGTTAATGTCCCAAATGGTTTTAAACTTATTTTTTATGCCTAGAAAATGAATCTCCGGCTCCAAAAATACTTCACGGATAGCTTGGGGAGGATGAAGAGGAGGTTCACACCACAATTGTGGGGCACCAAGAACGATTTGGTAAATTCTTTCCATATCTTTAATCGTTCATATTTTACTTAAAATTCAATTGGTGTGCATTTCTGACTGTTTTGGACCCATTCCCAAATCAACTACCATCCTCCACCATCTGACTCTCAATAGGCCGACTATACCTCTCTCCAAGCATCGAGGACGATGCTTATTTAAGCTTGGGGAGGGGCATCCATCCATGCATAAATCCTGTTGCATGTAGTTTTGTACATATTGCATTGCATTGCATTATTTTTCTTTGTTATTTTTTACAAAAAATTTCAAAAACCAAAAAGATTTTCTTTCTACTCTATTTTTATTATACTTTTTGCATTTTGCATCTAAATTTTTGCATTTTCATTTAACTTGAAAAAAAAAAGTAAAAGTAAAATTTTTTGATCCAATTCCATGCAGCCAAATCTTCTCAAAATAGTTGAGATGGTAAGTGAGTTGTGTGCCTTGAGATTTTACTTGCTCTTTTTATTAAAAAAAAAATCTAAAAGCAAGTTAATCACACGAGCACATCTCCCGAAGCTACTTGTGCAAAGCAGAAAATGAGAAGATTGTCAACACTGGAGCATAACAGCAGGTATGAGTCGATTCTTTGGGACATATGACTGGTCTTATGAGTAGTAATGCTCAATTGAACTTAAAATGCCAAATTCAAAAGTTCATATAAAGAATGCAAAATCTCAATGTCCCGCCTTCCAGCGCTCTTAAAAGTCTTTTCTACTCATTCCTTTTTATATACCCTGCTTGAGGACATAGCTTTCAACTATACTTACGGGTTTTTGCATGTTAACATTTAGTCCCCCGAAAAATGTCTAGAAGTCCCTCACGGTAATAGACCGTGAGATGTCCCATAACAGAAAAGTCAAGGACGAAAATATAAAGAAATCGGCCAAATAAATAAATTAAGTATTATGTGTTAACTTAGTTATTTGTATTTATATAATAATAATAATGGATCTTAAAAAAAAAAAAAAAAAAAAAAAAAAAAAAAAAAAAAAAAAAAAAAAAAAAAAAACTATTATTAAGTTAATCTGTGACCTTTGGGATTCGAACAAGTAAACTCTGAGGGGTGTTCTACACTTAATCACCTAAAGCTAAATTGTTTGGGATTGATTGGTTGAAAGTTCGCTACACGGGTTCCATAGAAAGTCATGAACTTAATAATAGCAAATAAAGCTAATCTGTGGCCTTTGAGGTTCGGGCAAGTAAACCCGAGGGATCTCTTTAAATCTAGCACACTAAGGTCATTTGATTTGGATGTGTTGGTTGAAAGCCTGTTACACGGATTTCAAAGAAAGCCATGAGCTTTATTTGTAAAAAAAAATGTTATTAGAAAGTTTATACATAGTTGTGTTTATAGTTTAATTAGATGTTGTGTTTAGGAAAAATACTTGGCTGTCAAAAGATTCCCTTGGACTTGGATTTGAATTTATGACATTGGACTGAATGTTAATTACTTCGACTGGTGTAAGTGGTTTGAAGTTTGTAACCAATCTGGATAAATATTCGGGAATTTTTAGAAAATATTTTTCAGAAAAAGATTGTTGTTAACCAACAAATAGTTGGAATCGGACATTGTTATATTTTATGAAACAAAGATGGTTGAGCATGTTTTGTCACATATAATTTCACGAGAGTAAGACCATAATTTTTTCCAAGAATTGACTTGATGATATCAAAAAGGAATAAGTGTTGTGATCTTTGATTCTGTTGAGTTGTACTAGGGAGTGGCCAAAGTCTTTGTCTCTATTATCATATAATATTTTGAGATTAAAGCCAAGTTAAATCAAGGCATGACAGGTATATTCTCAACTATGGTACAAAATAGGGTTAATTGGGTTGGATATATTTTTTCATATTGGTTTTGATTTCATGCATTAAGTTTCAAATAGTTTTAACTTTAATTTTCTTTTCTTCTATTCTATTTTATTTTCTCCGGTTTAAATTTTCTTGTTCTTTCTTGAGGACAAGAAAGGTTTAAGCTTGGGGATATTTGTTAGGTGCATTTCATGTACCCATTTTGTAGCTTTATTTCATAAAAGTACATTGCATTTAGGCTTAAACTCATGCATTTTGCATGTTTTTCGGGATTTTTCATGAGGCAACTTCATTCAAATACTTTTGTGATATTTCCGGGAATTTTGGAGGTAGGATATTGTTGGAGGAGGTAAATAAGAGTTACGGACAAAATTTTGGGACTTGCGGAGCACCGATGAGCAATATATCAAAGAAACGAAGATTTTGGCTTTACAGACGTTTACACGGCCGTGTAAATGGAAGCCTTGCGTTTACGCGGGCCGTGTAAACGTAGATTTCTGCATAGTATATTTTTGTGTTTACGCGGGCCGTGTAAATGACAGTGTTAATTTACGCGGGCCGTGTAAACGTAAATGCGGGTTTTAAAGCAGTTTTTCACCATTCTTAAAGGGAGGAACCAACTTTTTACTTGAAGGTGTCGATTTTGGGAGCAAAGAAGACGATTTTCTAGAGGATTTTGGAGTTGATTAACACTTGGGAACATTTGATTTCATTTTGTAAGAACTTTAATTTCATTTTCTAGATTTGTGATCTTGTTCTAGTCATGAGTGGCTAGAACCCTAGTTTCTCCAACTTCATGTCTTGACTTTTTAGTTGTGATTTCAATCATGTGATTTGATGTTTGCTTCTAATTCCTACCTAGTGAATTTGATTTTGTTTCAATTGAATGTTTGATTCTAATTGTGATTCTTATTGGCCATTTGAATTAGGGTTAGGTCATTCAAGTTATCAAATTGCAAAATCCGTAATTGTTTTGTGAATTGAACTAAGTAACAAACACTAAATTGATTTCCATTGAATGGATTTAGTGTAAATCTTATTCACATACACTTTTACACTCCCGAGCTTATGAGGAGTATTGGGTGTTGTTGGGAACATTCACATAAAGCTTCATGCAATCTTCCAATCTAATTCTAAGAGCTTTTTTAGATTAGGTTAGTAAGGTTAGGATTAATCAAAGAGCTTGTTTTGGTTAATTATTGTGGTGAATGGAAAGTGTTAGAGCTTGTTAACACTTTCAAGTACCAACTTAGGTGGAATTGAGTAGATATCATTTCATCCTTGGAATCACAATGTTAAATTGTCTTGCATAGAGTTGGAGTTCTCACAACTCCTGAATTTGTTTCATTTAATTGATCATTTAGTTATTGCTTTATCCTCTTGTTTAAATCCTTGCATACCAACCCCCCATTTATGTGACCATTATTGTACCTTCCGCAAAAAGGTATAAACACTTGTCCCGTGTCTCTGTGGATCGACCCTGCTTACCTTGTACTACATTATTAGTTCATAGTAGTAGTGTCTAAGGAGTCATTTGCACCCTTTATTTGTTGGGTTTGACACGCCTAACAAATTGGCGCCGTTGCCGGGGACACGGTGTTACTAATTGTTTATGCCAAGCATTTTGTGAGCAGGTGCTTTAAACAAAAAAAAGTCAGGTAGAAGATAAGTTTTCAATTGAAGGAAGTGACGAGAAGGTTAATGTGTTGTAAAGGCTCACCTACTTAGAACAAAGCACATTCAGGGGCCAAGTCGAGCCAACGACTTAAAACAATGGCAGCTAAGCGGGAGGCAACCCGGGGTTTTTTTTTCCTTTATTTTAAAACTTTTTAGTCGTTGGTAAATTTTAAGTTTTTGTTAATGTCCCAAATGGTTTTAAACTTATTTTTTATGCCTAGAAAATGAATCTCCGGCTCCAAAAATACTCCACGGATAGCTTGGGGAGGATGAAGAGGAGGTTCACACCACAATTGTGGGGCACCAAGAACGATTTGGTAAATTCTTTCCATATCTTTAATCGTTCATATTTTACTTAAAATTCAATTGGTGTGCATTTCTGACTGTTTTGGACCCATTCCCAAATCAACTACCATCCTCCACCATCTGACTCTCAATAGGCCGACTATACCTCTCTCCAAGCATCGAGGACGATGCTTATTTAAGCTTGGGGAGGGGCATCCATCCATGCATAAATCCTGTTGCATGTAGTTTTGTACATATTGCATTGCATTGCATTATTTTTCTTTGTTATTTTTTACAAAAAATTTCAAAAACCAAAAAGATTTTCTTTCTACTCTATTTTTATTATACTTTTTGCATTTTGCATCTAAATTTTTGCATTTTCATTTAACTTGAAAAAAAAAAGTAAAAGTAAAATTTTTTGATCCAATTCCAAGCAGCCAAATCTTCTCAAAATAGTTGAGATGGTAAGTGAGTTGTGTGCCTTGAGATTTTACTTGCTCTTTTTATTAAAAAAAAAATCTAAAAGCAAGTTAATCACACGAGCACATCTCCCGAAGCTACTTGTGCAAAGCAGAAAATGAGAAGATTGTCAACACTGGAGCATAACAGCAGGTATGAGTCGATTCTTTGGGACATATGACTGGTCTTATGAGTAGTAATGCTCAATTGAACTTAAAATGCCAAATTCAAAAGTTCATATAAAGAATGCAAAATCTCAATGTCCCGCCTTCCAGCGCTCTTAAAAGTCTTTTCTACTCATTCCTTTTTATATACCCTGCTTGAGGACATAGCTTTCAACTATACTTACGGGTTTTTGCATGTTAACATTTAGTCCCCCGAAAAATGTCTAGAAGTCCCTCACGGTAATAGACCGTGAGATGTCCCATAACAGAAAAGTCAAGGACGAAAATATAAAGAAATCGGCCAAATAAATAAATTAAGTATTATGTGTTAACTTAGTTATTTGTATTTATATAATAATAATAATGGATCTTAAAAAAAAAAAAAAAAAAAAAAAAAAAAAAAAAAAAAAAAAAAAACTATTATTAAGTTAATCTGTGACCTTTGGGATTCGAACAAGTAAACTTTGAGGGGTGTTCTACACTTAATCACCTAAAGCTAAATTGTTTGGGATTGATTGGTTGAAAGTTCGCTACACGGGTTCCATAGAAAGTCATGAACTTAATAATAGCAAATAAAGCTAATCTGTGGCCTTTGAGGTTCGGGCAAGTAAACCCGAGGGATCTCTTTAAATCTAGCACACTAAGGTCATTTGATTTGGATGTGTTGGTTGAAAGCCTGTTACACGGATTTCAAAGAAAGCCATGAGCTTTATTTGTAAAAAAAAATGTTATTAGAAAGTTTATACATAGTTGTGTTTATAGTTTAATTAGATGTTGTGTTTAGGAAAAATACTTGGCTGTCAAAAGATTCCCTTGGACTTGGATTTGAATTTATGACATTGGACTGAATGTTAATTACTTCGACTGGTGTAAGTGGTTTGAAGTTTGTAACCAATCTGGATAAATATTCGGGAATTTTTAGAAAATATTTTTCAGAAAAAGATTGTTGTTAACCAACAAATAGTTGGAATCGGACATTGTTATATTTTATGAAACAAAGATGGTTGAGCATGTTTTGTCACATATAATTTCACGAGAGTAAGACCATAATTTTTTCCAAGAATTGACTTGATGATATCAAAAAGGAATAAGTGTTGTGATCTTTGATTCTGTTGAGTTGTACTAGGGAGTGGCCAAAGTCTTTGTCTCTATTATCATATAATATTTTGAGATTAAAGCCAAGTTAAATCAAGGCATGACAGGTATATTCTCAACTATGGTACAAAATAGGGTTAATTTGGTTGGATATATTTTTTCATATTGGTTTTGATTTCATGCATTAAGTTTCAAATAGTTTTAACTTTAATTTTCTTTTCTTCTATTCTATTTTATTTTCTCCGGTTTAAATTTTCTTGTTCTTTCTTGAGGACAAGAAAGGTTTAAGCTTGGGGATATTTGTTAGGTGCATTTCATGTACCCATTTTGTAGCTTTATTTCATAAAAGTACATTGCATTTAGGCTTAAACTCATGCATTTTGCATGTTTTTCGGGATTTTTCATGAGGCAACTTCATTCAAATACTTTTGTGATATTTCAGGGAATTTTGGAGGTAGGATATTGTTGGAGGAGGTAAATAAGAGTTACGGACAAAATTTTGGGACTTGCGGAACACCGATGAGCAATATATCAAAGAAACGAAGATTTTGGCTTTACAGACGTTTACACGGCCGTGTAAATGGAAGCCTTGCGTTTACGCGGGCCGTGTAAACGTAGATTTCTGCATAGTATATTTTTGTGTTTACGCGGGCCGTGTAAATGACAGTGTTAATTTACGCGGGCCGTGTAAACGTAAATGCGGGTTTTAAAGCAGTTTTTCACCATTCTTAAAGGGAGGAACCAACTTTTTACTTGAAGGTGTCGATTTTGGGAGCAAAGAAGACGATTTTCTAGAGGATTTTGGAGTTGATTAACACTTGGGAACATTTGATTTCATTTTGTAAGAACTTTAATTTTATTTTCTAGATTTGTGATCTTGTTCTAGTCATGAGTGGCTAGAACCCTAGTTTCTCCAACTTCATGTCTTGACTTTTTAGTTGTGATTTCAATCATGTGATTTGATGTTTGCTTCTAATTCCTACCTAGTGAATTTGATTTTGTTTCAATTGAATGTTTGATTCTAATTGTGATTCTTATTGGCCATTTGAATTAGGGTTAGGTCATTCAAGTTATCAAATTGCAAAATCCGTAATTGTTTTGTGAATTGAACTAAGTAACAAACACTAAATTGATTTCCATTGAATGGATTTAGTGTAAATCTTATTCACATACACTTTTACACTCCCGAGCTTATGAGGAGTATTGGGTGTTGTTGGGAACATTCACATAAAGCTTCATGCAATCTTCCAATCTAATTCTAAGAGCTTTTTTAGATTAGGTTAGTAAGGTTAGGATTAATCAAAGAGCTTGTTTTGGTTAATTATTGTGGTGAATGGAAAGTGTTAGAGCTTGTTAACACTTTCAAGTACCAACTTAGGTGGAATTGAGTAGATATCATTTCATCCTTGGAATCACAATGTTAAATTGTCTTGCATAGAGTTGGAGTTCTCACAAATCCTGAATTTGTTTCATTTAATTGATCATTTAGTTATTGCTTTATCCTCTTGTTTAAATCCTTGCATACCAACCCCCCATTTATGTGACCATTATTGTACCTTCCGCAAAAAGGTATAAACACTTGTCCCGTGTCTCTGTGGATCGACCCTGCTTACCTTGTACTACATTATTAGTTCATAGTAGTAGTGTTTAAGGAGTCATTTGTACCCTTTATTTGTTGGGTTTGACACGCCTAACAAATTGGCGCCGTTGCCGGGGACACGGTGTTACTAATTGTTTATGCCAAGCATTTCGTGAGCAGGTGCTTTAAACAAAAAAAAAGTCAGGTAGAAGATAAGTTTTCAATTGAAGGAAGTGACGAGAAGGTTAATGTGTTGTAAAGGCTCACCTACTTAGAACAAAGCACATTCAGGGGCCAAGTCGAGCCAACGACTTAAAACAATGGCAGCTAACCGGGAGGCAACCCGGGGTTTTTTTTTTCCTTTATTTTAAAACTTTTTAGTCGTTGGTAAATTTTAAGTTTTTGTTAATGTCCCAAATGGTTTTAAACTTATTTTTATGCCTAGAAAATGAATCTCCGGCTCCAAAAATACTTCACGGATAGCTTGGGGAGGATGAAGAGGAGGTTCACACCACAATTGTGGGGCACCAAGAACGATTTGGTAAATTCTTTCCATATCTTTAATCGTTCATATTTTACTTAAAATTCAATTGGTGTGCATTTCTGACTGTTTTGGACCCATTCCCAAATCAACTACCATCCTCCACCATCTGACTCTCAATAGGCCGACTATACCTCTCTCCAAGCATCGAGGACGATGCTTATTTAAGCTTGGGGAGGGGCATCCATCCATGCATAAATCCTGTTGCATGTAGTTTTGTACATATTGCATTGCATTGCATTATTTTTCTTTGTTATTTTTTACAAAAAATTTCAAAAACCAAAAAGATTTTCTTTCTACTCTATTTTTATTATACTTTTTGCATTTTGCATCTAAATTTTTGCATTTTCATTTAACTTGAAAAAAAAAAAGTAAAAGTAAAATTTTTTGATCCAATTCCAAGCAGCCAAATCTTCTCAAAATAGTTGAGATGGTAAGTGAGTTGTGTGCCTTGAGATTTTACTTGCTCTTTTTATTAAAAAAAAAATCTAAAAGCAAGTTAATCACACGAGCACATCTCCCGAAGCTACTTGTGCAAAGCATAAAATGAGAAGATTGTCAACACTGGAGCATAACAGCAGGTATGAGTCGATTCTTTGGGACATATGACTGGTCTTATGAGTAGTAATGCTCAATTGAACTTAAAATGCCAAATTCAAAAGTTCATATAAAGAATGCAAAATCTCAATGTCCCGCCTTCCAGCGCTCTTAAAAGTCTTTTCTACTCATTCCTTTTTATATACCCTGCTTGAGGACATAGCTTTCAACTATACTTACGGGTTTTTGCATGTTAACATTTAGTCCCCCGAAAAATGTCTAGAAGTCCCTCACGGTAATAGACCGTGAGATGTCCCATAACAGAAAAGTCAAGGACGAAAATATAAAGAAATCGGCCAAATAAATAAAGTAAGTATTATGTGTTAACTTAGTTATTTGTATTTATATAATAATAATAATGGATCTTAAAAAATAAAAAAAATAAAAATAAAAAAAAACTATTATTAAGTTAATCTGTGACCTTTGGGATTCGAACAAGTAAACTCTGAGGGGTGTTCTACACTTAATCACCTAAAGCTAAATTGTTTGGGATTGATTGGTTGAAAGTTCGCTACACGGGTTCCATAGAAAGTCATGAACATAATAATAGCAAATAAAGCTAATCTGTGGCCTTTGAGGTTCGGGCAAGTAAACCCGAGGGATCTCTTTAAATCTAGCACACTAAGGTCATTTGATTTGGATGTGTTGGTTGAAAGCCTGTTACACGGATTTCAAAGAAAGCCATGAGCTTTATTTGTAAAAAAAAAATGTAATTAGAAAGTTTATACATAGTTGTGTTTATAGTTTAATTAGATGTTGTGTTTAGGAAAAATACTTGGCTGTCAAAAGATTACCTTGGACTTGGATTTGAATTTATGACATTGGACTGAATGTTAATTACTTCGACTGGTGTAAGTGGTTTGAAGTTTGTAACCAATCTGGATAAATATTCGGGAATTTTTAGAAAATATTTTTCAGAAAAAGATTGTTGTTAACCAACAAATAGTTGGAATCGGACATTGTTATATTTTATGAAACAAAGATGGTTGAGCATGTTTTGTCACATATAATTTCACGAGAGTAAGACCATAATTTTTTCCAAGAATTGACTTGATGATATCAAAAAGGAATAAGTGTTGTGATCTTTGATTCTGTTGAGTTGTACTAGGGAGTGGCCAAAGTCTTTGTCTCTATTATCATATAATATTTTGAGATTAAAGCCAAGTTAAATCAAGGCATGACAGGTATATTCTCAACTATGGTACAAAATAGGGTTAATTTGGTTGGATATATTTTTTCATATTGGTTTTGATTTCATGCATTAAGTTTCAAATAGTTTTAACTTTAATTTTCTTTTCTTCTATTCTATTTTATTTTCTCCGGTTTAAATTTTCTTGTTCTTTCTTGAGGACAAGAAAGGTTTAAGCTTGGGGATATTTGTTAGGTGCATTTCATGTACCCATTTTGTAGCTTTATTTCATAAAAGTACATTGCATTTAGGCTTAAACTCATGCATTTTGCATGTTTTTCGGGATTTTTCATGAGGCAACTTCATTCAAATACTTTTGTGATATTTCCAGGAATTTTGGAGGTAGGATATTGTTGGAGGAGGTAAATAAGAGTTACGGACAAAATTTTGGGACTTGCGGAGCACCGATGAGCAATATATCAAAGAAACGAAGATTTTGGCTTTACAGACGTTTACACGGCCGTGTAAATGGAAGCCTTGCGTTTACGCGGGCCGTGTAAACGTAGATTTCTGCACAGTATATTTTTGTGTTTACGCGGGCCGTGTAAATGACAGTGTTAATTTACGCGGGCCGTGTAAACGTAAATGCGGGTTTTAAAGCAGTTTTTCACCATTCTTAAAGGGAGGAACCAACTTTTTACTTGAAGGTGTCGATTTTGGGAGCAAAGAAGACGATTTTCTAGAGGATTTTGGAGTTGATTAACACTTGGGAACATTTGATTTCATTTTGTAAGAACTTTAATTTCATTTTCTAGATTTGTGATCTTGTTCTAGTCATGAGTGGCTAGAACCCTAGTTTCTCCAACTTCATGTCTTGACTTTTTAGTTGTGATTTCAATCATGTGATTTGATGTTTGCTTCTAATTCCTACCTAGTGAATTTGATTTTGTTTCAATTGAATGTTTGATTCTAATTGTGATTCTTATTGGCCATTTGAATTAGGGTTAGGTCATTCAAGTTATCAAATTGCAAAATCCGTAATTGTTTTGTGAATTGAACTAAGTAACAAACACTAAATTGATTTCCATTGAATGGATTTAGTGTAAATCTTATTCACATACACTTTTACACTCCCGAGCTTATGAGGAGTATTGGGTGTTGTTGGGAACATTCACATAAAGCTTCATGCAATCTTCCAATCTAATTCTAAGAGCTTTTTTAGATTAGGTTAGTAAGGTTAGGATTAATCAAAGAGCTTGTTTTGGTTAATTATTGTGGTGAATGGAAAGTGTTAGAGCTTGTTAACACTTTCAAGTACCAACTTAGGTGGAATTGAGTAGATATCATTTCATCCTTGGAATCACAATGTTAAATTGTCTTGCATAGAGTTGGAGTTCTCACAAATCCTGAATTTGTTTCATTTAATTGATCATTTAGTTATTGCTTTATCCTCTTGTTTAAATCCTTGCATACCAACCCCCCATTTATGTGACCATTATTGTACCTTCCGCAAAAAGGTATAAACACTTGTCCCGTGTCTCTGTGGATCGACCCTGCTTACCTTGTACTACATTATTAGTTCATAGTAGTAGTGTTTAAGGAGTCATTTGCACCCTTTATTTGTTGGGTTTGACACGCCTAACAAATTGGCGCCGTTGCCGGGGACACGATGTTACTAATTGTTTATGCCAAGCATTTTGTGAGCAGGTGCTTTAAACAAAAAAAAAAAAGTCAGGTAGAAGATAAGTTTTCAATTGAAGGAAGTGACGAGAAGGTTAATGTGTTGTAAAGGCTCACCTACTTAGAACAAAGCACATTCAGGGGCCAAGTCGAGCCAACGACTTAAAACAATGGCAGCTAACCGGGAGGCAACCCGGGGTTTTTTTTTTCCTTTATTTTAAAACTTTTTAGTCGTTGGTAAATTTTAAGTTTTTGTTAATGTCCCAAATGGTTTTAAACTTATTTTTTATGCCTAGAAAATGAATCTCCGGCTCCAAAAATACTCCACGGATAGCTTGGGGAGGATGAAGAGGAGGTTCACACCACAATTGTGGGGCACCAAGAACGATTTGGTAAATTCTTTCCATATCTTTAATCGTTCATATTTTACTTAAAATTCAATTGGTGTGCATTTCTGACTGTTTTGGACCCATTCCCAAATCAACTACCATCCTCCACCATCTGACTCTCAATAGGCCGACTATACCTCTCTCCAAGCATCGAGGACGATGCTTATTTAAGCTTGGGGAGGGGCATCCATCCATGCATAAATCCTGTTGCATGTAGTTTTGTACATATTGCATTGCATTGCATTATTTTTCTTTGTTATTTTTTACAAAAAATTTCAAAAACCAAAAAGATTTTCTTTCTACTCTATTTTTATTATACTTTTTGCATTTTGCATCTAAATTTTTGCATTTTCATTTAACTTGAAAAAAAAAAGTAAAAGTAAAATTTTTTGATCCAATTCCAAGCAGCCAAATCTTCTCAAAATAGTTGAGATGGTAAGTGAGTTGTGTGCCTTGAGATTTTACTTGCTCTTTTTATTAAAAAAAATCTAAAAGCAAGTTAATCACACGAGCACATCTCCCGAAGCTACTTGTGCAAAGCAGAAAATGAGAAGATTGTCAACACTGGAGCATATCAGCAGGTATGAGTCGATTCTTTGGGACATATGACTGGTCTTATGAGTAGTAATGCTCAATTGAACTTAAAATGCCAAATTCAAAAGTTCATATAAAGAATGCAAAATCTCAATGTCCCGCCTTCCAGCGCTCTTAAAAGTCTTTTCTACTCATTCCTTTTTATATACCCTGCTTGAGGACATAGCTTTCAACTATACTTACGGGTTTTTGCATGTTAACATTTAGTCCCCCGAAAAATGTCTAGAAGTCCCTCACGGTAATAGACCGTGAGATGTCCCATAACAGAAAAGTCAAGGACGAAAATATAAAGAAATCGGCCAAATAAATAAATTAAGTATTATGTGTTAACTTAGTTATTTGTATTTATATAATAATAATAATGGATCTTAAAAAAAAAAAAAAAAAAAAAAAAAAAAAAAAAAAAAAAAAAAAAAAAAACTATTATTAAGTTAATCTGTGACCTTTGGGATTCGAACAAGTAAACTCTGAGGGGTGTTCTACACTTAATCACCTAAAGCTAAATTGTTTGGGATTGATTGGTTGAAAGTTCGCTACACGGGTTCCATAGAAAGTCATGAACTTAATAATAGCAAATAAAGCTAATCTGTGGCCTTTGAGGTTCGGGCAAGTAAACCCGAGGGATCTCTTTAAATCTAGCACACTAAGGTCATTTGATTTGGATGTGTTGGTTGAAAGCCTGTTACACGGATTTCAAAGAAAGCCATGAGCTTTATTTGTAAAAAAAAATGTAATTAGAAAGTTTATACATAGTTGTGTTTATAGTTTAATTAGATGTTGTGTTTAGGAAAAATACTTGGCTGTCAAAAGATTCCCTTGGACTTGGATTTGAATTTATGACATTGGACTGAATGTTAATTACTTCGACTGGTGTAAGTGGTTTGAAGTTTGTAACCAATCTGGATAAATATTCGGGAATTTTTAGAAAATATTTTTCAGAAAAAGATTGTTGTTAACCAACAAATAGTTGGAATCGGACATTGTTATATTTTATGAAACAAAGATGGTTGAGCATGTTTTGTCACATATAATTTCACGAGAGTAAGACCATAATTCTTTCCAAGAATTGACTTGATGATATCAAAAAGGAATAAGTGTTGTGATCTTTGATTCTGTTGAGTTGTACTAGGGAGTGGCCAAAGTCTTTGTCTCTATTATCATATAATATTTTGAGATTAAAGCCAAGTTAAATCAAGGCATGACAGGTATATTCTCAACTATGGTACAAAATAGGGTTAATTGGGTTGGATATATTTTTTCATATTGGTTTTGATTTCATGCATTAAGTTTCAAATAGTTTTAACTTTAATTTTCTTTTCTTCTATTCTATTTTATTTTCTCCGGTTTAAATTTTCTTGTTCTTTCTTGAGGACAAGAAAGGTTTAAGCTTGGGGATATTTGTTAGGTGCATTTCATGTACCCATTTTGTAGCTTTATTTCATAAAAGTACATTGCATTTAGGCTTAAACTCATGCATTTTGCATGTTTTTCGGGATTTTTCATGAGGCAACTTCATTCAAATACTTTTGTGATATTTCCGGGAATTTTGGAGGTAGGATATTGTTGGAGGAGGTAAATAAGAGTTACGGACAAAATTTTGGGACTTGCGGAGCACCGATGAGCAATATATCAAAGAAACGAAGATTTTGGCTTTACAGACGTTTACACGGCCGTGTAAATGGAAGCCTTGCGTTTACGCGGGCCGTGTAAACGTAGATTTCTGCACAGTATATTTTTGTGTTTACGCGGGCCGTGTAAATGACAGTGTTAATTTACGCGGGCCGTGTAAACGTAAATGCGGGTTTTAAAGCAGTTTTTCACCATTCTTAAAGGGAGGAACCAACTTTTTACTTGAAGGTGTCGATTTTGGGAGCAAAGAAGACGATTTTCTAGAGGATTTTGGAATTGATTAACACTTGGGAACATTTGATTTCATTTTGTAAGAACTTTAATTTCATTTTCTAGATTTGTGATCTTGTTCTAGTCATGAGTGGCTAGAACCCTAGTTTCTCCAACTTCATGTCTTGACTTTTTAGTTGTGATTTCAATCATGTGATTTGATGTTTGCTTCTAATTCCTACCTAGTGAATTTGATTTTGTTTCAATTGAATGTTTGATTCTAATTGTGATTCTTATTGGCCATTTGAATTAGGGTTAGGTCATTCAAGTTATCAAATTGCAAAATCCGTAATTGTTTTGTGAATTGAACTAAGTAACAAACACTAAATTGATTTCCATTGAATGGATTTAGTGTAAATCTTATTCACATACACTTTTACACTCCCGAGCTTATGAGGAGTATTGGGTGTTGTTGGGAACATTCACATAAAGCTTCATGCAATCTTCCAATCTAATTCTAAGAGCTTTTTTAGATTAGGTTAGTAAGGTTAGGATTAATCAAAGAGCTTGTTTTGGTTAATTATTGTGGTGAATGGAAAGTGTTAGAGCTTGTTAACACTTTCAAGTACCAACTTAGGTGGAATTGAGTAGATATCATTTCATCCTTGGAATCACAATGTTAAATTGTCTTGCATAGAGTTGGAGTTCTCACAAATCCTGAATTTGTTTCATTTAATTGATCATTTAGTTATTGCTTTATCCTCTTGTTTAAATCCTTGCATACCAACCCCCCATTTATGTGACCATTATTGTACCTTCCGCAAAAAGGTATAAACACTTGTCCCGTGTCTCTGTGGATCGACCCTGCTTACCTTGTACTACATTATTAGTTCATAGTAGTAGTGTTTAAGGAGTCATTTGCACCCTTTATTTGTTGGGTTTGACACGCCTAACAAATTGGCGCCGTTGCCGGGGACACGATGTTACTAATTGTTTATGCCAAGCATTTTGTGAGCAGGTGCTTTAAACAAAAAAAAAAAGTCAGGTAGAAGATAAGTTTTCAATTGAAGGAAGTGACGAGAAGGTTAATGTGTTGTAAAGGCTCACCTACTTAGAACAAAGCACATTCAGGGGCCAAGTCGAGCCAACGACTTAAAACAATGGCAGCTAACCGGGAGGCAACCCGGGGTTTTTTTTTTCCTTTATTTTAAAACTTTTTAGTCGTTGGTAAATTTTAAGTTTTTGTTAATGTCCCAAATGGTTTTAAACTTATTTTTTATGCCTAGAAAATGAATCTCCGGCTCCAAAAATACTCCACGGATAGCTTGGGGAGGATGAAGAGGAGGTTCACACCACAATTGTGGGGCACCAAGAACGATTTGGTAAATTCTTTCCATATCTTTAATCGTTCATATTTTACTTAAAATTCAATTGGTGTGCATTTCTGACTGTTTTGGACCCATTCCCAAATCAACTACCATCCTCCACCATCTGACTCTCAATAGGCCGACTATACCTCTCTCCAAGCATCGAGGACGATGCTTATTTAAGCTTGGGGAGGGGCATCCATCCATGCATAAATCCTGTTGCATGTAGTTTTGTACATATTGCATTGCATTGCATTATTTTTCTTTGTTATTTTTTACAAAAAATTTCAAAAACCAAAAAGATTTTCTTTCTACTCTATTTTTATTATACTTTTTGCATTTTGCATCTAAATTTTTGCATTTTCATTTAACTTGAAAAAAAAAAGTAAAAGTAAAATTTTTTGATCCAATTCCAAGCAGCCAAATCTTCTCAAAATAGTTGAGATGGTAAGTGAGTTGTGTGCCTTGAGATTTTACTTGCTCTTTTTATTAAAAAAAATCTAAAAGCAAGTTAATCACACGAGCACATCTCCCGAAGCTACTTGTGCAAAGCAGAAAATGAGAAGATTGTCAACACTGGAGCATATCAGCAGGTATGAGTCGATTCTTTGGGACATATGACTGGTCTTATGAGTAGTAATGCTCAATTGAACTTAAAATGCCAAATTCAAAAGTTCATATAAAGAATGCAAAATCTCAATGTCCCGCCTTCCAGCACTCTTAAAAGTCTTTTCTACTCATTCCTTTTTATATACCCTGCTTGAGGACATAGCTTTCAACTATACTTACGGGTTTTTGCATGTTAACATTTAGTCCCCCGAAAAATGTCTAGAAGTCCCTCACGGTAATAGACCGTGAGATGTCCCATAACAGAAAAGTCAAGGACGAAAATATAAAGAAATCGGCCAAATAAATAAATTAAGTATTATGTGTTAACTTAGTTATTTGTATTTATATAATAATAATAATGGATCTTAAAAAAAAAAAAAAAAAAAAAAAAAAAAAAAAAAAAAAAAAAAAAAAAAAAACTATTATTAAGTTAATCTGTGACCTTTGGGATTCGAACAAGTAAACTCTGAGGGGTGTTCTACACTTAATCACCTAAAGCTAAATTGTTTGGGATTGATTGGTTGAAAGTTCGTTACACGGGTTCCATAGAAAGTCATGAACTTAATAATAGCAAATAAAGCTAATCTGTGGCCTTTGAGGTTCGGGCAAGTAAACCCGAGGGATCTCTTTAAATCTAGCACACTAAGGTCATTTGATTTGGATGTGTTGGTTGAAAGCCTGTTACACGGATTTCAAAGAAAGCCATGAGCTTTATTTGTAAAAAAAAATGTAATTAGAAAGTTTATACATAGTTGTGTTTATAGTTTAATTAGATGTTGTGTTTAGGAAAAATACTTGGCTGTCAAAAGATTCCCTTGGACTTGGATTTGAATTTATGACATTGGACTGAATGTTAATTACTTCGACTGGTGTAAGTGGTTTGAAGTTTGTAACCAATCTGGATAAATATTCGGGAATTTTTAGAAAATATTTTTCAGAAAAAGATTGTTGTTAACCAACAAATAGTTGGAATCGGACATTGTTATATTTTATGAAACAAAGATGGTTGAGCATGTTTTGTCACATATAATTTCACGAGAGTAAGACCATAATTTTTTCCAAGAATTGACTTGATGATATCAAAAAGGAATAAGTGTTGTGATCTTTGATTCTGTTGAGTTGTACTAGGGAGTGGCCAAAGTCTTTGTCTCTATTATCATATAATATTTTGAGATTAAAGCCAAGTTAAATCAAGGCATGACAGGTATATTCTCAACTATGGTACAAAATAGGGTTAATTGGGTTGGATATATTTTTTCATATTGGTTTTGATTTCATGCATTAAGTTTCAAATAGTTTTAACTTTAATTTTCTTTTCTTCTATTCTATTTTATTTTCTCCGGTTTAAATTTTCTTGTTCTTTCTTGAGGACAAGAAAGGTTTAAGCTTGGGGATATTTGTTAGGTGCATTTCATGTACCCATTTTGTAGCTTTATTTCATAAAAGTACATTGCATTTAGGCTTAAACTCATGCATTTTGCATGTTTTTCGGGATTTTTCATGAGGCAACTTCATTCAAATACTTTTGTGATATTTCCGGGAATTTTGGAGGTAGGATATTGTTGGAGGAGGTAAATAAGAGTTACGGACAAAATTTTGGGACTTGCGGAGCACCGATGAGCAATATATCAAAGAAACGAAGATTTTGGCTTTACAGACGTTTACACGGCCGTGTAAATGGAAGCCTTGCGTTTACGCGGGCCGTGTAAACGTAGATTTCTGCACAGTATATTTTTGTGTTTACGCGGGCCGTGTAAATGACAGTGTTAATTTACGCGGGCCGTGTAAACGTAAATGCGGGTTTTAAAGCAGTTTTTCACCATTCTTAAAGGGAGGAACCAACTTTTTACTTGAAGGTGTCGATTTTGGGAGCAAAGAAGACGATTTTCTAGAGGATTTTGGAATTGATTAACACTTGGGAACATTTGATTTCATTTTGTAAGAACTTTAATTTCATTTTCTAGATTTGTGATCTTGTTCTAGTCATGAGTGGCTAGAACCCTAGTTTCTCCAACTTCATGTCTTGACTTTTTAGTTGTGATTTCAATCATGTGATTTGATGTTTGCTTCTAATTCCTACCTAGTGAATTTGATTTTGTTTCAATTGAATGTTTGATTCTAATTGTGATTCTTATTGGCCATTTGAATTAGGGTTAGGTCATTCAAGTTATCAAATTGCAAAATCCGTAATTGTTTTGTGAATTGAACTAAGTAACAAACACTAAATTGATTTCCATTGAATGGATTTAGTGTAAATCTTATTCACATACACTTTTACACTCCCGAGCTTATGAGGAGTATTGGGTGTTGTTGGGAACATTCACATAAAGCTTCATGCAATCTTCCAATCTAATTCTAAGAGCTTTTTTAGATTAGGTTAGTAAGGTTAGGATTAATCAAAGAGCTTGTTTTGGTTAATTATTGTGGTGAATGGAAAGTGTTAGAGCTTGTTAACACTTTCAAGTACCAACTTAGGTGGAATTGAGTAGATATCATTTCATCCTTGGAATCACAATGTTAAATTGTCTTGCATAGAGTTGGAGTTCTCACAAATCCTGAATTTGTTTCATTTAATTGATCATTTAGTTATTGCTTTATCCTCTTGTTTAAATCCTTGCATACCAACCCCCCATTTATGTGACCATTATTGTACCTTCCGCAAAAAGGTATAAACACTTGTCCCGTGTCTCTGTGGATCGACCCTGCTTACCTTGTACTACATTATTAGTTCATAGTAGTAGTGTTTAAGGAGTCATTTGTACCCTTTATTTGTTGGGTTTGACACGCCTAACAAATTGGCGCCGTTGCCGGGGACACGGTGTTACTAATTGTTTATGCCAAGCATTTTGTGAGCAGGTGCTTTAAACAAAAAAAAAAAAGTCAGGTAGAAGATAAGTTTTCAATTGAAGGAAGTGACGAGAAGGTTAATGTGTTGTAAAGGCTCACCTACTTAGAACAAAGCACATTCAGGGGCCAAGTCGAGCCAACGACTTAAAACAATGGCAGCTAACCGGGAGGCAACCCGGGGTTTTTTTTTTCCTTTATTTTAAAACTTTTTAGTCGTTGGTAAATTTTAAGTTTTTGTTAATGTCCCAAATGGTTTTAAACTTATTTTTTATGCCTAGAAAATGAATCTCCGGCTCCAAAAATACTCCACGGATAGCTTGGGGAGGATGAAGAGGAGGTTCACACCACAATTGTGGGGCACCAAGAACGATTTGGTAAATTCTTTCCATATCTTTAATCGTTCATATTTTACTTAAAATTCAATTGGTGTGCATTTCTGACTGTTTTGGACCCATTCCCAAATCAACTACCATCCTCCACCATCTGACTCTCAATAGGCCGACTATACCTCTCTCCAAGCATCGAGGACGATGCTTATTTAAGCTTGGGGAGGGGCATCCATCCATGCATAAATCCTGTTGCATGTAGTTTTGTACATATTGCATTGCATTGCATTATTTTTCTTTGTTATTTTTTACAAAAAATTTCAAAAACCAAAAAGATTTTCTTTCTACTCTATTTTTATTATACTTTTTGCATTTTGCATCTAAATTTTTGCATTTTCATTTAACTTGAAAAAAAAAAGTAAAAGTAAAATTTTTTGATCCAATTCCAAGCAGCCAAATCTTCTCAAAATAGTTGAGATGGTAAGTGAGTTGTGTGCCTTGAGATTTTACTTGCTCTTTTTATTAAAAAAAAATCTAAAAGCAAGTTAATCACACGAGCACATCTCCCGAAGCTACTTGTGCAAAGCAGAAAATGAGAAGATTGTCAACACTGGAGCATAACAGCAGGTATGAGTCGATTCTTTGGGACATATGACTGGTCTTATGAGTAGTAATGCTCAATTGAACTTAAAATGCCAAATTCAAAAGTTCATATAAAGAATGCAAAATCTCAATGTCCCGCCTTCCAGCGCTCTTAAAAGTCTTTTCTACTCATTCCTTTTTATATACCCTGCTTGAGGACATAGCTTTCAACTATACTTACGGGTTTTTGCATGTTAACATTTAGTCCCCCGAAAAATGTCTAGAAGTCCCTCACGGTAATAGACCGTGAGATGTCCCATAACAGAAAAGTCAAGGACGAAAATATAAAGAAATCGGCCAAATAAATAAATTTAGTATTATGTGTTAACTTAGTTATTTGTATTTATATAATAATAATCATGGATCTTAAAAAAAAAAAAAAAAAAAAAAAAAAAAAAAAAAAAAAAAAAAAAACTATTATTAAGTTAATCTGTGACCTTTGGGATTCGAACAAGTAAACTCTGAGGGGTGTTCTACACTTAATCACCTAAAGCTAAATTGTTTGGGATTGATTGGTTGAAAGTTCGCTACACGGGTTCCATAGAAAGTCATGAACTTAATAATAGCAAATAAAGCTAATCTGTGGCCTTTGAGGTTCGGGCAAGTAAACCCGAGGGATCTCTTTAAATC
Source organism: Lactuca sativa (assembly GCF_002870075.4). Classification (NCBI taxonomy): domain Eukaryota; kingdom Viridiplantae; phylum Streptophyta; class Magnoliopsida; order Asterales; family Asteraceae; genus Lactuca; species Lactuca sativa. The sequence goes on along the minus strand of NC_056628.2, from coordinate 132,766,530 downwards.
TAGCACACTAAGGTCATTTGATTTGGATGTGTTGGTTGAAAGCCTGTTACACGGATTTCAAAGAAAGCCATGAGCTTTATTTGTAAAAAAAAATGTAATTAGAAAGTTTATACATAGTTGTGTTTATAGTTTAATTAGATGTTGTGTTTAGGAAAAATACTTGGCTGTCAAAAGATTCCCTTGGACTTGGATTTGAATTTATGACATTGGACTGAATGTTAATTACTTCGACTGGTGTAAGTGGTTTGAAGTTTGTAACCAATCTGGATAAATATTCGGGAATTTTTAGAAAATATGTTTCAGAAAAAGATTGTTGTTAACCAACAAATAGTTGGAATCGGACATTGTTATATTTTATGAAACAAAGATGGTTGAGCATGTTTTGTCACATATAATTTCACGAGAGTAAGACCATAATTTTTTCCAAGAATTGACTTGATGATATCAAAAAGGAATAAGTGTTGTGATCTTTGATTCTGTTGAGTTGTACTAGGGAGTGGCCAAAGTCTTTGTCTCTATTATCATATAATATTTTGAGATTAAAGCCAAGTTAAATCAAGGCATGACAGGTATATTCTCAACTATGGTACAAAATAGGGTTAATTTGGTTGGATATATTTTTTCATATTGGTTTTGATTTCATGCATTAAGTTTCAAATAGTTTTAACTTTAATTTTCTTTTCTTCTATTCTATTTTATTTTCTCCGGTTTAAATTTTCTTGTTCTTTCTTGAGGACAAGAAAGGTTTAAGCTTGGGGATATTTGTTAGGTGCATTTCATGTACCCATTTTGTAGCTTTATTTCATAAAAGTACATTGCATTTAGGCTTAAACTCATGCATTTTGCATGTTTTTCGGGATTTTTCATGAGGCAACTTCATTCAAATACTTTTGTGATATTTCCGGGAATTTTGGAGGTAGGATATTGTTGGAGGAGGTAAATAAGAGTTACGGACAAAATTTTGGGACTTGCGGAGCACCGATGAGCAATATATCAAAGAAACGAAGATTTTGGCTTTACAGACGTTTACACGGCCGTGTAAATGGAAGCCTTGCGTTTACGCGGGCCGTGTAAACGTAGATTTCTGCACAGTATATTTTTGTGTTTACGCGGGCCATGTAAATGACAGTGTTAATTTACGCGGGCCGTGTAAACGTAAATGCGGGTTTTAAAGCAGTTTTTCACCATTCTTAAAGGGAGGAACCAACTTTTTACTTGAAGGTGTCGATTTTGGGAGCAAAGAAGACGTTTTTCTAGAGGATTTTGGAGTTGATTAACACTTGGGAACATTTGATTTCATTTTGTAAGAACTTTAATTTCATTTTCTAGATTTGTGATCTTGTTCTAGTCATGAGTGGCTAGAACCCTAGTTTCTCCAACTTCATGTCTTGACTTTTTAGTTGTGATTTCAATCATGTGATTTGATGTTTGCTTCTAATTCCTACCTAGTGAATTTGATTTTGTTTCAATTGAATGTTTGATTCTAATTGTGATTCTTATTGGCCATTTGAATTAGGGTTAGGTCATTCAAGTTATCAAATTGCAAAATCCGTAATTGTTTTGTGAATTGAACTAAGTAACAAACACTAAATTGATTTCCATTGAATGGATTTAGTGTAAATCTTATTCACATACACTTTTACACTCTCGAGCTTATGAGGAGTATTGGGTGTTGTTGGGAACATTCACATAAAGCTTCATGCAATCTTCCAATCTAATTCTAAGAGCTTTTTTAGATTAGGTTAGTAAGGTTAGGATTAATCAAAGAGCTTGTTTTGGTTAATTATTGTGGTGAATGGAAAGTGTTAGAGCTTGTTAACACTTTCAAGTACCAACTTAGGTGGAATTGAGTAGATATCATTTCATCCTTGGAATCACAATGTTAAATTGTCTTGCATAGAGTTGGAGTTCTCACAAATCCTGAATTTGTTTCATTTAATTGATCATTTAGTTATTGCTTTATCCTCTTGTTTAAATCCTTGCATACCAACCCCCCATTTATGTGACCATTATTGTACCTTCCGCAAAAAGGTATAAACACTTGTCCCGTGTCTCTGTGGATCGACCCTGCTTACCTTGTACTACATTATTAGTTCATAGTAGTAGTGTTTAAGGAGTCATTTGTACCCTTTATTTGTTGGGTTTGACACGCCTAACAGATGGATCATAAGATAGGGAGTAATTCCTGATGAGAGTACCCGGTAATGTAGTAGGATGTTGTAACACCCCAAAAATCAAGGACAAAAATTTCATTTTAATATCATTAAAACACTTTAGTAACTTTGTTCAAGACATTGAAAAACATTTCAAATAAAAATACAAATGCCAGAGTCTAATCCCAAAGATCACGTATTGCGGAAAACACGAGTGTATGCGATGCGATCATCCCGAGCTCCGTCATTTGAAAATTGGAGTACCTGAAACAAAAACTAAAAACCGTAAACACAAAGCTTAGTGATTTCCCCAAATACCACATACCATACATAGCAAACATACTACCAAACATATATGGGTGCTCGACCTACCTTGTCAGACATACATGGGTGCCTGACCTACCCTCCAGTTTATTTCAACCAGTTATGGGCTCTATTTCACCCCTACCACTACCACATAATATCATACATAACGTATGTCAGGCATATGTGGGTGCCCGACCTACCCTCTATAACAAATTTCTTTAGTAAACTAAACTAAATACCCAATATCCTTGCTAATCTTTAACTCGTGATTAAAAAAATGATATATATATATATATATATATATATATATATATATATATATATATATATATATATATTATCAATTTATAACAGAGGTGATCAATACTATATTATGTTCACCCTTTTATATATATATATATATATATATATATATATATATATATATATATATATATATATATATATATATATATATATATATAAAAATGTATAACACGTTTTATATTTTATTAGATCCATTATAAAACACTTATTTTCACAAAAAAAAAAAAAAAAAAAAAAAAAAGTAAACAAACAAACGCAAAATGCTAAGGCTGTTGGGTGTGGGCAACATATTATTACATGTTACCACACTCAAAATGTGTCATATCACCATCCTAGTTATACATGAGTGTTTTAACACCTAAGGTGGAAATAGGCAAAACCAAATAACATGTAATAACACACATTCTTTTCTATTTTATTTTTTTTTTATTTTATTTTATGTTTTTAGTTTCTATATTTCCAATTTCTTTTTTTTATTACCATATAAATTAAATCATAAATTAAAAATGACATTTAAAAAGTAAAAATAAAAATTTAAATCCTAAATTAAAAACAACATAAAAAATTATAACTAAGGATAAAAGCATATTTAAAAACCTAAAATCCAATTAAAAAAAGGGACGGAACAAATTACATTTTCGATCTAAATTATTCAAGTTCAGTGCCATCATAGATATGATCTGTCAAATCTTGTCGAAGTTATTTGTGTTTTTGTTGGTCTTAAATATCAACGACTCTTTGTAAGTATTATGTTGTCACTGGTTGAAATTGAATGTGTCTAGGTTCCGTATACGAATACTCCGCAATGTTTCATCCTTTATCTTCAATCACAATGTTATGTATAATGATACATGCATACATAATATCTCGTAGAGTGTCCAACTCATATGTTCGTGTTGCATGTTTAACTATGTGTCATTTTGCTTTCAGAACTTTGAAAGCACGTTCCACGTCCTTACGTGCTCCTTCTTGTATTCTCTTGAAAACTTTGTCTCTTGGTTCTATCGGGTGTCGAAACGCCTTCAAAAACATGGAATATGGTGGGTATATTCCATCCGTGAGGTAATACCCGAACTTATACTCATGGTCATTTACTATGAAAGGAGCATCTTGTGCATTTCCTATCAAAAGGTCCTGAAATATGGGTGACTGATCAAGTACATTTACGTCGTTGTTAGAACCCGCAACTCCGAAAAAAGCATGTCAAATCTATAAGTCTTGTGACGCAATAGCCTCTATTACTAATGAAGGCAATCCAAGATGATCACTTGTGTATTGACCTTTCCACGCCACAAGACAATTTCTCCATATCCACTTTGTGCAATCAATGCTTCCAAGCATTCCTGGAAAACCGTGTCGTTCTTCATACGCCGTATATAGTTGTTGCATGTCATTCCATGAAGGTTTGCGCAAGTATATGTCACCGAATGTTTTGATAACACCTCTCACCGATCTATATAAACTTTCTCGTGCAGTTCGTTCTGACATTCTCATATAGTCATCAACAGAATCGGACGATTCCCCCACAGCCATAAGCGTGACTACAGCAACACATTTTTGCAACCCTGTAAAACCTCGTTTACCTCTCGCATCATACCTCATGTGGAAATATTCATACCTAAACATATATTAAAATTTTAAAACATTTATTTAATAATCTAAAGAACGTATATTTAATTTTTAAAACAATTATTTAATAATATAAAGAACATATATTTAATTTTTAAAACAATTATTTAATAATCTAAAAAACATATATTTAATTTTTAAAAAAATATTTAATAATCTAAAGAACCTATATTTAATTTTTGAAACAACTGTAATTACGGTACCTGTTTTCCATTACATTGGCTATCCGTTGAAACACATTTATCTGCAAATGAAACCTTCTTTTAAAATCGTTAGGTTGGTAGACACAATTATCCGCAAAATATTTGTGTACTAGACGTCTATGCTCATCTTCACGATCTCTGTTCAACGCTGCACGTCTGATCAGTATTGGAGTTGGCGCTAGCGGTATTATGTCGGTAACATATCGATACATCATATCCACGAGCATATCATCCTCATCGATATTATGATTGTATGGATGGAACGGATCAACATGTTCCATTTTTTAATTAAATAGAATATTAAAAAACAAAATGAAATTGAAAGAATTAGTGATTGTTGAAAGAGTTTGTTGAGTTTTATAGGTAAAATGAAAATAATTTTTTGTGTATTTATAATAATAAGGAATTTTTTTTTTTAATTTGTGACTGTTTGCAAACGGTCGAAAATATGATCGTTCCAATAAAAAAAACCTTGTTTTCTTCCGTTACCAGTGTAACGTGTCTTGTCATAACGCCCAAAAACGCAAATGGGGGACGGTGTAGAGGGCATCATAACACCGTTCTTTTTGTTCCACGTCAGAAAAACATCATTAGGTGTTGCCCGCTCCATGTAGTTTAAGATAAATGTGATAAAATTATGTTGTTTAACGGAATTAATCAAGAAATATTGTGTTTAAAAGAATAATGTAGAAACTTTTGTGCTCTTTTTGTAAAGCCTAAAAAGAATAAAATCGAAATCCTATGGACTAAACAAAGCCGCGCGCACCAGAAGATAGAACAGTGTTGTCTCTGCTGCCCTAGCGATTCGGGTACCTCGCGAGTTCTCGCTACTTCGATTATCACCATTTCTCTTCAATTTGTTCATGGTAATTCACTAATTCTTTTGTTTTATGATAATTCACCATTGATATACTTCAGTTGTTGTGTTGATTAGATAGATAGACTTTGAATAATTACAATTTTTAGCCCAATTATGAGTCCGAGTGGTTCTTCAAAAAGGGAACTGCCAAGTTTATTTCTTTTAGGGATATTTCAAACAATTCCCTGCTAAGATCGTTGATGCAAATGTGTTTTTATGAGCTCAATTTCGCTGCATACCAAATGAATCTTGTAAATCATATATTTTGATTTCAGTGGTATCCCAACTACGATTCCACCATCGAAGCTTCGACTCTAAAGCTACTTTGAACACATTTTTTGCTTCACTAACGAGCTACTTTTATTGATTTGTTTATTATAATTTATAACATCATACTTACATTTCTTTCTATTATAAGTTTATAACCCATTCATACATACCTACCTACACTTAACGCATGAGTAAATACTAATGATGAGATTAGTTGATAATATTAGTTATTTGAAATCTTTAATTAGTGGTAGTTGCAGGTATTAATGATTATAAAGGGGTTGTTTAGAAGGTATGAGAGATGGAATCCTGTGCATCCTACATCGGGAGCTTTTTGGGGCATGGGAATAGGTGTTGGGTGTGGCATTGGATGGGGCCCGGGGTTTGGCCCTGATGTCATTGGATATGTTGGTGCCGGTTGTGGAGTCGGATTTAGTGTCGGAATCACTCTTGCCGGAGTCGGAATAGGTCTTCCTGCTAATCGCATCCTCAAAGTTCCTTTTAGTGGTATGCTTTCTCATCTTTTCCCAAATCCAAATACTTCCTTTTATATTTGTCACCTTATCGGCCGGCCACTGTATACATCTCACATGATGTTGTTGGAGCATAACCCTCATGGGCATGTGTCTGACATGATGTTGTTAGAGCATAACTCCGGTGGGCCACTGTGTGTACCTGATATACATCTCACATGATGCTGTTAGAGCATAACCCTCGTGGGCATGTGTCTGACATGATGTTGTTAGAGCATAACTCTGGTCGGTCACCGTGTACCTGATATACATCTCATTTGATGTTGTTAGAACATAACCCTCGTGGGCATGTGTCTAATGTGATGTTGTTAGAGCATAACTCCGGTGGGCCACTGTGTACCTGATATACATTTCACATGATGCTGTTAGAGCATAACCCTCGTGGGCATGTGTCTGACGTGATGTTGTTAGAGCATAACTCCGGTGGGCCACTGTATACCTGATATACATCTCACATGATGATACTGTTAAGTTAGCTCAGAGATTTAAATAATGACCCTTAATAACTTGGCATGCTCGTTTACAGCTTTTATGGCCACAAGAAGCGGTGCAATGGACTTTGCTCGATCTAATGGTCTTCTTGGGACAAGCAGTGCTAACGATGATATATCGGGCATGGAAAGGTGGGTGTCTAACTTCAACCATGAACAATCGGTAGACAAAAGGGTAAAATTTTTGGGTATGAATAGATTTATGTCTTCTCAAGCTAAGTTAGTTTTAGGTTATTTTGATGAACTCAAAACTCGCGTTATTGATAATAAGAAAAATGCATAGGTGATATTTTTCTTGAAACATAAGATTAATTTGCAAAATAATCACAATTTTTTCTTGTGTGTTATTTTTGGAAAACAAGTGTTGTCTTTTACTAGCTTCTATATGTAATTCTAAAACAAGATTACTTTGAAATCTCTTCACCTTATAATTAGTCTTTCAGCAAGCCCACCAAATAAAATATAAAATCAATTTAAATCCGTTTAAGTTGAAAAGAACATTATCCTAAACCATTTTTTATTGAAATATGATAAAAAGAATGTGAGAAACTTAAATTATTGATTGTTTTTGTAACATATATATTCCTATCAAATAAAATTAACTTCTTTATTTATAAGTAATTTATAACTTATAGCCAAATGACACAAAAGACATTCTGTTTTTATTCTTTTTATTATTATTATTATTTTAGCACTGCTTTTTGTTTCTATTTTAATTTTAACATCGAATTTTCCAATTTTATTCGATGTTAATCTTTTTTCTTTGTTCAATGACATAAAACACACAACAAAACACACTATGTTTTATTTTTTTTTATATTGTATTTTCAACTCAACTTGGCCAACTTGGCAAACTAGGTACCTCAAGAGGGTTATGACTTATGATAAAATACTAAAAATGAACAAAATTGAAAAGCATGATATTCGATTTAAAACAAAACATAATACAATATCAAATTCGAAAAATAAAATCATTTGCTCTAAATTATAATTACAAATAACAAACTCTTTTCTTTTGTAGATTTTGTAAAGTAACAAAAAAACATATAATATTACTTTGATTTATATACAACAAAAAAAAATAAAAAATTTGACAACATTTATAACCAGAAACATAAAACATAAGTTGGGACGCAGTTTGTACATCATTTATAAAAATTCACTTCACCCAAGTAAATATACAATTTAAAATAGACCAACATTTATTCCAAAAAAAAAAGTTCTTAAAAAAACACATGTTGAACAACATTCCAAAGTAATTCAAAGATCAAATACACACATCAAACACAAACTTCATCTTTTACCACAACCCCACTTCATTATCACCTCCATTCTTACCCATCTTCACAAAACCAAAAACAAAACATCAGTATCAATAACAGTATCAGTATTAGTAACAGTATCAGTATTATTACGCACCATTAGAGGTACAATCACTTCGTGCAGTGTAATCATTAGTAGTTGACATGGACAACTGAGTGGTGGACCATGGTTCCCTAGCTTCGGGCCACTCATCGAAAAACGGGCGCATTGATTGTTGCTCATTTTTCACTTCAATTGGGGACCCGATTTTGCTTCCAAATAAGCAATGTTGTTGTTGTTGTTGTTGTTGTTGACTTGGCTTTGACATTGATATAGGGTCAACCACAGAGTCAAAATTAACCATGGATTTGGTTTGTAAGTAAGATTCGGTTCTTGATTCCATTAAAGAAGATGTGGGAATTTGGTTTGGGAGTAGACGCCATGTATTGGAAGTGTAATTTTGATCATCCACATCAACCGTTAGTGATTGATCATACCTAAGGGGTAAAATAGTCATTTAACATGAGTCTAACGTCCTAATCGAAATGATCTTTCAAAACAAAAAAACGTACCTAAAACTGTTGTTGTTGATTCCATATGCACTTCCATGAACCTGTAACTTTGACACATTGCTTCCGAAATCAAAACTACAAGAACTAGAAGTAGGATACAAGGATGAATTCTGGAAGCTTCCATTTCCAAGATTCTGGTAGCTTCTATTACCACCATTGCTTACAGTACTAACATTTGAAACTGCAGTTGTTGACAATGGCTGAGATGCAGATTGAGATTGAGATTGAGATTGAGATAGAGATTGAGATTGAGATTCCACAGGCTTTCTTGAACGGTTTCTACCACGATGCATATGGCGTTCACAGTATTTGGAGTCTGGATACGCGTCTTTTGAGCATCTCCATTTCTTCCCATCTGTTCTCCTACATCTCCCTGGCTCTGGATCAAATTTCTTCCCGTAGTATGAACAGTAGCTCAATGCTTCAAAAAGGTTAAGATTAGTCAGAATTACACAACAAGAAACTGAAATCAGATTCTGATTCAATCATCCGATTTAGATATATGATATTGGATGATTGTATTTCATATATATTGGAGATTGGGAGTATGTTTGGTGTTGTAGAATCAAATCGAAACTTATGAGAAGCTTTTGAAACTTCAACCTAATAGAAGATCGGGAAGAAGAGAAATGAAAGGAATAAAGGATAAATCTAAATCCGACTTCGTTAAACTTCAATACAGAAATCAGAAATGGATCTTATGTTGTACAGGGGTTGATTATCGAAAGCATTTAATGGAACAACTTGAATTTTGTAGCAAATCATAATCGATTTCCCCAATCTGAAAAGCAAAACCTTTGAAATCGAAAGTCAAAGTCGAGGGTATCTATCGAAACAAAGTCGTTGAGTAAAAACTGAGAACGTAAACATGATTCGGAGATTTGTGAACTTACAAGTAGGATTAGTGAAGAACCTAGCAGATAAAGCTTCGAGGCTTCTTCTAATTGGAACAACGAGATCATAAGGTACAGGAACTCCTGCGACTAAGTATTTGTATATCAGAGCTTGATGTTCCAGCTCCTGCCACTGCACCGGCGTGAACGGCGGACGATATCCAGATATTCCACCGCCACCGCCACCGCCGCCCGCTACCGCCACTGTCGTGCTGCCACTCATCTCCTTTACTGTGTTGTCGTTTTTCAAGGAAAATTAACTGCAACAAAACTGCAGATATGTTTATATAAATGTTGCAGGGAACATATACGTGTATGGATGGGGAGAGAGAGAGAGAGAGAGAGAGAGAGAGAGAGAGAGGGGGGTTACCTTTGAAGGGGCAGATCTAGGGTTTGGCCATGCGTGGTAAGAAAGGAATTAGGATGTGGGGATGAAATGGTTGGCATGAGCATTCATTTACATATTCTTTTTATTTTCTTACTTTCTTTGAAGATAAACATTACTTTCTTTGAAAACATTTGAGGATTTATATGTATATGATTATTCATTTATTGTTTGATTATTGTGTTAAATTGAAGAGAAATTAAATTGCATCTTACTTTTTATATCTATAAATATTTCTACCCACTAACATTATGACATGTGTCAACATTTTATATTTACTTAACTATCTTATGAAGATGTATTAAATAAAATTAAGACAAAATTGCAAAAATGGTTCCTGTGGTATGTATTTTTTTTGAGATTTAGTCCAAACCCCGACTTTTTTGGGTTGATGGTCCTTTTGAACTAGTTTGCTTGTAGTTTTGGTCCCTGTCCAAACTAAAAAGATTATTATACCCTTAATGAATTTATTTTTTATTTTTCTTTCACTTTTTAATATTATTATTATTAAATATAAAAGCGGGCCTACTTATCTCTCTCTCTCTCTCTCTCTCTCTCTCTCTCTCTCCACCATATACCTTCATCTTTTTTCTTTTTACCAGGACCAATTCATCTTCTTTGCATCTTCCTTCTTAATTAAAATTCCACACCCACCCACTGAGTTATCACTACAACCGCCACCAGATCATGTCCACAGATCTATAGTGACGCCAAGATCTCCTTGCAATCGGACTGAGATCTTTGAAAATCAAGCTTCCAACATCTCCACCATTGTTGGATTGAACATCTAAGGAAGCATGCGCAATTCAATTAGAGGGTGAAAAGGTGGAGGAGTGTCGTATGTAGACAACAATTGGGGCTCTCAATTTTTCTTTTTCCCCGTCACAAATCCATACACTTGATCGAACCTCCTTCCATATTTCTTCTTCTCGTATCAAAGCTAAGCCACCCCATCATCCCTTCCTAGTTCTTTCTTCCAATCCCATCAGTGCTTCCACTTCTACCGATGACCTTTGCTACCTTTCCACCGACGACCTCCGCCTTCCTTTCACTGAATGCTTCTGATCAACATGTTTCTTTTTGTACTTATTCCAATTGTAAGCCTTTTTATCTTCTGTTGTTTCAAGATCTGGTGTGGTATATGATAAACATATCTCAATGATCCTCTTTTTCTTATTTGATTTTGAATGAGAAGATGGGATAGAGATGGAGATTCGATGTCTCTTTCTTCTTTCTTTGTAAAATTGATAAGCAGGTCTCAAGTTGTAGGTATAAGATGATGATAGGGGTTGATTTCCTTAGGATTCGAGTTGCAATGGGTATTAATTGTGGCGCCGATGGTGGTCCACATTTTCGGTGGTGATGCAGAGGGAGAGAAATCGTCTCCAGATTGCTACAAAAGCTCAGGATGCTCAGTTAATAGCTTCTCCCGAGCTGAAATCCCAGGTGTACCTCCACTCGTTTCTTCTTGCTTGCTAGAACTTCCAACAATTGACTTCTTTAAAAGAGACCCTTTTACATATAGATTAGTGGTTGATTTCAAGAGATTGTGGGTCCGATAATATTAATTACTATTGTGATAGACTTTGATGGAAAGAAGAAATGGAGAGAGAGAGAGAGAAAGAAAGAAAGAAGCATTGGTTGTTAATCGATTGAGAGCTACACCTGATTCTTGATTTTCTGGGTTTAGAAGCAAAGTTGTTAATCGATTGTGATGAGGTGAAGAAGACAAGCATTAATCTGGGGGATACGGTGTGAGAGAGAGAGAGAGAGAGAGAGAGAGAGAGAGAGAAAGAAAGAGAGAAAGAGAGGCCCAAATTAATTATTTATTTTCTTTTTCATTTAAATTAAATAGAAAAAAAAATAAAAAAATATATATATCAGAAGGGTATTATAGTCATTTCAATTTTACGAGGGACCAAATCTACGTACAAACATGGCCAAAAGGACCACCAATCCAAAAAAGTCATAGTTTTGACTAAAACCCCAAAAAAATGCATACCATAGGAACCATTTTTGCAGTTTTGTCTAAAATTAAATTGAATGGTGGAATGATGACACGTGTCATAAAGTTAATGGGTATGAATATTTGTAGGTATAAAAGGTAGGAGATAATTTAATTTCTCAATTGAAATCGAGTTAAAAAAATTTACTCTTGTTTTTCCTTTCGACTATTTTGTAACAAAATAAATTCTACCATGTATCGCTTGTTTACAAACTTGAAATAATTACTTCGAATTAATTCATTTAAACAATAGCTTTTGAATTAATTCATGACAAGTTAAGCAAACATAAAATAAATAGATTTGGGTAAAGAAGTTACTTTAGTCACCTCGTCATCAAACCATTTCACGATTTTATGAAAATGTGTTTACTAGTAAAGAAAAGATAAAGATAAAAAAAAGAAGAGAGAGATAGAGAAGTGTCTTTAGTGAAGATCTGTTAGCACATTTACTCCACAATATATCTACTATAACGTGGGGTGGTGTTCATAGGTGGAAACCCCCCCTCCACATTATCTTCTATGTGTGAAATGTGCTATATATCATGTAGCCTAAGTAATGAGTTGACACGCAACATTAATATTAAACAGGTAAAGTTAAAGCCAAAATTTTTCAACTCAAGCAAAATAGCTTATAGTCGGTGGTATTTGGTTGACATGGTGTCACACATGTAAGTAGTTAAGAGTTCAAGTCTTATATAGGACAGTGGTGTAATTTATGAGTAAAATTAGAGTTAGGTCGTAGGTGGGTGAGAGTCGTCATTCTAAAAACACTTTTTTTTTTTAACTTAACACGACATAACATGTTTAAAAGGTCTAAATCTTAAAACCATTAACCCAACACAAAATTAATGGGTTTGTATAAAAATTGTCAACCCTTGTTCTAAGTAACTAATTGACATGTACAACATGGATATTAAATGGGTAAGTTAGTGTCAATCGTTTTTAACCTGTTTAATGTTTCAATCCGACATTGACACAACATGTTACCAAGTCTATTTTTTAGACTTTTAGAAACTAGTTTTATAGTTTGAAGCTAGTAAACTCAATTATGACACTTCCTTTAGCAGCTCTTCAAAGTGTATTAATTAGAATTACAACATGTGATTCTAATTCAACAAAGGATACAAAAAAGATAATAGATCATTTGATGTTGTGGCTAAGAATTTAGAAGTCATTCATTTGTTGTTTGATGCATAACTTTGAATCATATGGTATTAACAACGAGGAAAATGTTGGATATGAAGTATTTGTTGTGACAAATCCATGTTTAAGTGTTGATATCCGACGCGCGGTTTTTACTTTTTGATAGCCAAAGTAGTTTGTAGAGCATATTATGCTCCTTCGGATGTATGTTTTGTATTTTGAATAATTAATGTAATATGTAAGGTTAAACGAATAAACGAGTGAAAAAATAAGGTAAATAAGGTTAAACGATGATATCTGGCCAAACGGGGTTAATAGGGGATTCACGGTAAACAAGGAAAACAAGGAAAAGGGGGTCTTCAAATTCGGGGGCGGGAAACGGGAAAATTCAAGGTTGGAGTCGCAGTCGGGGTCGGGGTCGGGGTGTAACAACCCTGAGAAATTCCATCACTAGTCACTGTTAGGAAATAATAGGAAAATAAATGTAATAGAAAGCACTGTAATTGGATTTTTAAGATAATAAGAATCAAATATGTTGTACATTTATTTGCTAAAAATCATCCATTAGGCTCTAAAAATTAGCGATTAAAAAGTTGTGACGTTTTCCGATTCGGTTAACATACTTGGATAGTAGTCGTTAACATGATCTCAAGGATATAAGATTCGTAAAAATTCGACTCCAAAGGAGAGAGATATGGATTTTATAAAAATAGAAATCAACCACGTAGTTAAAATTAATTACGTCGAAACAGTACTTAGAGATTTGTTGAGTTTGACTAAAAGTGCAAAAATGAGTTTCATAGTACTCCTCGAGATATAAACTTTAGGAAAAAGTTTGTCAAAAACGGGATTTATATGAGTAAGTTATGATTTTTATAAAATCATTAATTCTTACCCCCGTTGGACTTGAAAATGAAAGTCAAAACCGGCGAAAACAACCGAAAAGAAAGTTGTAGTACCTGTTGAAATCATCACAAAGATATATTGAGGGTTTAGATTGAAGCACACACGCAAAAGTAATGGTTTTTGAAAAATCTTTACTTGCACGTCAAGTGCGTGCCATAACGCGCCGCACACCTAGCACCGGATTCGATCAGATTACGAGTGACATGGCTGAGTGGGGTGGGGACACGTGGCAACTTCCTGTGGAGCTATGGTGTTCAAATGCACGTCGTGCATAGGAAAGGCGCGACGCGTACCTCCAAAACTCGACTATAAATAGAGGATTCTGCCTTTCAATCCAGCACACCTTCAAAACATTCCTCTCTTTCTCTCTGGTTCATGTGTTGCCTCGTGGAGCGGTCCCTAGAGTTCCGAGCTCGTCTCTACCCTACATCAACGGTTTCACTGGAAATCATTAATATTTTGAATTTCTGAAATACTTTTCTTGTGAGTACTAGTTTTGTGTTGTATATTAAATAGATTAAATCATCACCAAAAATCCTTGAAAATTATTTTGAACTCCTAACATGTTAAACTCAGAGAACCACATATATTGTGGGTTAAAACATTTGTTGAAATGTTGGTACCAATTCTCAAACTTTTAGCTCAAGTTTATAGTTCAAACTCTAATAAGCACATACGGATCCTACCTCTGATATGATCTTACATTGTTGTTCCTTATTTGATAGATCTTGACGAATTCATTTGGATTGTTGAGGAATCTTAAGAGAGTTATAAAACCCGCATAAGTATGAACGAACACCGAAGCATAGTAATATTCGTAGTTAGGTTGTTTAAAATGGATAAGCTGATGTATTAGCCAAAGAGCTAGCTTTCCTGAGGATCTTCCACCTCCATCATGTAAGTGCAAAGTTACATTCATGAACATGGTTTTAATTATTAAAACTTAAAAGTATTAAACATTTGTTTAAAGTTTCTATGGGAATTATATGTTTATTTCCTGGAATATGTGTTAGATGTGTGTGTGTATATATATATATATATATATATATATATATATATATATATAATGACATACGATATGCGAACCTGATATGATTCTATATGTGCTAAGATGTATATATATATATATATATATATATATATATGATATTATTACATGATAATAATAATAATAATAGAAGTATTCTTACATAGAAGATAAATATATACCTAATATTCTATGTTAATGATATTATGATGGTGTTGCCTAAACAAAGTTGGTTTTGGATGTTGACTACATGGATTAGAGTGTAGTCTAGTTTCTAAATTAAAACATATAAAGGATGATTAGGTCCAATTAAGTTGGATAATATTATAATTGTACATTGTAACATGGTATAAACAGGAAAACAGTTTGGATGATGATTTCAAGCATTATAGTCTTGCTTAATGATGGAGTGAGACTTACAAATGATGCTTAGTTTGAGTTAAGTTGAAAGGATGTTAGATATACCCTTTATTGTAAAAATATTACATCGGCAAAATCTTCGTGATGATGATGGGTGTTGTAATCTTTTATAGTTATAGACTAAGACCTAAAGAGATGCTTAGTTCAATTAAGTTTGTACATTGGTTAGTTTTATATTAGGATGTATGTGATCTTGGAACGGAGAGTAGAACTCTGTTCAATTACATCGATGATTTGGTGGGATATGTATCATGCACAAGAGTACTACATTAGTGTTCCCCTTCCTTTTACACTTGAAATACCCGATATGGTGTGTCTATACCAGACTACTGCTAGGTATGTTTGAGCCAGGTAGCTATTAGGTGCCTGGATGATCAATCATCTGTCGGAGTAAGATGACGACCACTAGCTATTACATATAGTCTTGTAGAATATTAGCGGGTAATCATTCCCGTAAATGTTAATGAACTTTGTGTTAATTCGATGTACTCCATTTTCCCTTATTGTTGCCTTTATCAATCTTCGTTGGCTGTCAGGGAATCTCCGAAGTAGTATAGTCAAGTCTTTGTTTATAGTGATCCATCAGGATAGATCTTATAAGATCAATGTATTAGGATCGGTATGTGAGGATCGATGAGATGGGTAGTTAGGGAAAATGTCTTATATATTTTTATGATGTGTTGTTGGATGACAATTGGTTTTGCAGGTTATGGATTATGGGCTTGAAACCCCTATATATTTTACTAGGTTTCCCAACCTGACCCACTCAATTTATATGCATTACAGGTAGCGGTGTTAAGACTACTGAAAATTTAAGTTTGATGTTGAGGATTGAAGAGGAGACCTGCAATAATATTCAAGACTCTTAGGTCTTTATGTTATAACATATGTTGTGTATCGATTATTACATCTATAGAGTTTTTATATTATGAAACAATCATTTGTATTGTGTTAATATATTGGGATTTTCCGCAAACCAAAATATCATGATTTTTAAAGTGTAATTTTTTTTTTTCGGTTCTTGAAAATAAGGATGTCACTTGATGTTTGGGTTTAATTGGTATGTTTGAGCACCCCTTGCATCACTAGGTTTAGATCTGGCTAAGAAAGGGAGCTGATGGTCTTGATTTCTGACCTGTTGTTAGTGGTTTCTCTGATGTATGTGTTCTTGAGAGCGATTGGAGGTGGGTGAATCCATATTTGGATGAAGATTATTTGTTGTGGTGGTTGGATGATAATGACCATAGTATTAGGTTATCTAGAGTTAAGTGAAGAAGACCGGTGGTCGACGGAAGTAATGGTGGGGATTGATGATTGTGGTGGTTGATGGCATTTTCGACAGAAAAGAGGTTGACGATCTCAATAGAGGAGAAAGAGATGGAGATGATGAAGTCATTTAGGTTGTGTCGTGTGTACCCTGTGGGGTGGGCCCAAGTCATTTAATATTTAACATATAATTTTTAAATAATTTAATTATTATAACAATTAAAAAAATTGAAAAAAAATTATAAGAGCATAATTGTCTTTTTAAATCAAATCCAATAAAAAAAATCTAATTTTAAACAATTGATGAACCATCAAAATTTTTTAAACCAAAATTACAAAATTTACAAGTACCATTTTAACATTTTTGTAATTTTGTAATACATAGATTCATACCACTCAATAGAATTCCACCTAGCAAATAATCAAGTGCTCCTCCCTTCTCCTTTTTAAAAAATAACATAAAATCGAAAGTACCCTCACTAATCTGGCAGATCCCTCCCGGCTGTTCTCCCCCCATTTCTCCATTTTCTTCAAATTTCTCCTCTCAAGAATCCACCCACAATCATTTCTCTCTTTTCTGTCCTCTCTCCATAGTCATGAGCCTTTTCGGTCTCGGCAGGCAAGTACAATTGTAATTTGGCATCTCATGTCTTTGTGAATCGTTTCTTACACGTATACATGGTTGTATGATGCATTGCCTCCAATTTGTTGATCTGGGTATTTCTGATTTTTCTTGATTACGATGAATTTAGTGTTTTTCGATTGATAAAGTGCTCAATTGGCGTCATTTGCATTTTCGCCTTTACCAAAATGAATAAGAAATCGCTATTTGGCAAATGACCCGTTTTCAACTTGAAATTTGGTTTAAATTTGAGGAAAATCTTGATGACCTACATTTCCTTAATGATCGTTTACAAAATATATGCTATATTTTTGTATGGAAATGTATGTCGAATTTTGAATTTGATATCCACAAGGTGTAGGTTTGACCCCGAAATGCAATTCTGTACATCTTTTTCGATTTTCAAGGTGTATGTGCTCTTATTATTACAAACATGGATTATAGCGTGTATATGCTGATTAATTGGGTCGTGGGAAAGTAAGTCAGAAACAAGACTTGAAATGATCTGGAATATTTGATCCAAATTTACGTTTTGAAGTTGAAGCTAATTGATACCAATTTGTGTATCAAACATATAACTGCAAAACCCTTGGTAATTTGCTTCATCGTTTTACTTTGATTAAAGAAGTTAAAAGGTTGCATTCTTTAGTTGCAAAGTGTTGAGGAGATTCTTGGATGTTTGTTGATACAATTTGATAAGCAACTCTATAAAAACGAGATGCTTGATAGATGCACAAAAGGTGTTTGATGAAATGCTTCATAGAAATGTTGTTTTTTTCACAAAACACATTCAGTTAATTATCCAATTCTGTTATACCAAAACACATAATCTATAACAAAATTCAATCCCAAACACTCCCTAATTTACTAATTTTTGACAATATTAACAGGAATCAGAGGACATTTCGTCCCAAAAAAAGTGCACCCTCGGGGAGTAAGGTTAACCTGTCTTTCTCTCTCTCTGAAATTTGATTTTTCTACAGTTGCAGATGTAATAATAATATATTTATTGCATCAATAATTTTATATTTTTATAAAATAGGGTGCACAACTAAGGAAACACATTGATGCTACTTTGGGAAGTGGAAACTTAAGAGAAGCTGTAAGACTTCCACCAGGAGAGGATACAAATGAATGGCTTGCTGTCAACAGTTAACTCTCTTTCCCTCTCTTTATGAAATAGCAACCTACTTTCATTTCTTTTTACTAAAAAGGGAATATAATTTCATTTTTTTTTTTTTTTAAATCGGAATAAAAAGGGTTTGATTTTTGATTTTCAGCTGTGGATTTCTTCAACCAGGTGAATCTTCTTTATGGCACATTAACCGAGTTTTGTACACCGGACAGCTGTCCAACAATGGCTGCAGGCCCAAAGTATGGTTTAGTAACAATGTTCTTATATTAATTTACCCAAAATAAAACTGAACATGACAAATCTTCAAAAATGGTCCCTGTGGTTTCCAAAAAAATCAAGTTCAGTCCTTAACTTTTTAGGTCAGCAACATTGGTCCCTGTGGTTTCAAAACTTTTAAAGGATGGTCCTTAACCCTAACTCTGTTAGTTTTTTTTTTTTTTTTTTTTCTGTTAAGTCCATTTTGATGAGGACAAAATAGTATTTTCCATTCCACAGGGACCATTTTTGAAGATTTCTATACATATTTAAATAATATAGTCAGAATATATATATATATATATATATATATATATATATATATATATATATATATATATATATATATATATATCTTCAAAAATGGTCCCTGTGGTATGGAAAAGACTATTTTCCCCTCATTAAAATGAACTTAACAGAAAAAACTAACAGAGTTAGGGTTAAGGACCATTCTTTAAAAGTTTTGAAACCACATGGACCAACGTTGCTGACCTAAAAAGTTAAGGACTGAACTTGATTTTTTTGGAAACCATAGGGACCATTTTTGAAGAAATGTCTAAAAACATATATGGCATAATTGATTTGATGATTAAATTGATTACTAAATTTAGAATTAAGCATGTTTAGGAGATATAAATGTCCATTGAGAGCATATTGATTTTGTGTTTTGATTATTGTGGATAGTTTACAAGATAATATCTTTTGATATTTATAAAAAATTAAAAATATTATGTAAATGGAAACTTTCAGATATGAATATAGATGGGCTGATGGTGTGCAAATCAAGAAGCCTATAGAAGTATCGGCTCCAAAATATGTGGAGTATTTAATGGATTGGATTGAGTCACAATTGGATGATGAATCCATATTTCCTCAAAAACTCGGTAGTTTCCTTTTTTTAGTTTTGTTTTTCCCGAAAATGCCCTTTTTAAAGTACATTGCTATTTTCCTCTTATTAATTTTCAGGTACACCATTTCCTAACAATTTTAGGGATGTTGTGAAAACGATATTTAAACGTTTATTTCGTGTATATGCTCATATTTATCATACACACTTTCAAAAGATTGTGAGTCTCAAGGAGGAAGCACATTTAAATACATGCTTTAAGCATTTCATATTGTTTACATGTGTAAGCGTTTTACACTTGCTTATTTCTATATACAAATCTTTAAAATTTGTGTGTTTTTTTTAAAGGTTTTTATATCTTGTATTCTTCTTGATTTATGGGCTTTGTGTATGTAGGAGTTCTGTTTGATTGACAACAAGGAGTTAGCTCCACTTCAAGAGCTTATAGAATCCATTGTTATCCCTCATTGAAGAACCTCTTGATTGGGTTGATAGCTAAACTTGAATCTATTGAGGAACATAATAAGATGGTGTGGTTAAAGATGTCAAATATTTATGTTGTGTTTTTTATTCTATTATTTGATCCCTTAATGAAAAAGTTGTGATTTGAAATGTTCTATTAAGATAGGCCTTCTTGAACTAAATATAAGAGTTTAACAACTAAGAACGGCTTTGAACTTTTTTTTTACCTCTAAACCAGCTTAAAACCGAACTAGTTCACACAAACAAATTGCGACCATTGTCGAAAAAAAACCCGAATCCATTTTCAAACCGATCTGGTTTGGTTTAGAAAACCGATTAATGTACCTCTACTCTAATTAGGGCGAACCGAAGAAGAAGGGAGTAAGGGGAGGTGCCCAACGGCTGTTTTTTATAACACATTTATCAATTTATTTGTGAGGAGGTGCTCAAAAACTTCAAATGCAACAACAAACTAAGTGTGTCCATTTTTTTACCAGAGGTTTGGTGCAGGGGTAGTGATATCTGATAGGACAGTATGTCATAACCCCCGACAAACACGAGTCTAATCTCTCCCCGAAGAGATAATAACAAGATTCTTAGCAACCTAGTTTCTCGTTAAGGGGCTTCACTGCTTTTTACATAGATAGCACTCGACATCATTCCCTAGAAACCATTGGGAGGGGAAAACTAGAGTGTGCATCCATTCAGTTGATTGTTAGTTCTTGTTTATGATATTATAAGGTTTAATTTGAACTTACAATTATTTCTTTGAAATGTATTAGAGCATTAGTCCATGGTACTTGTGTAGGGATCCGATTGAAAAGTATACATCGTGAATTTCATGTATTTAATTGTAATTTTAGAAATATACCAGTCATAGTACCAATTTATTAAGAAATCTCATGGTAAATTGATTTATGTAGCACCTATTGTGCAAGGTTACAATAAAGTATCTAGGATTCAAATTGATTTTCAAAACTACCAGCTTTATGTCCTAAGTTTTTATTAATAAACTAAATTATAAAATATGCTACTCAGCGAGAAATTACATCATAGGAATTACGTTATAACCTTAATGATAAAAGAGAGAAACCATCCATCTTGTAATAGAAACAAATTAAATGCAAAGTCTCTTTGACTCCTTTGTATGCATAATAAGATCACGTGAGAAAGATTTAAACCTATTACTGGGTTGATGTAACATCTAGTTTCGGGATGTAACATCCACTTTCATGATGTTTCTTATTTTAGAATGGCAGACTTTAATTTGCCCAAGAGAAGGTCTTGAACTTTAAGAGATGAAGTTTGGACCTTCAAGGAATGAGGTTCTTGGGCTAAGAGTATAAGACTTTGGGCAAAAGGTTGAGTTTTTGACTGAAAGATAGATCGAGCTTAAGCTGAATTGGGATTTGATGGATTAAACATTTCACGCTGTGACACATAAGGTGTCACGACGCGAAATATGTGCAACCATAGTCCACGTTGTTTTAGGGTTTTATTCCATATTTAAAGAGATTGGCTCCATGATTTTTGCCATTTGCAACCCTTAAACTTCCAGAGAATATTCTCCCATCTAACCCTAACCTTTCTCTTTGATTGTGATTGTGTTTTGGTGCTCTTTTATGAAGATCCAAGGAGAGGGAGCTTGAAGTATGGTTTTAGTGTGTGAATCCTTGGTATTCCAGTAAGCTAATTACCTTCTGGAGCTTTTGTAAGTAAAAGGCTCCACCTTTATGCTTTGATATTGATATATTTAGTTGTTTGATGGCTCTTGAGTAATCCTTGTCCTTTTATCCTTGTGTTCTTGGAGTTTGGAGAACTCCATAATGTTTTTGTGGCATTTTGATGCTTATGGACCGTGTTTTCTTAAGAAATGAACCTATATGTGTTCTTAGTTAATATATGCACTTAGTTTTGGCTCTTTGATGGATATTTTGGACTTAAGGTTGGAGTTTTTGGTTGATTAAGTCATTGGGATGGATAAAGTTGGAAGCTTTATCCATTGAGATGTTTGGGAGTTTCAGATATGAGGTTTGGAACTCCTGTCTATATGGATTAAGGATTGAATGAGGAAGATTATTAAGCCCCGTTTCACGGCATGACATATCATATGTCTTGGTGAGACATCTGGGCTTTTCCCGACTATCTTGCCGCCTAGTGATCACAATGTGACCATTAGCTGGTTACGGCGTGATTACTGTTGATCGTTGACTTTTTGACCAGTTTAACTAGTAGACTGAGGTTTGACCTTTGTCAAATTAGGAAGTTCATGTAGATATCTTGGCAAGACGTTGATTATCGATTATTTGGCATATAGATTCATGTTATAACAACCATAAATTTTACGCCAAATTTAAACTTTTTAAATCATAAATAAAATCAAACAACGTTTGTTTACAAAAATGTTTTCAAATCAATATCCGTCAGTGTCCCAAAATCATAACATAAGGATGAGGAGTGGTACGGTCATGCCTTCGCCTTGCCATGATCTCCTGAAGTACCTGAAACAATAAACTGAAAATTATAAGCCCGAGGGCTTAGTGAGCTACCCCCAAAATACCAATACCACACTGACAATACCATATCAGTAATAATCAATCAATCAACATGCATACTGGGCCATCAGCCTGACTGGACCGCCCTACAGGGCCTACAGTCTATCTAGATCTATCCCGAGCCTTCAGCATGACTGGTCTGCCACGTGGACCTACAGTCTCCCCGGACCGCTCATAGGGTGTGTTGGCCTACAACATAAAGCAGGTCCGCCTCAACCCAATCAACAAGCAAATACTATGTGCGCATAACTATCATATACTGGCATATATAAACATCAAGCATATTTATCACTGGTCATCAATCATAGAATTCTCTCGTAACTCGAGTACCGACCTAGCAGGTCACTAATATACCAATCCCTGCGGATCATAAGAGCATAGAATACTGTCTACCCTGATTCCGATCTAACAGATCATAACCACATATGTTTAGGAAAATTTGACCTATCTAGAGGTCTCCGATTACAAGTTCAAAGAAAATAAGAAAAACTTTATCCGAGGTCCTATTTTATATCAAAATTGTTGGAGTTGGGCAAGTCCTACTTGCGGCGTGTTGTGCGTTTGGAGCTAGATTTTGCATTCGATTGTTTGACTCCCATTAAACGCCTCTCAAGAACCACTTGTTGTTCCTTCATCTCTCTTATTTCTGCAAGTGCTGCCTCCATTTGGCTTTGAAGCGTCCCTGTGTGGAGTTGGGTATCTTCGTGTAGCCCGTCCAGACGATGGATGTCTGTGACGTTACCCTGTGTAGCAGCATTGATCTCACGAATTCTGGCCGCTTGCATGTCCGAATGGTAGTTCTGGGTGGATATTGTGCCCACAAGAACGGGAAGCGCTCGATCGGCTGAGCCTCCCCCACTGACATTGTAAAACGCCTGACACATGCCGAAGGGAGGGCGTACACCTAGTTGATGGCTCCAATGGTAGAGATGGATTCCCCATATGGGAATGGGAGCTTGGTAACCCATTCTAACTTTGGGAGGACGAGGAGCGGGAGGGTTGATCACTTCCGGCTCGGAGTCTGTTCCATCCGTAACTTCCTCTTCCTCCTCTATAGGCTCTTCTTCCTCTTCGACTTCCTCATCGACTTCGAATTCCTCTCCGACTTCCTCTTCGATTTCCTCTGGGTCTTCTTACGGGTCTTCTTCTATCCATCCACCGTTACCTTGGTTTGGGTAGTAGGGATCTCCCGGTATATGGAATCCGGCCATTTTTGTCTGTACTAGGATAGAGGTATAAGAATTTTATAAGAAAAGAAATTTCTATTTAACGGCATCCTAAGTTTAACTATATATTGTGGTGTGCAAGTTTTTCATTGTCCTTATATTTTATAACAATACTTCTATAGTATTTCGAATTCTGCAAGCCTATAAATTTTATTTGGTAAGTTTTTGACTTGTTGTCCACCACGACCATTCATCGACGTACGTTGGTCAAATCTAGGATAAATATAGTTGATCAGACTATATTTATTCTCGATTTGATTACATACCTCGAGGCCCAATCGTAGTGTCGCAACTTGCCTTAATACTTTTTAGAAAACTTGGTTATGATACGAGTCCGATGCATGCGTGTAAAAAGGTATATATATATATATATATATATATATATATATATATATATATATATATATATATATATTAAAAATATATTGTTTATGAAAAAGTTTTGTTAGAGGGTTTTTGGTCCCCTTTTGCATTTATAGTTTGTATATCTTATGTGGTTCGATATACTTAGTTCACTATAAACAATGCTCTAATACCAATCTGTCACACCCCCAAACCAGAATGGCGGAAACATTCGAGGGTGGGTGACTTCACATAGTACCATAACAATTGAATATCGTAAAGAAAGTAACACAACCATCATATATATATATATATATATATATATATATATATATATATATATATAATAAAAACGTACATTGTTGCGTTATACATGTTACCAAAAGAATATTACAATATGATGATTTAAAATGTTTGATAATAAACGCCTTAGCGTTCCTTCTTCAAAAGCTGGTAGTTACCTGTATTACCGATTACCTGAGAAATACAAGTGGTTTCGAAAGAGTGTCAACAATAAAGTTGGTGAGTTCATAAGTGTTTTTTTACTGAAAAAGTAAGTCATTTTGGAAGAAAGTAGATGAACGTAGTTTCCAGAAAATCCAATATTTTCCACATATAGTTTGAAAAGTTTCCAAGGTTGGAAGGTGTTAGTATCTTTCGTACTTAGTGTAACACCGAAAATTTCAAAACAATTTTTCGCATTTTATGAAAACATAATTCATTTAATATTCGTAAAAACACCAATGTTTGAAATTCAATCCATGCCATACAAAAATCCCAAGATCTCATAACATAAAATCCCATGTGTGTGTAATGATCAAGCCGGCGCCTTCCCACGGTCGTCACTAGTACCTGAAACAAATAACACCAAACACTGTAAGCACAAAGCGTAGTGAGTTCCCCAAAATACCACATATAACACATATTAGCCACTCGAGGCTA
Source organism: Lactuca sativa (assembly GCF_002870075.4). NCBI lineage: Eukaryota > Viridiplantae > Streptophyta > Magnoliopsida > Asterales > Asteraceae > Lactuca > Lactuca sativa. The sequence goes on along the minus strand of NC_056628.2, from coordinate 132,741,475 downwards.
TAACTCTGTGCGTCCGTGCACCCAAACTCTGTGAACCCTCAGGTTCTAACTCTGTAAACATGCACAACATAAATCACATAGAATAATGCAGTGCAACACATAACACATATATAGCATACAAACACTGTATCACATAACTCTAGTTACCTACTCAAGGTAAAGTTAGTGAGAAGACTCACCTCGTGTATCTCGATAACTCGTAAATCCCTGAAATCACTCGAGCTCGATTCCCCGAGCTATAATCGTCCTATAATACAATATATCTCTAATTAACACTTTTACAACTAAGGTTGACTAACGCTATCAAGTCAACACTGGTCAAATCTGGTCAATGGTCAACGATCAACTTTGACCGGACTCAGCGAGTGCACCAAAGCGACTCGGCGAGTCAATACGCGTTCACTGACTCCCTCGGATCCTCTCTTGACACGTCGAGTACTTCCCTAACTCGACGAGTTCCACCTGGCATGAATCGCGGGGCAACCACGACTCAACTCGCCGAGTCTCAAGAACAACTCGGCGAGTTCCGGCTTGACTCAGCCCCTTATTGACTTTCCCTGACTCACTGGGTCATCCCCTCAACCCGGCGAGTTTACTCGCTGAACAATTTACGTGAAACCCCAACCCTACTCGCCGAGTGCCAAGAACAACTCGGCGAGTTCATGCCAGGCACAAACTCTATTGACCTTCTGAGGTCAGATCTGCTTTCCCAAACCATAGATCTGGCCTTCCCAAGCATGAATGACACGTAAAGTTCGAAACTTGATGCTTGTATAACCCCCACAAGGCATCAAAAGGAGATTTGGTCCCAAAAATGACCACCTAGGTCCAATAACTCCATAATAACCCAAAAAGCTCCAAGGGTTAAGGTCTCTGGACCTCTTTGAGTCCAGATCCAAGGCACAAACTCGAAGAGGGACCATTTGCTTCACATAATCACTCTCCAAAGGGGTTAGAAAACCCTAACTCTAAAGATCAACCCTAAAACTGAAGGAGGTTCGAACTATTACCTCAAAATGAAGCCTCTGGACTCTGGATCTGCTGGAATCTCACCTCCTCCTTGCTCTTGCCACATTCTTCTTGCTAAACAAGGAATACAAAGGCCCAAAAGTGACTTCCTCTCTCCCAAAACGAATTAGCTCTCTTAGGGTTCTCTCAAGGGACTGGTAGCCGCAATGGGAGGCTATAAGTGCCCTTAAATAGGCTCCAAACCTGGGGAATTAGGGTTTCATTAAACAGCGTGGACTCGCCGAGTCCAGGCGCGAACCCGTGCCCATAGTCGCGATCATACTCGGCGAGTTTGGGCACCAACTCGCCGAGTCTCCTCACAAATTACCAAAAATATAAGAATGAATAATACCTGGGAATCCGAGCTGTTACAATTCTCCCCCACTAGAACTAGAGTTCGCCCTCGAAGTCTCGCTCTACAAATAACTCCGGATGCTGCTCGCGCATCTCACGCTCCGGCTCCCAAGTCATCTCGGACCCCTTCCGATGCTGCCACTGAACCAAAACCAAGGGTACCTTCTTGTTCCTCAGAACCTTGATTTTCTGATCTCTGATTGCCACTGGTCTCTCAGCATAATTCAGGCTTGCATCCACTTGAATATCCTCTAATGGAACCACTGCCGACTCATCGGCTATACACTTCCGCAATTGCGACACATGGAAAGTGTCGTGAATCTGCCCCAACTCTATTTGCAATTCCAATCGATAGGCTACCCTGCCTACCTTCGCGACCACCCGAAATGGACCAATGTATCGGGGCCCCAACTTGCCCCTCTTCCTGAATCGAATCACTCCTTTCCAAGGAGAGACCTTCAGGAGCACAAAGTCGCCGACCTGTAACTCAAGCTCGGACCGGCATCTGTCCGCATAACTCTTCTGACGACTCTGAGCGGTCAACAACCTCTGTCTGACCTGCTGGATCTGCTCTGTCATCTAAAGCACGATCTCTATACTACCCATCACATGCTGTCCGACCTCTCCCCAGCAAATGGGGGTCCGACACCTCCTCCCATACAACAACTCAAAGGGCGGCATAGCAATGCTCGAATGATGGCTGTTGTTGTAAGAAAACTCTTCCAAGGGGAAGTATGTATCCCAACTCCCCCCGAAATCCAACACACATGCCCGGAGCATGTCCTCGAGCGTCTGAATCGTCCGCTCACTCTGTCCGTCTGTCTGGGGGTGATATGCGGTACTAAAATGCAGTCTAGTACCCAACTCCTCATGAAACTTCTTCCAGAATCTGGAAGTGAAACGTACATCCCGGTCTGAGACAATTAAGATCGGCACCCCATGCCGAGATACCACTTCCCTCACGTACATCTCTGCTAACTTCTCTGCGGAGGAGCTCTCACTAATAGCAAGGAAGTGGGCGCTCTTCATCAACCTGTCCACAATCACCCAAATTGCATCGACTCCCCTAGCAGTCCTTGGCAATTTGGTGATAAAGTCCATGGTAATCTGTTCCCACTTCCATTCGGGAACCTCCAACGGCTGCAACTTACCATGCGGTCTCTGGTGCTTGGCCTTAACCCTATGGCAGGTTAAGCACCTCTCAACAAACCACGCAACATCCCTCTTCATACAGGGCCACCAATACTCCATCCTCAGATCCAAATACATCTTAGTGGCCCCAGGATGGATCGAGAATTTCGACCGATGAGCCTCTTCCATCAAAATGGTACACGTCCCTCCCACAAACAGTACCCAAATACGCCCTTGAAATGTCATAAGCCCCCGACCATCGGTAACGAACTCCGATACCAACCCTACAACTTGCTCCCTCTTCTGGTTCTCCGATCTCATGGCCTCAGCCTGAGCTTCACGAATGGTGTCCAACACCGGAGCCATCACGGTCAATCGCAAACATACACCTCGCAATGGGGCGCTCTCCGCCCTGCGACTCAGGGCGTCGGCTACCACGTTAGCCTTGCCCGGATGGTACAGGATCTCACAATCATAATCCTTAACCACATCCAACCACCTCCTCTGCCGCATATATAGGTTGGGCTGATCCATTAAATACTTCAGGCTCTTATGGTCCGTGTATATCGTACATCGAACCCCATACAGATAGTGACACCAAATCTTGAGGGCGAACACCACTGCCCCCAACTCTAGATCATGGGTGGGATACCTCGTCTCATGTGGCTTCAGCTACCTCGATGCGTATGCTATCACATGCCGTCTCTGCATCAGCACCGCTCCCAACCCGAAGATCGATGCATCACAGTATACCACAAAGTCCTCCATCCCCTCTGGGAGGGCTAACACCGGGGCCTCGCATAACCTTTGGCGAAGCGTCTCGAAGGAGGCCTGCTGCTCGGGGCCCCATGAAAAAGCGACACCCTTCCGGGTCAACCTGGTGAGTGGCACTGCGATCTTAGAGAAATCCTTGATAAATCTCTGATAATAACCGGCCAACCCTAGGAAACTCCTGATCTCGGAGGGTGACCTCAGCACCTCCCAACTCATCACGGCCTCACCTTTGGCCGGGTCGACCAATATCCCTTTCTGGTTAACGAGATGTCCCAGGAACTAGACCTCTCGCAACCAGAAATCACACTTGGAGAATTTGGCATACAGCCTCTCCGATCTTAGAACTCCGAGGATCTCCCTCAAATGCTCCTCATGCTGCTCTCTAGATCTCGAATATACCACGATGTCATGGATGAATACAATCACTGACCGATCCAGCATCGGCCTGCACACTCGGTTCATGAGATCCATGAGCACTGCCGGGGCATTGGTGAGCCCGAAAGGCATCACCACAAACTTGTAATGCCCATAACGCGTCCTAAACACTGTCTTCTGGATGTCCTCATCTCGCACCCTCACCTGATGGTATCCAGACCTCAAATCGATCTTGGAGAACCAAGATGCTCCCTGTAACTGATCGAACAAATCGTCGATCCTCGGCAACGGGTAACGGTTCTTGACCGTCAGCTTGTTCAACTCCCGGTAATCAATGCACATCCGGTGTGAACCATCCTTCTTCTTGACAAAAAGGATAGGCGCTCCCCACGGCGAGCTTCTCGGCCGAATAAACCCCTTTCCCAACAGCTCCTGAAGCTGCGAGGACAACTCTTGCATCTCTGGAGGTGCAAGGCGATAAGGCACCTTTGCGATAGGCGCGGCCCCCGGAACCAAATCGATACCGAACTCCACTTGCCTCACGGGAGGCACACCCAGCAACTCATCTGGAAATATATCCGGGAACTAACACACTATCAGAACCTCCTCCACTGACCTCGGCCTCTCGGAATCAACCTGCGTATCCATCACGTACGCCACAAAACCCTTACAGCCCTGCTGTAGACACTGCCTCGCCCTAGCGGCCGAACAAAACGCTGACCCAGAACATGTACCCTCGCCGTACACCATAAGAACTCCCCGACTAGGGTCTCGTATGGTCACCAGCTGTCGCTCGCAGTCGATAACCGCACTGAATCTGCTCAACCAGTCCATGCCCACAATAACACAGACATCACCCATCGTAGTAGGAACCAAATAAATCGGGAACTCAACACCGAAAATCTCGAATACGCACCAGCGGATCACCTCCGTGGCATATATCACCCTCTCGTCAGCTATGGAAACTCTCAGAGGCCGACTCAGCGCCTCGCGACTAACACTGATATGCTGACTAAAAGCCAAAAATACAAAAGACCGACTCGCACCCGAGTCAAATAACACCAAGGCAGGTACAAAATTCACAAGAAAAGTATCTACGTATAACATAATATAAGCATAATATCTCAACATCAAAATAAATACACGAAAGAATACATACCAGCCACGACATCGAGCGCTGTGCGAACCTCCTCCAACAGAAAGGCTCTCCCTCGTGCCCTCGGCGCCTCGGCCTTCACTGGCCGACTCTCGGTAGCTCTGATGGCGGCAGGGGCAGATCCCTGAGGTGCTCCCTGAGCTGATCCCCGCAGCTGTGGACCCTTCGCCTTCTGGTGTCCGGTCTGGTTGCAATGAAAACACACTGCAAACCCCTTGGGGTAGTCCTTGGCCATATGCCCCTCCTTGCCACACTTGTAGCAAGATCCAGCTCTACAAACTCCATCATGACCCTTGCCGCACTTTCCACAAGTGTGGCCCTTCTGGCTCCCAGATTTGGATCAGCGGGCTTGGCCCGCTTGGCTGTCGGCTGGGACTGTGCCGGTCGCCGATTCTGTTGGAATAGTGTCTAAGGCTGCAACTATATTAGGCAAGTATTTGACCCGGTTGTGCATGGTCCTTTTGGGTTGCCTTCACCATAGCAACTTGACAGGATGATTTATTAAGAGAGAATAAATATTATTAATATATTATGAGAATAATAATATTGTTATTTGATTAATATAAGTCATAAATTAATTGGTATTAATTTGGTGACTTAAAGAGATTAATTAAATAAGAGGGTATAAACTGTCAATTGTTTGATAGTTAAACTTTAGACTATAAATCCTTATTGGATAGGGGTTGGACGAATTCTAGAAGCTAAGGATAGCTTAAAATCGTCCAAGGCTATCTAAGGAATGGATTTGGATTGCTTTAAGAGAAGATTATCCAATTAGGGTTTAAGTTGTAACCCTTAAGGAGTCTACAAGTATAAATAGACCCTATGGCAAAGAGAATTCGGTACTTCATCTAAAGTAGAGAACCCCTGGCCGAATTCCCTCCCTTCTCCTCTCTCCCAAATCATCCTCCTTGCTATTTGGTGTTTGTAAGCCATTAGAGGAGTGACAATTGTGACTCTAGAGCTCCAAGACAACAAGATCAATCAAGAGATTCAAAGGTATGATTCTAGATCTGATTTAGTATTGTTATTACTCCTAATTAGTCATTAGAAGTCTTGGATTCAAAGCATGTTTAATTAGAAAGCCTAGATCTGATCATTAGGGTTTTGCATGCGCACATAGGAAAGTTCTTATGGCTAAAACCCATCAGTGGTATCAGAGACTAGCTTGGTTTTCATTAAATTGTTGCTTAATTGTTTGAAACTTAACTGCAAAATTCGATTTTTGTGTTTCTGAGTCATGGACTCGGCGAGTTCCATAGTGGACTCGGCGAGTTGGCCTGACTCGGCGAGTCCCTTTGGTGCACTCGGCGAGTCCAAGCGTCAGGAATGGCCAGATTCGGGATTTCTTCATGATTATCTTATGGAAACTTACCTTAATCATATTAGATCAACCCTAATCTGATTTTTTGATATATATGACTATTATCTTGATCTAATTAAAGATATTTATCAACTAATAAAATATTTAATTTCCTTATATGATAATTAATTAATTATTTTAATTAATTTGGTAATTATCTTGCATGAAATCTTGAATAAATCAAATATAGATAATTAGGGAATTAATTGTTAATTAAAATTATTTGTTATTTGATCCTCCAAGTTTTAAATGTTTAAAACTTTTCCTCAAGTTTTGAAATTTACATTTTGTGATTAAAAGTTTTAATTTAGACAATTTAAATTTCAAACCCTAGATTTTAAAAGGTTTAAAATACAACCCCATACTAATATAATATTACAAGAATTATATATATATGTATATATATATATATATATATATATATATATATATATATATATATATATATATATGTATGACTAAATATGCTAGTCTTACCATTAGTAGGCCTCATTCACGAAGCCGATCTATAAGGTGAGTATAAGGTTGCGGCCTATAAAATGGCGCTTAATGGGTGTACACTCACACCCACCGCTTGCTTGATCGGTGGAGGGTCGTTAGCCGAACGGGTAGGATAGGGCAACCTCATCCTCTCATTAAAAGTATAATAAGTAATACAAAGTAACTACACATTTTAAAATTTCCCAATCTTAGTTATTGTAGGAAAAAGTGAATTGATGCAATCCCATGAAATTACACTTTGCACCATTGCTAAGAAGTTAGTGGAGCGTGTGTGGTTTACCGGCACACTAATTGGTTCTAAGCAAATGTGGCAAAGGGTGATTCATTGTTTATCATAGTTCAATGGAGCGTGTGTGGTTTACCGGCACATTGAATAGGTGATCGTTACAATGAAGGCACCATGTGAATTTGCATGGTAATTCACACCCGCTTTGTGATCCTCGGTATCCCAGTCACAAACAAGAGGGGCATATCGAGATTTAAACATGCCATTGAATAGTTTCAATGAATCTCATCCGAACCTAGGAATTCTCAATACATTTAGGACTAATAGTTAGGTTTTATGGTGGAGAATTAGTGAATCGTCATTCACTTACCTTCAATTTATTTGCATGTTAGATTACGGCATCCATTTTCTAAATATGTAAATATTGTTGTTGGATCCTAGCCCTAATTTTTTTGGGTGATAATTAGGGATTCATATTCTAATCTATCTTTGTCCTTTCTATTTGTAGATGTCGAATGCAAACAACGCTGCTGCTAGTTCCTTCACATTGATGAGCCTTTGCCAAAAGGTCACCTTCGATGGAACGAACTTTAGCGAATGGATAAGATACATTCGCACCATTGCTCGCTATGAGGATAAGGAGTATGTCCTCGATGAGAAGCTCGAGAAAATCAACCCAGAAATCGCTACTCCGGCTGAGATTACCGCTTTTGAAACCCATGAGCGCGATGCAACGAAGGTACATTGCATCATGATAGCCACCATGAACTCCGAATTCCAAAAGTCCTATGAGGACATGTACCCATACGAAATGCATCAAGACTTATTGGAGAGATACCACCAGAACGCGAGACAAGAGCGTTATGAGATTTTCACTAACATGATTTCCGCTAAGATGGGTCATAGAGAATCTCTTACCGTGCACCTGCAAAAGATGCAAAGGTATGTCGACCGCCTTTGCAAGTTAAATGTTGACTTTGGGGAAGACTTGGCGATTGACATGGTGCTTCACTCTTTGCCTCCGTGTTACAATCAATTTAGGATGACCTACCACATGAACAAAGAAGAGGTCACCCTAAGCAAGCCCCAAGGTCTCCTTAGGGTTGCTGAGAGCAACCTCAAGGACAAGTCTGTTGCACCCACTCCCAATCCACCCGTTGCTCCTGTTTTGGCCATTAGGCAAGGAAGAGGCAAGAAAAGGAAGGCTCCGTCTAAGAGCCACCGCAAGGGAAAGTGCCAAGATGGTTCCTCTTCTAGTGGGACCAAAGTTGATCTCGCTAAGCCTAACCCTAACCCAAAGGAGGCAGAGTGCCACCACTGCCACAAAATAGGGCATTGGAAGAGAAGCTGCCCAGAGTACCTGCAAGCTATAAGGGAAGGAAAGATCAAGCCATCTTTCGCAGGTATTTATACAATTAAATCTAATGATTCTAATCATGCTATTTCTTTGGTTCTTGACACCGGATGTGGTTATCACATTTGTTCTAATGTGTAGGGACCAAGAAGAAGTAGGGATGTGGAGCAAGGAAGGATCAATCTAATCATGGGGAACAGAAGATCGTCGCCTATGACCAAGATTGGAGTGTATTCTTTAGTGCTTAGGAATAATTTATGTTTAGATTTGAACAATTGTTGCTATTCGCCAGAAATGGCTAGAAACATCATTTCATTTCATGGTTTGTTTAGACAAGGTTTTAGATTTTCCTTTAATAATGAGAATGGTTCTATTTTGGCTTATCTAAATGGTGTCTTTTATTTTGAAGCTATACCATGTAATGGAATTTATGAAACTGTTATGATTGTTGATAACTTAGGAAATGATGTTTTGAACATAGATTCTTCCAATAGTATGGATAGAGCATCCTTATGGCATTGTCGTCTTGGACATGTCAACAAGAAACGCATAGCCCAACTCCAAAAGGATGGAGTGTTGGAGTCATTCGACCTTAGGGAAGATGACACGTGCGAGTCTTGTTTACTTGGAAAGATGACTAAATCACCCTTTACGAGTACGTGCGAGAGGGGTGACGGTCTATTGGACCTAATACATACCGATGTATGTGGACCGTTTAGATCAACCACGAAGGATGGGAACCGCTTCTACGTGACCTTTACCGATGATTATAGTAGATATGGGTATATCTATTTAATCAAGCAAAAGTCAGAAACCTTTGAAAAGTTCAGAGAGTTCAAGAATGAAATGGAGAATCAATTGGGCAGGAAAATCAAGATGCTTCGATCCGATCGAGGAGGAGAGTACCTAAGTCTTGAATTCCACGATTATCTCAAGGAGTGTGGATTAGTTTCACAATTGACGCCACCTAGGACACCACAATTGAATGGTGTGGAAGAAAGGCGTAGTCGAACCTTGTTAGACATGGTTCGCTCTATGATGAGTCGTGCTTCACTATCTATCTCATTTTGGGGGTATACCTTAGAGACTGCCGCCCACATCCTTAACCGAGTCCCTACTAAGAAGGTTGCCAAAACACCTCACGAGATGTGGACAGGGAAAGCTCCCTCGTTAGCACATATCAAGGTTTGGGGTTGCGAGGCTTTCGTAAGACGAGATACTCACAACAAGCTCGAACCTCGGAGTGAGCGATGTATTTTCATCGGCTACCCGCAGAAATCCTTTGGATATCTCTTCTATAGACCGAAGGACAATGTTGTCTTTGTTGTGAGGAGAGGAGTTTTTCGAGAGCGAGAACTCATAGGCCAAGGAGACAGTGGGAGGCAAATCAAGCTTGAAGAGATTCAAGAGTCGATAGATGAAGGAACCTCTACCGCTGGTGCTCAACCCGAGGAGGAAACTCTGGTTGAACCGATTGACGAGTCCTTACCTCTTAGACGTTCCGATAGAGTTAGAGTTCAACCCCAGTTTTATGGTTTTCATATTACTACCGATGGGGACACGTATATTAGTGACGGTAAACTAATAAACCTTGATGAACCTAACAGCTATAAGGAAGCCATGGCAGGCCCGGAGTCTGCGAAATGGAAAGAGGCAATGGATAGAGAGATCTAATCCATGTATGGTAACCAAGTTTGGAATTTGGTTGATAATGTGCCCGGACGTAAGACTGTTGGGTGCAAATGGATCTTCAAGAAGAAGACCGACGTGGATGGAAACGTACACACATATAAAGCGCGATTAGTTACGAAGGGCTTTACTCAAACTCCCAGAGTTGACTATGATGAGTCCTTCTCACTGGTTGCAAAGACAAAATCTATTAGAGTGATGCTAGCGATTGCCGCATTTCATGATTATGAGATTTGGCAAATGGATGTCAAGACCGCTTTCCTCAATGGGAAGTTGGCTGAGGATGTTTACATGGCTCAGTCAGAGGGGTTTGTGGATCCGAAGCATCCGAATAGAGTGTGTAAGCTTGAGAAGTCCATTTATGGACTTAAGCAAGCGTCTCGCAGATGGAATCTTTGCTTCGATGAGAAAGTCAAAGAGTTTGGATTTGTACGAAGCGAAGATGAATCATGTGTATATGTCAAAGCCAGTGGGAGTATAGTTAGCTTCCTCATTCTATATGTCGATGACATATTACTCATAGGAAACGACATCCCGACTCTGCAGGAAGTTAAGCCCTGGCTCGAGAAGTGCTTCGCTATGAAGGACCTCGGAGAGGCTTCTTACATTTTGGGAAAAAGGATAGTAAGAGAAAGAAGTAAGAGACTAATAGGACTTAGTCAGAACGCTTACTTAGAGAAGGTACTAAAACGTTTTAGTATGGAAAACTCGAAGAAGGGAGAATTACCGATACAAAGTAATGCCAAGTTGAGAAGACTCAAAGTCCGAGTACCGAAGCTGAAATAGCAGAAATGAGCCAAGTACCATACGCTTCCGCAGTTGGCTCAATCATGTACGCTATGACTTGTACTCGCCCTGATGTAGCCTTTGCTTTGAGCATGGTTAGTAGATATCAAGGGACTCCTGGCAGAGCCAATTGGATTGCGGTGTAGAATATCCTTAAGTACCTTCGGAGGACGAAGGAATGGTTCTTAGTCCTCGGAGGGAGTGATGACTTGAAGGTGCGAGGGTATAGTGACGCCAACTTTCAGACCGACAGGGACAACTACCGTTCGCAGTCGGGCTGGGTCTTTACCCTGAATGGAGGAACAGTGACATGGAAGAGTTCCAAACAGGAAACTGTAGCTGATTCAACGTGTGAATCAGAGTACATTGCAGCGAGCGAAGCGTCAAAGGAGGCAATATGGCTGAAGAACTTCATGGGTGATCTTGGAGTTGTACCTGCCATAAAGGAGCCCATGGAGATTTTCTGTGATAATGAAGGAGCGGTTGCCTTGACCAAGGAACCGAGGGATCATGGTAGATCACGACATATCGACAGAAAATATCATTTTATTAGACATCGTGTAGAAGAAGGACAACTCGTAGTGAAGATGATATCACCAGAAGATAACCCAGCAGATCCGCTTACGAAGGGACTGAGTAGGGTTAAGCACTTGCAGCATGCTAGGAGTATTGGGCTGAAGGATGATATTAGCATAGATTAGATAGATAGTATTAGAAACGTGTAATAGATAAATGTAATTAACATTTGATGATTAAATAAAGGAGTTTTATTTATGAGTAATGTTACTATCGTATGTTAATTGTTTAACTATTGTTTCATTTTGCATGTTTTGACTTCCAGAATAATTGAATTTATTAAGAATAATCAAATTATTCAAATTGTCCACAACCATTCATATGTTGGAAGTAGATATGAATGAAGATTGTCATGAATTGGTGTGTAGATTGTCTAAATGGTGTTAGACATGGCAAAGGGTTGCTGCAACATTCATGAGTGCTTATGAACTGGTTTTGAGCATTGGAAAAAACCTGCGCTTGCTGGAATCACCTTATGGAATATGATATAAAAGGGTGATCGCAAGACGATAATATCATATAGTCTTAAAACCTAGATATATGGTTTGCTATTTATTAATTTATTGTACATTGATAATGCGAAAACGCATCAGTAACTTGGTGTTATAAAACGCATTGTTGTGTAGAGCTGGTTAATGAATAAGTAAATGCATATAAGTCGAAGTTTATCTGTAACTTTTATCCTAAGAAGGTAAAAGCGATATCTCAGCCGCTCGATGATTTGATTTGACTTATGTGCCGGGCCCAGTCGGAACTGAATTGATGTGTTCGATTAAGTTCTATGTCGAATAAATCAGAGATCGAGAAACCTAAATGCTTGACTAATCATTCCATAGAATTGTCAGCATGATATCTAACAGAGGACTGTACGATCCCTTATCTAAAGGACAAGATTGATTAGATCAGAGTTTGACAGCGTCTTTGAGAGCTACGATTGCAAATCGAATTGTACTTGTGCATATAGTTACTAGACTTATCCAAGTGGGAGACTATTGGAATAGTGTCTAAGGCTGCAACTATATTAGGCAAGTATTTGACCCGGTTGTGCATGGTCCTTTTGGGTTGCCTTCACCATAGCAACTTGACAGGATGATTTATTAAGAGAGAATAAATATTATTAATATATTATGAGAATAATATAAAGAATAATAATATTGTTATTTGATTAATATAAGTCATAAATTAATTGGTATTAATTTGGTGACTTAAAGAGATTAATTAAATAAGAGGGTATAAACTGTCAATTGTTTGGTAGTTAAACTTTAGACTGTAAATCCTTATTGGATAGGGGTTGGACGAATTCTAGAAGCTAAGGATAGCTTAAAATCGTCCAAGGCTATCTAAGGAATGGATTTAGATTGCTTTAAGAGAAGATTATCCAATTAGGGTTTAAGTTGTAACCCTTAAGGAGTCTACAAGTATAAATAGACCCTATGGCAAAGGGAATCCGGTACTTCATCTAAAGTAGAGAACCCCTGGACGAATTCCCTCCCCTCTCCTCTCTCCCAAATCATCCTCCTTGCTATTTGGTGTTTGTAAGCCATTAGAGGAGTGACAATTGTGACTCTAGAGCTCCAAGACAACAAGATCAATCAAGAGATTCAAAGGTATGATTCTAGATCTGATTTAGTATTGTTATTACTCCTAATTAGTCATTAGAAGTCTTGGATTCAAAGCATGTTTAATTAGAAAACCTAGATCCGAGCATTAGGGTTTTGCATGCGCACATAGGAAAGTTCTTATGGCTAAAACCCATCAGATCCCTCCCCTGAGACTCCGCCTCCTCCCTGGCCTGAGTCTCTAGCTCAATCTCCCTCTTCTGGGCATTTTCCTGAAGCTCGGAAAATGTTCGGTACGAGGAGTTCGTCACGAACTTCCGAATGTCTCGCCTCAAGATACTCAAATATCGGCTCATGCGTGCCTGCTCAGTGGACACGTGCTCAGGGCAGAACATCGCCCTCTCGTGGAACATCCTGGTAATCACCGTAACAGACTCAGTACCCTGCTTGAGGGTCAGAAACTCTTGGGCCAAACGCTCCCTCTCCACCTGGGGAACATACTCATCTCGGAACATGGTAGTGAACCTCTCCCAGGTCATTGTCGCAAGCTCAGCGGGCGTAAAGTGCGCTGTCACAAACTTCCACCAGTCCATCGCTCCCAAGCGAAGCTGGTTCAGCGCGAACCGAACTCTCAAATGCTCAGGAGATGAGCAAGTGAAGAAACACCCCTCTATGTCTGAAATCCATCTCATAGCCGCCACCGGGTCCTGAGTCCCATCAAACTCTGGCGGTTTGGTGTTGCTGAACTCTCGGAACAGCAACGCATCACCACCCTATGGCCTCGCAGCAGCAACAGCTGCGGTGGCCGCTGCAACAGCAGCCTCAGAAAGAGCAGCATAACGCTTGTCGAAAGTCTCAATCAGTGTGGTCTTAATAGACCCGAACATCTCTGGTATCTCTGCCTTGATGGCCGCAGCCACCTCCTCGTGGATGATCCGGCGGATCTCCTCATCACTGGCCCCATTGCTCTTAGGCATAAGACGTGTCCTCACCATGATCTACCTCTGAAATACAACATACGATAAATTAGAATCCACTCGAGCATACTCACACTCGACAACTCATCCCTCCTTGACCTTGGCATTCCGAAGGTTCTTACTTGAACTGTAAACCGCCCCGGTGCTTTCAGTAGTACGGGCCCAATACTACTGTCCGCACCGTTTCAGTATACACCCCAAATCCTCCTTTTCGGATCCCAAGTTCCAAGTACTATATTATGCATAAATCAGTCTCTAACAGATCTCTCATAAGCTCCTCGCTGCTACCTATTCACTCTCAAGCATCTCATAGCAGCTCACTTCTCCCTAGGCTAAGGCATCACAAATCAGGGCACTCTAGTCCTAATAGGAATACCTAGCCCACTCTAGAAAGAGAATACATCATATCAATCTCATAAACATATAATATAAGGGTATTTTGGGAAATCACCGTTCGGGCGCTGACTAATCGTACACACGTTTTTGCTCTGAGTTTCTCTAAAAATCTTTTACTTCTTTTAGAAAATTTGGTTCTCTTTTGAAAATATTTTCCAAATCCTCAGTTTGAGTTCAAATACTCCCGAAGGTGTACTCGAATCCATCAAACCAAGGCTCTGATACCAACTTGTAACACCGAAAATTTCAAAACAATTTTTTGCATTTTATAAAAACATTATTCATTTAATATTCGTAAAAACACCAATGTTTGAAATTCAATCCATGCCATACAAAAATCCCAAGATCTCATAACATAAAATCCCATGTGTGTGTACTGATCAAGCCGGCGCCTTCCCACGGTCGTCACTAGTACCTGAAACAAATAACACCAAACACTGTAAGCACAAAGCTTAGTGAGTTCCCCAAAATACCACATATAACACATATTAGCCACTCGAGGCTATAACTCTGTGGGTCCATACACCCAAACTCTGTGAACCCTCAGGTTCTAACTCTGTAAACAACATAAATCGCATAGAATAATGCAGTGCAACACATAACACATATATAGCATACAAACACTGTATCACATAACTCTAGTTACCTACTCAAGGTAAAGTATAGTGAGAAGACTCACCTCGCGTATCTCGATAACTCGCAAATCCCTGAAATCACTCGAGCTCGATTCCCCGAGCTATAATCGTCCTATAATACAATATATCTCTAATTAACACTTTTACAATTAAGGTTGACTAACCCTATCAAGTCAACACTGGTCAACTCTGGTCAATGGTCAACGGTCAACTTTGGCCGGAGTCGGCGAGTGCACCAAAGCGACTCGGCGAGTCAATACGCGTTCACTGACTCCCTCGGATCCTCTCTTGACACGTCGAGTACTTCCCTAACTTGACGAGTTCCACCTGGCATGAATCGCGGGGCAACCACGACTCGACTCGCCGAGTCTCAAGAACAACTCGGCGAGTTCCGGCTTGACTCAGCCCCTTATTGACTTTCCATGACTCATTGGGTCATCCCCTCAACCCGGCGAGTTTACTCGCTGAATAATTTACGTGAAACCCCGACCTTACTCGCCGAGTCCCAAGAACAACTCGGCGAGTTCATGCTATGCACAAACTCTATTGACCTTCTGAGGTCAGATATGCTTTCCCAAACCATAGATCTGGCCTTCCCAAACATGAATGACACGTAAAGTTCGAAACTTGATGCTTGTATAACCCCCACAACGCATCAAAAGGAGATTTGGTCCCAAAAATGACCACCTAGGTCTAACCCAAAAAGCTCCAAGGGTTAAGGTCTCTGGACCTCTTTGAGTCCAGATCCAAGGCACAAACTCGAAGAGGGACCATTTGCTTCACATAATCACTCTCCAAAGGGGTTAGAAAACCCTAACTCTAAAGATCAACCCTAAAACTGAAGGAGGTTCGAACTATTACCTCAAAATGAAGCCTCTGGACTCTGGATCTGCTGGAATCTCACCTCCTCCTTGCTCTTGCCACCTTCTTCTTGCTAAACAAGGAATACAAAGGCCCAAAAGTGACTTCCTCTCTCCCAAAACGAATTAGCTCTCTTAGGGTTCTCTTAAGGGACTGGTAGCCGCAATGGGAGGCTATAAGTGCCCTTAAATAGGCTCCAAACCCGGGGAATTAGGGTTTCATTAAACAGCATGGACTCGCCGAGTCCAGGCGCGAACCCGTGCCCATAGTCGCGATCATACTCGGCGAGTTTGGGCACCAACTCGCCGAGTCTCCTCACAAATTACCAAAAATATAAGAATGAATAATACCTGGGAATCCGGGCTGTTACACTTAGATGATAAAGCTAAATTTTGTGCTCAAAATAATGTAAATACTGAATGCATTTATGAATCTCGTTAATCAAGCTTGTTTTTATACTTTTGTGTGAGTTTTATAACCATACTATTGACACAGACTGCCTGTAACCACATTCTTCAGGTGTTGTAGTGTTATGACATTTGTCACCCCAGTCCTGCCAGTCTAACTGTAGCTAACAATTTAGGTGCGGGGCTATCAATCCCGTATAGATCCATACACAAGTATCATGCTCTCCCTCCAAGAGATTATGGTTTATAATACAGGACTTGAAATGCATACTAGAGAGTACGTTGAAGTTGAATATCTCACATCACTTAGTATAAATAGATTTACGATAAGAAAGTCTTTGTTTCACTTTAGGTGAAAGTATTTCATTTTTCAAGATGTATACGTAAGAATGTATGAATAACTCGCAAACTATACCCATTATAGTTTTTCAGAAAGTATGTTCCATTGGGTGAAAATAACTAGGTAAAATACTAAACTTTATACGTAAAGCAAGATGTTGGTATCGAATAATAATAAGATAGATGTTGTATTTATATTTATATAAAATGAAACGTTTTATTGTATTGTACTTGTATCCCCCCCCCCCTAAAACATGAAAAGACTTGAAAACTAGGGGTATGAACTCACTGTTGGAATAGTGTCTAAGGCTACAACTATATTAGGCAAGTATTTGACCCGGTTGTGAATGGTCCTTTTGGGTTCCTTCACCATAGCAAATTGACAGGATAATTTATAATGAGAGAAGGAATATTATTAATATATTATAAGAATAATATAAGGAATAATAATATTGTTATTTGATTAATATAAGTCATAAATTAATTAGGAATTAATTTGGTGACTTAAGGAGATTAATTAAATAGAAGGGCATAAACTGTCAAGTGTGTGATAGTTGTACTTTGGGCTGTAATTCCTTAAAGATGAGGGGTTGGATAGTTTAAGGACTTTGGATAGGCCTTGAAATCGTCCAAGGCTTATCATGAAGGGATTAGGATTGCTTAGGGCCTAAGTTATCCAATTAGGGTTTAAAGGTGAAACCCAAGGAGCCTTACAAGTATAAATAGACCCATAGGGTTGTAGAAATCAGTATTATTACTCTTGGAAGAACCCTGGCCGATTTCTATATCCCTCCCTACTCTCTCAAATCATCCTCTTGCTAGTTGGTGTTTGTAAGCCATTAGAGGAGTGACAATTGTGACTCTAAAGCTCCAAGGACAAGAAGATCAAGCAAGTGATTCAAGGTAAACTTCTAATTCTGATTTCATATTTTTATTATACTCTATTAGCCATTATAAGTCTTGGATTCAATGTATGTTCAATTAGAGAAACCTAGATCCAAGCATTAGGGTTTTGTATGTGCACATAGGAATGTTCATATGGCTAAAATCCATCAGTGGTATCAGAGCCTAGATTGGTTTCTATTGAATTGATGCATTGATTACTTGTTTGTTGCTAGCAAAAATCGTTTTTTGTCCTCTGCCTGATGAACTCGGCGAGTCCCATAGTGGACTCGGCGAGTAGGCTAGACTCGGCGAGTCCAAGCGTCAGAAAGAGATAACTTCGGGATTTCTTGCTGTTTATCTTTGAGATACTTGCCTTTATCTTATTAAATCAATATAAATCCGATTTTGTGATATATATGAGTATATTCTTGACCTAATTGAAGATATTTATCAATTAGTAAAATATTTATTTCCTTATGTGATAATTGATTAATTATTTTAATTAAATTGGTAAATTGTTTTGCAAGAAATCATTAAATAAATCAAATATGGATAATTATGTGATTAAATGTTAATTTAGATTATTTGTTATTTGATCCCTTATGTTTTAAAAAGTTTAAAACTTGCCCTCAAGTTTTGAAATTTATGTTTTGTGATTAAAAGTTTAATTTAGACAATTTAAATTTCAAACCCTAGAATTTTACAAGTTTAAAATTCAACCCTATACTAATATAATATTACAAGATTAATATGTATATATGTATAATTAAAATGCTAGTCTTACCGTTAGTAGGCCTCATTCACGAAGCCGGTCTATAAGGTCGGTATAAGGTTGCTGCCAATAAAATGGCGCTTAATGGGTGAACACTCTCACCCACCGCTTGCTTGATCGGTGGAGGGTCGTTAGCCGAACGGGTAGGATAGGGCAACTCTCTCTCCTCATTAATAAGTATAATGAACCTATAAAGTAACTACATGTTTTTTCAAAATTCCCAATCCTAGTTACTTTAGGAAAAGTGAATTGATGCAATCCCATGAAATTACACTTTGCACCCTTGCTAAGAAGTTAGTGGAGCGTGTGTGGTTTACCGGCACACTAATTGGTTCTAAGCAAAGGTGGCAAAGGGAGATTCATTGTTTATCATAGTTCGATGGAGCGTGTGTGGTTTACCGGCACGTCGAACAGGTGATTGTTACAATGAAGGCACCATGTGAATTTGCATGGTAATTCACACCCGCTTTGTGATCCTCGGTATCCTAGTCACAAACAAGAGGGGCATATCGAGATTTAAACATGCCATTGAATAGTTTCAATGAATCTCATCCGAACCTAGGAATTCTCAATACATTTAGGACTAATAGTTAGGTTTTATGGTGGAGAATTAGTGAATCGTCATTCACTTACCTTCAATTTATTTGCATGTTAGATTACGGCATCCATTTTCTAAATATGTAAATATTGTTGTTGGATCCTAGCCCTAATTTTTTTGGGTGATAATTAGGGATTCATATTCTAATCTATCTTTGTCCTTTCTATTTGTAGATGTCGAATGCAAACAACGCTGCTGCTAGTTCCTTCACATTGATGAGCCTTTGCCAAAAGGTCACCTTCGATGGAACGAACTTTAGCGAATGGATAAGATACATTCGCACCATTGCTCGCTATGAGGATAAGGAGTATGTCCTCGATGAGAAGCTCAAGAAAATCAACCCAGAAATCGCTACTCCGGCTGAGATTACCGCTTTTGAAACCCATGAGCGCAATGCAACGAAGGTACATTGCATCATGATAGCCACCATGAACTCCGAATTCTAAAAGTCCTATGAGGACATGTACCCATACGAAATGCATCAAGACTTATTGGAGAGATACCACCAGAACGCGAGACAAGAGCGTTATGAGATTTTCACTAACATGATTTCCGCTAAGATGGGTCATGGAGAATCTCTTACCGTGCACCTGCAAAAGATGCAAAGGTATGTCGACCGCCTTTGCAAGTTAAATGTTGACTTTGGGGAAGACTTGGCGATTGACATGGTGCTTCACTCTTTGCCTCCGTGTTACAATCAATTTAGGATGACCTACCACATGAACAAAGAAGAGGTCACCCTAAGCAAGCCCCAAGGTCTCCTTAGGGTTGCTGAGAGCAACCTCAAGGACAAGTCTGTTGCACCCACTCCCAATCCACCCGTTGCTCCTGTTTTGGCCATTAGGCAAGGAAGAGGCAAGAAAAGGAAGGCTCCGTCTAAGAGCCACCGCAAGGGAAAGTGCCAAGATGGTTCCTCTTCTAGTGGGACCAAAGTTGATCTCGCTAAGCCTAACCCTAACCCAAAGGAGGCAGAGTGCCACCACTGCCACAAAATAGGGCATTGGAAGAGAAGCTGCCCAGAGTACCTGCAAGCTATAAGGGAAGGAAAGATCAAGCCATCTTTCGCAGGTATTTATACAATTAAATCTAATGATTCTAATCATGCTATTTCTTTGGTTCTTGACACCGGATGTGGTTATCACATTTGTTCTAATGTGTAGGGACTAAGAAGAAATAGGGATGTGGAGCAAGGAAGGATCAATCTAATCATGGGGAACAGAAGATCGTCGCCTATGACCAAGATTGGAGTGTATTCTTTAGTGCTTAGGAATAATTTATGTTTAGATTTGAACAATTGTTGCTATTCACCAGAAATGGCTAGAAACATCATTTCATTTCATGGTTTGTTTAGACAAGGTTTTAGATTTTCCTTTAATAATGAGAATGGTTCTATTTTGGCTTATCTAAATGGTGTCTTTTATTTTGAAGCTATACCATGTAATGGAATTTATGAAACTGTTATGATTGTTGATAACTTAGGAAATGATGTTTTGAACATAGATTCTTCCAATAGTATGGATAGAGCATCCTTATGGCATTGTCGTCTTGGACATGTCAACAAGAAACGCATAGCCCAACTCCAAAAGGATGGAGTGTTGGAGTCATTCGACCTTAGGGAAGATGACACGTGCGAGTCTTATTTACTTGGAAAGATGACTAAATCACCCTTTACGAGTACGTGCGAGAGGGGTGACGGTCTATTGGACCTAATACATACCGATGTATGTGGACCGTTTAGATCAAACACGAAGGATGGGAACCGCTTCTTCGTGACCTTTACCGATGATTATAGTAGATATGGGTATATCTATTTAATCAAGCAAAACTCAGAAACCTTTGAAAAGTTCAGAGAATTCAAGAATGAAGTGGAGAATCAATTGGGCAGGAAAATCAAGATGCTTCGATCCGATCGAGGAGGAGAGTACCTAAGTCTTGAATTCCACGATTATCTCAAGGAGTGTGGATTAGTTTCACAATTGACGCCACCTAGGACACCACAATTGAATGGTGTGGCAGAAAGGCGTAGTCGAACCTTGTTAGACATGGTTCGCTCTATGATGAGTCGTGCTTCACTATCTATCTCATTTTGGGGGTATACCTTAGAGACTGCCGCCCACATCCTTAACCGAGTCCCTCCTAAGAAGGTTGCCAAAACACCTCACGAGATGTGGACAGGGAAAGCTCCCTCGTTAGCACATATCAAGGTTTGGGGTTGCGAGACTTTCGTAAGACGAGATACTCACAACAAGCTCGAACCTTGGAGTGAGCGATGTATTTTCATCGGCTACCCGCAGAAATCCTTTGGATATCTCTTCTATAGACCGAAGGACAATGTTGTCTTTGTTGTGAGGAGAGGAGTTTTCCGAGAGCGAGAACTCATAGGCCAAGGAGATAGTGGGAGGCAAGTTCTGAAACCTTTTTCAAAACATTAGGGTTTTAACTATTTAAATTTCAAAACAACAAAACTTTTGGGGTTCAAATTTAAACTACAAAACCTAAAGGGCAAAATATGAAACTTTTCATAACAACAAGGATCAAATAAAAAGTAATTCAAATTAACATCTAATCACATAATTATCCATATTTGATTTATTTAATGATTTCTTGCAAAACAATTTATCAATTTACTCAAAATAATTAATCAATTATCTTATAAGGAAACAATTATCTTATTAATTGATAAATATCTTCAATTGGACCAAAATTATAGTCAAATATATCATATAATCGGATTAATTATAGTCAAACAATTATCTATGGACTCGGCGAGTCCATCCTCCAGAAACACAAAATTCGAAATTTTCAAACATATCAAGCATCAATACAATAGAAACCAATCAAGGCTCTGATACCACTGATGGGTTTTGGTCATAAGACATCCTATGTGCTCATACAAACCCTAATGCTTGGATCTAGGTTTCTCTATTGTACATGCTTTGAATCCAAGACTATAAACCCTAATTCTAGCATATGGAAATCAATATTAACATATAATTAGGTTGAAGATATTACCTTGATTGTTATGTAGTAATAACAATCCCAATTCCTCCTTGAATTGACTTTGGAAGGCTTAGAGTCACAAGTGTCACTCCTCTAATGGCTTACAAACACCAAAAGCAAATGGAGAAGGTATAAAGAGAGAGGAGAGGTGTTAGAATTTGTCTCTAGGACTTCTTGGGAAGGCATACACGAATTCATGAGCCTTAGGGGGTTTATATAGGTGTAAAGATTAGGGTTTTAGTCGTTATCCTTATCTAGTTGCTTGCCCACCAAGCAACCATAAGATAAGTCTTAGAAACCCTTATCCTAGTCGAATTCTAGGGCATTATCTCCTTAAATTCGTTCACCCTATATTTAAGATAATCCTTACCTTATTTTGTAACTATCACATAATTACAATTCAGCCCTTCTAGTTTAATTAATTACACTTGATCACAAAATTAATTCTTAATTAATTATTGACCAATATTAATTAAACAAATATGATTTCTCCTTTAATATATTATTCTTATAACATATTAATAAATCATAATAAGATCTCTCTCTATTTATTTCTCCAATCAAGTTGCTTTGGTGAAGGAAACCCAAAAGGACCATGCACCATCGGATCAAGTACATACCAAAATAGTTATGGACTTAGACACTAATCCAACAGTCTCCCACTTGGATAAGGCTGACAACTATTCTGCGTATGACTTCGGATCCCGATCTGCAATCGTAGCTTTCCAAAGCCGTTGTCAACTCTGATCATATCAAATACGCGTGTCCTTAGATAAGGGATCATATATTCCTCCATTTTAGATATCATATGAGACATGATTTCAAATCATTCTCTTTGTACTACTTCTCGATTTCTGATTTATGACGACAGACTAATTGAACAAATCAAATTAGCCCTAGCCCGGCCGAGCATTTACGTTTGTCATCACTAAACCATCGAGGGGCCCAAAGATATCGCTTTTATTCTACTTTGAATAAAAGGAATGGATAAACTTTGATACAATGCTCACTTGCACTCACTAACCAAATCACACACAACAATATGTTTTATAACACCAAGTTACGAGTGCGTTTACATATTATCAACGTGCAACCGATTCACAAGATACAACTCACACATCTCGGTTTCAAGAATATAAGATGTTATCGTCTCACCAATCACTCGTGATACAATTCATGGAGTGATCCAAGTGAGCGTGGGTTTGATCCAATGCTCAAATCATATTTATAAGCACTCATGAACGTTGCAGCAAACATTTGCTTATGTCTAATACCTTATAGACAATCCACACACCAATTCATGACAGTCTTCATTCATATCTACTTCCAACATATGAACGACTGTGGCCCGTTCGAATAATTCGATTATTCTTAATAAACTCAATTATTCTGGAAGTCAAAACATGCAAATGTGAAACACAATAATAATACTAATCCCATATGGCCTCAAACCTTTGAGTATAAATAAAACGCCTTTTATTTATCACCATATTGATTACTCATTATTTGTCGTTTCGGGTAATCAACTTCTTACTTGAATTCTAACACTTGTCCCATGCTCCTAGCATGCACACAATGTTTACCTATGGTTCTTACTTTGTGAAATAGATCACATTAAACACATTTCCAATCCTTCTCATTTCACAACTCCAAATCCATTTTTCATAAGTTAAAGAATATCAAATTCTTGTTACTTATAGAATATGCTAGATTCTAACATTCTATGCAACTATCCTTTCGTAATGTCACTGCACCAAAGTCACAAAGACTATTGCCAATGATATTACAAAGTCCTCTATCGGAGATTGTTACAAGACAATTCCTTAGATATGATGTCTCTCACTCAAAGTACATTCCTTTGAACATCCTTTTGCATAAAAGTTTCTAATCTAGACATAGATTTTCAATATTCAATTCCCAATATGGACACGCTTCCATATTTTCCGTATGACAACTCATTCTTAATAGAATCTTATCTATTCGTAATGATGTCAATATGGTCCATCCGGTATGGAGACATTTCCATAATTTCCATATGACAACTCATTCTTAATAGAATCTTTTCTATTCATAATAATGTCGATATGGTCCATCCAATACCATGCTTCCAACTACTCACAAGCGACCAATCCTCGTCGAACTTTGGATTGTCCTTTGATAGTTGTTTAATTATTTTAGTCAAAACCGATTCTAGTCCTTTTTCCCTCTAAATGCGCTGTACATTTGGAAAATTTTAGAATGGTTAAACATTAAAGCATTTGCAATCGATCCTATACCCGAAGCGTATGGGACACGACGCATAATGTTTTATTTGCTATGTTCTCAAAATTTGAATTTGTGAAGAGGAATGCCGTAATCATAATCGAAATTTTAAGAACACACTAGGTACCCTTGACTAAATTTTATTAACATTCCACAACCTAAGCCTTTAGATTTGAAATGAAGCATAATATTCTCTCCCTTAATTATAGCAAAACAACTTTATAACCCTTACTACTTTGCAAGGTTTAACTCTTGTTTTCTATAATTAATATTGCCAACTTTGCAATACGTGCCTTAATAATCATACAATCATAACATTTATGCTCCCACTATCATGATGATTATTGTAAAACATAACACTTATGCTCCCACTAGCTTCGACATGTATTCATAAACATCTTAACTTCCAGAAAGACAATACTTATTGAATTTCTTAAGTCCATGTTTCTAATACTTAGTGCTTTGATAATCTTTTATCAAGGCTTCTTGAACTTATACACCTTTGCCTTCGATAGTTTATATGTGTGTCTAAACACTTAAGACTAATTGCCAAACCTCACAATTCAAATTATGGAAAGGGATACCGTAACCATAATTGATTTCGAGAATGCAATTTTACAATCACTATCTTCTTAAAATCTTTCTTAGTGAAAGCATTTCCTCACAATCATTTTCATGAAGGAGGAAATCTTATGACACGTAGATTTTAAGCGGTGTATGTGTTCCTATCCATGTGAATTTGTTGAAACCAAAGTTTACGACAAATTCAAACTCATATGGACCGAACTTTCTTAATCTTGATTTCTTGCCTTATGGTAGCACAGCTGCCCACCATGTCTTCCAAGTAGTTAAGCAGCTCACCTTTTCCTATCAATGTACTTTCCATTGATCAAGATCCTTGCCTTTTATGCATTCAAATGAGAACTCATAGAGCTCACATGCATAATTAACTCGATTGGAATAGCATAGAAACAAAATAATGTCAACACGATAGGTTGTAAACCTCAACTCGTGTGCTAGTGATGATTGATAAGGTTTATTTGATTTGTTCTTGAAACTTTTCAAGACCATTAAGACTCCCACTGACTCTTTGACATATAAGATTCTCTTGTCAAAACATTTCTTGACAAACAAATATTCAAGAGTTAGTGTAGCTTTTATCAAAACTCTTCACAAATTGGTCCTAGTTGGTATTTGTCTTATCTAAGACATCACAACTTACCACATTTAAGGAATGTTTTAAACCTTCTTAATCACAATCTTAACTTTAAGACTTGTTATTGGAATGAAGTATGATTGACTTCTTGATTTTACCATTTCTTCAATTCTTGATTCCTCTTCTTAAACATACAATTGTACTAAGACTCACTTAGAGGATCAATTGAGATATGGTTCTTAATCATTAAGACTTATCATAAAGCACAAAAGCTACTCTCCCTTCTTCTTAGAACGGAGAAACTTTTATCTTTCTGCCTACTTGATTCTTCTTATTCGTTTGCTATTGATTTAAACTTTTTCAATCAATTCAGAATTACACTTAATCTTGTAAGTATAATCATATTTACTAAACCTTTAGTAAATTATGACGAATATTGTGACATCCCCAAAATCTCGGCCAGAAAAGACCGATTTTCATTTATGCTTTTAAAATATTTTCAGAGTAAATCCTTTTGATTTGAAAGAGTTGCGGAATTTGTTCCCAAAAACAAAACATGATAAAACAATGTTTACCAAAGCATTTCATAAAAGAAATGTATTTTCATTATAATCAAAACTCGGGGTGTCATGTTCCGATACAGACCAATAAGCATAAACGATAACACTACAAGTCATTCAACAAATATATACATATACCGACTTGTAAACAAAACAACTGATGGTTCATCCATCTCATGCCCTTGCGCCACTTCCTGTAATACAAATAAAATTGAGTGAGTCAGGCTTGGGAGCCTGGTGAGCATATAGGGTTTTCAACCCACAATAAATAATCATATTTAATTTTCACCAACCAACAATAACCCAATTACCCATTCTCGTTATTCTCACTTTATGTCCCTAAGACAACTAACATAAGGGACCTAGTCTAAGAATATTTCATCGGGGCGACAACACATGCTTCGGGGGTACCTCAACAATATAAGTCAAATAAGGCAACCATGAGGGGGATGGAGTACAGCGAATGAACACCCAAGTTCATTAACACCTATAGGTGGCGAACCTGCTAATGTTTCCACAAGACTATCTAGAAAAGTATGTGGTAGTCATCTAAACTCCGCTAGATGACTAAATCAAACAACAACGAGGCCTCTCATCTGTTTATTACACACCAACTATCTACCTAACATATTAGTAGATAAAAATATACATTTTATACATAGATAAAAACCTGTATAACATGCTTTAATCAACACATATTTCACATAACAGATGAGGCACACACACACATAACACATATCTCATAGAGAATAAATCATATCTATGAGTTAGAAGAAAGTGAATACACATTCACACATATAAACAACAATATACTTAATACACTCAAACCATACTTGTATTATTATCGTGTTTATGAAAGGTAGTATACACTCACTTGATCAGAAGATGATCACACAGCACTACGGCTTACAAAAGTAGTAATCCTCAGCAGATCTGGAAGATCTCTTCAAAAATCAAACTTCTCGCAGGCAGAGCTTTGGCTCGGGAACCGCACTTCTCGGGATCTTCGGGATCTCGGGACTTGCTTCGAGGTTCGAGAATAATACCGGGGCTTCGGGATATTTCTGGCACGCAAATCGATGTAAAACGGGAGAGAGAAGAGAGAAAATAGCAAAAGAACTCGGCTGCCTTCGCATCCTATTTATAGGAGGCTGGAGCCTCGGAGTACGCGGGGCGTACGCCTGTACGCGGGGCGTACAGGTCTGAAATCATCATGGCGTTCGTCATCCGAAGCCACTTGCTGCGAGGGTCGTCATGATTCGTTGTACGCGGGGCGTACTTCGGATTAGATCAGTGACTCCTTCGGATAATGCCGGATTTTCCATTTAAAATTAAATACAAAATATTTAATAAACTTCGGAAATTCATATCCTCTTCATACGAACTCAGTTTTCAACGTTCTTTATATCCACGCGAAGGTGAGACTACGCTCTACAACTTTCGTTTAGACTCCGTCGGCTAATTTTAACTTTATTTTTATTATTTATTTTTAATAGGCCAGGACAGAAACTTTCGTTATAAATTCATAACTTCTTCGTTTGACGTCCGTTCTCGCCTAACTTTTTATCGCTTCGATACCAACAACGAGACCTTCGATCCTCGTTTAGATTGCTTCGGCTAAAAACCCCTCGATCTTAAATCGAGTAAAACAGGCTGCATACTGCTAAGCCGAAACTTCGATAAATCATAACTTCCTCATACGAAGTCAGATTTGGGCGATCTATATATATATATATATATATATATATATATATATATATATATATATATATATATATATATATATATATATATTCGGAAATCTCGTTTCAACTACTACAACATTATTCAAAGATATTAAGTTTATTTTACACTTAAATTTTGACGCTTATTTTTATTCTTAATTAATCAAACCACATAATTAAGAAATTAAGCACAAAACACACAATACTTAAATAATACAATCTTATTATTTCAAAACGGGTTACAAAGGTTAACCTAGACCATTACATTGCTAAAAATGGCAAGCCCGGAAACACAGGCGTTACAATTCTCTCCACCTTAGAATGATTCCGTCCCCGGAATCACACATCAACAAACAAATGAGGATAGCGACTCAACATGTCACTCTCCGTCTCCCAGGTGAGATTCGGCCCATTCGTGTGTTTCCATCGGACAAGCACTAACCCAACCATTTTGCGTCGCAACTTCTTAGTCTTTCGGTCAACAATTGCCCCTGGTTCTTCAATCAACCTTTTGTTCTCATCAATTCTTAATTCATAAATTGGAATTATATCGGGAACTTCTCCCGTGAACTTCCTCAAATAACACACATGAAAAGTGTTGTGAATTCCATTCAGTTCTTCGGGTAATTCGAGCTTGTAAGCTTGGTTCCCAACCCTCTGAAGAACTTTAAATGTTCCAATAAACCTTGGACTCAACTTTCCCCTTTTACCAAATCTTATAAGTCCCTTCCACGGCGAGACTTTAAGCAAAACCGAATCTCCAACCTCAAAAGTCATCGGTCTTCGCTTTTTGTCAGCATAGCTCTTTTGACGATCTTGAGCTGCTAACATTCTTTCCCTAATTATTTTCAACTTTTCAGCAGTTTGATGAACCATCTCCGGTCCCATAAACTGCTTTTCCCCAGCCTCAAGCCAACAAGACGGCGTACGACACTTCTGTCCATACAAAGCTTGATAAGGTGCCATCTTAATGCTCGAGTGGAAACTATTGTTGTAGGAAAATTCTACCAAAGGTAAATGTTCATCCCAATTTCCTAGGAATTCCAAGGTACATGCTCTCAGCATATCTTCAAGTGTTTGTATTGTTCTTTCACTCTGACCATCAGTCTGCGGATGGTAAGCTCTACTTAAACATAACTTGGTACCCATTTCCTTTTGTAGACTTTTCCAAAACCTTGAGGTGAAACGGCTATCATGATCCGATACAATCGTTAACGGAACACCGTGAAGCCTCACAATTTCCTTCACGTAAGAATTCGCAAGCTTTTCCATAGACCATTTCTCCTTGGCTGCTATGAAATGCGCACTCTTAGTGAATCGATCAACTACCACCCAAATCATGTCGTGACCATTCTTTGTTCTGGGCAGTTTAGTGAAAAAATCCTTAGCAATGTCTTCCCACTTACCCATAGGCACAGGCAATGGTTCTAAACTCCCGTACGGTTTCTGATGTTGTGTCTTTACTCTCGCACAAGTCACACACTCAGCCACATACTTTGCAACATCAAGCTTCATCGTTGGCCACCAGTAGTAGGGTTTCAGGTCCCTATACATTTTAGTGCTACCAGGATGAATTGAGTACATGGTTTTGTGAGCTTCTTCCATTAGAAGATCTCTGATTCCTCCTGACTTAGGTACCCAAATACGATCTTGGAATACCTTCAGTCCATGACCGTTTGTACCAAACACCAATGTTTTACCCAAACGTTCCTCCTTTCGGTCATTTTTCTCGGAAGCTTCCTCTTGAGCTTTCTTTATACTTTCCACAATGGTCGAGACAACTTCAATTCTCAACGCTCTTGGCCTTTTCCTTTCAAGATTGACTTTCCGACTGAGAGCATCAGTAACAACATTTGCTTTACCGGGGTGGTAAAGTATCTCGCAGTCGTAGTCTTTAAGTAATTCTAGCCAGCGTCGTTGCCTCATATTCAATTCCTTCTGATTAAAGAGATATTGGAGACTCTTATGATCAGTAAAAAGTTTGCACTTCGTGCCATAGAGGTAATGCCTCCATATTTTCAGAGCGAAAACTACCGCTGCCAAGTCCAAATCATGAGTCGGGTAATTCTTTTCATGCTCCTTCAGCTGTTGAGACGCATATGCTATCACCTTTTCTCTTTGGGTCAACACACAACCCAATCCAACACCAGATGCATCGCTATAAACAACGAAATCTTCAACTCCATCGGGTAGAGAAAGTATCGGTGCCTCGCATAGCTTCTTCTTTAGCTTCTCGAATGCTTCTTTATGCTTATCACTCCAAGCATAAGTAGCTCATTTGTGGGTCAAAGCTGTTAATGGAGTAGCAATCGAAGAAAAGCCTTGGATAAACCTGCGGTAATATCCGGCTAATCCTAAAAAACTTCGAATCTCCGTGGGACTTTTTGGTTGTTCCCACTTCATCACAGCTTCAATCTTCGCTGGATCAACCATTATCCCTTCTTGGTTGACCACGTGACCCAAGAATTGGACTTCACGAATCCAAAAATCACATTTGGAGAACTTCGCATACAGCTTCTCCTACTTCAAAACTTCCAACACTTCTCGCAAGTGTCTGCCATGCTCCTCTTGGCTTTTCGAGGAAATCAGAATGTCGTCTATGAACACTATCACGGATTTATCAAGGAAAGGATTAAAAACCCTATTCATTAAATCCATGAATGCTGCGGGAGCATTGGTTAGTCCAAACGACATAACCAAGAACTCGTAGTGTCCATATCTAGTTCTGAATGCAGTCTTCTCGATATCTTGCTCTCTTACTTTTAGCTGATGATATCCTGACCTAAGATCGATCTTCGAGAAATAGCTCGAACCTTGCAATTGATCAAACAGGTCATCAATCCTTGGCAACGGATGTCTATTCTTTATTGTTGCCTTGTTCAGCTCTCTATAATCGATGCACATTCTCATACTTCCATCTTTCTTCTTCACGGATAACACCGGAGCTCCCCAGGGCGATGAACTAGGTCTAATAAAACCTTTGTCCAATAACTCCTAAAGTTGCATCATCAGCTCCTTCATCTCCGTCGGTGCTAATCGATAAGGTGATTTTGCTATTGGCGTGGTTCCTGGTAACAAGTCTATTCTGAACTCCACTTGTCTATCAGGTGGTAATCCAGGAAGATCTTCGGGAAATACTTCCGGATAATCACACACCATTGGAATACTCTGCATCACCTTCTTTTCTTTCTTAGCATCAATCACAAATGCTAAATATGATGTACATCCCTTGGTCAAACACATTCTGGCTTTCATTAGAGAAATGATTCCAGAATTTACTCGGCGTTTGTCCCCATACACCATAAACGAATCTTTACCAGGCGGGTTTACTTTAACTATCTTCTTCTTGCATAAAATTTCGGCATCATTGGCGCTAAGCCAATCCATTCCCAAAACGATGTCGAAACCATTAAGTTCGATAGGCAATAATTCCTCGTGAAACTTATTCCCATTAAGGTCGATTAAGATATTTTTCATACGATGGCTAACAGGTACAAACTTGCCACTAGCTACTTCGACTAATAAAACATTATCTAGTCTATCAATAGGCACAGCTAGATTTCTACCAAACTCATGCGAAATAAAGGAGTAGTTGGCTCCAGAATCAAACAAAATTTGAGCAGGTAATTCGTTTACGAGAAAGGTACCTGAAGCGACATCAGCTTCATCTTTCGCGGCCTCAAGTGTCATCTGGAAGGCTCTCGCCTTTGGCTTTGGTGGAATGTTGGGCCTAGCTGCCTCCTTCTTCTTCGGACAGTCTTTCAAAATATGCCCCTCTTCATTGCAACCAAAACACATCTTTTTGTTGTTCGGACATTCATTGGCAAAATTTCCAACCTTTCCACACTTGTAGCAGGTTACATCCTCGCTACATTTCCTAAAGTGCTTTTTCTTACACTTATCACACCACTTTGCTTCGCCTCCTTTTCCTCTAAACTTTTTCGAATCAGATTTCGAAAATTTGCCTTTCTTATCGGAACCAGATGTTCCCTCAAACTTTCTTTTCTCACTAACCTTAACCTTGACGGTGGTTCTCCCTTTAATCATGTTCTCAACAGACTTGGCAGCCCAGATAGCTGCCTCTAGAGTAAGTGCCTGACGTACTGGCACCTCGTACTCCCATGGGAGTCCCTTCGCATACCGATCCACCTTTGTCAGCTCATCTGGAACGATGCGCAAAGCAAACTCCATCTTATCGGTGAAGTTATTGGTGTATTCATCAACTGACATGCTGGCTTTCGTCAATGTCAGAAACTTGTTCTCTAGTTCCAATAGATTTTGAGCCGAGCAGAACTTACGCTTGAACTGCACCAAGAACTCTGCCCATGACAATTGCAGTGGCTTATTAGGGCTTAAAGTCTTCCCTAGAGTGTTCCACCAACGAACGGCTCCACCTCGGAACTGACGCACTGCATAGATAGTCTGCAACTTACCTCTGCAGCCACAAGTCATGAAGGCTAGCTCCATTTCGGAGATCCAATCCATAACCCCAATCGGATCCTCCTTTCCATTGAAGGTCGATGGTTTGCAAGTTAGAAAGTCCTTGTACTTGCATCCCATTCCATCATTCCTTCCATCATGGTTATCTTGCCTAACTATCGGTGGGTTGACTTGACCAACAGACCCACTGAAGTTTCCACCTTCCGAGTGCCCTTCATTTAATTCAGGCTCTTCCACACGAATTGACAGTTCTTCACGATTCTGTTGAAGCAACCGTCTAGTTTCATCCATCTGACGATCCAACATCGCCTGAATCATCACTTGCACACCAGCCATGGTTATTGGCTCAGGTGCTGCTGCTACGACAGGTATTTGCTCAATCACTGGTGGTTGATTCCTGTTTTCATCAGCATTTCCAACTCCACTTCTTGTTCTCACCATTTTGATCTACACACCGAATAAGGTGAAATTAGATCCTCAATCACGATAGATATTCAAATCATCCTTATCACTCCGAAACGTTTACATGCTAGTTCTAATATCGTAGACGCACGCTTAGAATCCTACACACATAAGGTTTCTAGATTCGGTCGGCAACAGACCATAGATCCGAACAAATAATATCATATATGGCAACATATAACATTTAGCACATAAAGCATTTTAGGCAACTTTCCTAAAATAAACTAGTGCTCGTGTCTAATACATAACAGACATGCATCTCAAAATTTCACTTAGCATTCTAAGTTTAAGTCTAGAAATCCTACAAATTCCTAGTTCGCTTAAACTAATGCTCTGATACCAACTGTGACATCCCCAAAATCTCGGCCAGAAAAGACCGATTTTCATTTATGCTTTTAAAATATTTTCAGAGTAAATCCTTTTGATTTGAAAGAGTTGCGGAATTTGTTCCCAAAAACAAAACATGAGAAAAGAATGTTTACCAAAGCATTTCATAAAAGAAGTGTATTTTCATTATAATCAAAACTCGGGGTGTCATGTTCCGATACAGAACAATAAGCATAAACGATAACATTACAAGTCATTCAACAAATATATACATATACAGACTTGTAAACAAAACAACTGATGGTTTATCCATCTCATGCCCTTGCGCCACTTCCTGTAATACAAATAAAACTGAGTGGGTCAGGCTTGGGAGCCTGGTGAGCATATAGGGTTTTCAACCCACAATAAATAATCATATTTAATTTTCACCAACCAACAATAACCCAATTACCCATTCCCGTTATTCTCACTTTATGTCCCTAAGACAACTAACATAAGGGATCTAGTCTAAGAATATTTCATCGGGGCGACAACACATGCTTCGGGGGTACCTCAGCAATATAAGTCAAATAAGGCAACCATGAGGGGGGATGGAGTACAGAGAATGAACACCCAAGTTCATTAACACCTACAGGTGGTGAACCTGCTAATGTTTCCACAAGACTATCTAGAAAAGTATGTTGTCGTCATCTAAACTCCGCTAGATGACTAAATCAAACAACAACGAGGCCTCTCATCTGTTTATTACACACCAACTATCTACCCAACATATTAGTATATAAAATATACATTTTATACATAGATAAAAACCTGTATAGCATGCTTTAATCAACACATATTTCACATAAAAGATGAGGCACACACACACATAACACATATCTCATAGAGAATAAATCATATCTATGAGTTAGAAGAAAGTGAATACACATTCACACATATAAACAACAATATACTTAATACACTCAAACCATACTTGTATTATTATCGTGTTTATGAAAGATAATATACACTCACTTGATCAGAAGATGATCAGACAGCGCTACGGCTTGCAAAAGTAGTAATCCTCAGCAGATCTGGAAGATCTCTTCAAAAATCAAACTTCTCGCGGGCAGAGCTTCGGCTCGGGAACCGCACTTCTCGGGATCTTCGGGATCTCGGGACTTGCTTCGGGGTTCGAGAATAATACCGGGGCTTCAGGATATTTCTGGCATGCAAATCGATGCAAAACGGGAGAGAGAAGAGAGAAAATAGCAAAAGAACTCGGCTGCCTTCGCATCCTATTTATAGGAGGCTGGAGCCTCGGAGTACGCGGGGCGTACGCCTGTACGCGGGGCGTACAGGTCCGAAATCGTCATGGCGTTCGTCATCCGAAGCCACTTGCTGCGAGGGTCGTCATGCTTCGCTGTACGCGGGGCGTACTTCGGATCAGATCAGTGACTCCTTCGGATAATGCCGGATTTTCCATTTAAAATTAAATACAAAATATTTAATAAACTTCGGAAATTCATATCTTCTTCATACGAACTCCGTTTTCGACGTTCTTTATATCCACGTGAAGGTGAGACTACTATCTACAACTTTCGTTTAGACTCCGTCGGCTAATTTTAACTTTATTTTTATTATTTATTTTTAATAGGCCGGGACAGAAACTTTCGTTATAAATTCATAACTTCTTCGTTTGACGTCCGTTCTCGCCTAACTTTTTATCGCTTCGATACCAACAACGAGACCTTCGATCCTCGTTTAGATTGCTTCGGCTAAAAACCCCTCGATCTCAAATCGAGTAAAACAGGCTGCATATCGCTAAGCCGAAACTTCGATAAATCATAACTTCCTCATACGAAGTCAGATTTGGGCGATCTATATATATTCGGAAACCTCGTTTCAACTACTACAACATTATTTAAAGATATTAAGTTTATTTTACACTTAAATTTTGACGCTTATTTTTATTCTTAATTAATCAAACCACATAATTAAGCAATTAAGCACAAAACACACAATACTTAAATAATACAATCTTATTATTTCAAAACGGGTTACAAAGGTTAACCTAGACCATTACATTGCTAAAAATGGCAAGCCCGGAAACACAGGCGTTACAAATATCTTTGTTATTCTTATGGTGGACTTTGATCAACACACAACTTTGTGTACTCGATCTCCTAGTCCTTCACTTGACACTTTGTCAATGAATTAGTCTAATTTCCAAATATGAAATTTCTCATTCATTGTGCAACCAAGTTGCATGATTCCAAGTTTCCGTCCAATTGAAACTTGGGCGATGAGAAACTCTCCCTATTTGGTAAATTCTCTACTTTCCATAAATAACATAATAAGAACCAAATCCATTATTGCTAATAATAGAAACATTTTAACATCAATTTTTTTTATACATGCCATTGTAAGGATAAATAAATAAAATTTAAAATCAAAATTTATTTTATTGCGGAAAAATTTGTCCTTACAATGCAAC
The DNA here is from genome assembly GCF_002870075.4 of Lactuca sativa. NCBI lineage: Eukaryota > Viridiplantae > Streptophyta > Magnoliopsida > Asterales > Asteraceae > Lactuca > Lactuca sativa. The sequence continues at coordinate 132,706,346 of NC_056628.2, read as the reverse complement.
TCATTGAAAAACTTATGCTAATACATCTTTCTTAACAATCTAATTCTAACTCTAAGTAGTAGTTCAAGAATCTGATCTTCGAGAAACGCGATCGAAATCCCTTCCTTCACGGTTAGATTCTGCTCACTTCTTCCCTTAAGCTTCCTTTCTTTTCTTCGATCCTACAAAACATCAATTGTAATCTTATCACATTATGTATTCAGAATCTAGAATGAAGCTTAAAAGAGTTAGTCAATGGATTTTACCTAAATTAGAGCCATACGTTTCCACTCTCCCATCTCTTAGATCTCTTAGGTAAATGGGGCAGCTTTGTCTCCAATGCCCTTTCTCTTGGCAATAAAAGCAAATTGACTCTTTTGGAACATGACATGGAACTACTTCAGACATTGTCTTTCTCTTGTGATCAAACTTTTCGATCATAGCATGTCTTTCGTTGCCATTGTCTATATCCATAGAGGTCTCGAAGGCAGATTCACCAATCAACTTTGCTTTTCTATTGCGCCAAATTATTGCAGATTCAGCAGCAATAAACATATAGGTGAGATCTATAAGGGTCACGTCGTAGTTCATCATATAGTACTCTCTTACGAACTCACTATATGAGTTGGGAAGTGACTGAAGAACCCAATCAACAGCCATTTCCTCACAAACAACGGATCCCAACATTCTTAACCTATCAATGTGTGACTTCATCCCTAGGACGTGTGCACACACGAACTTTCCTTCTTTATGTTTACTTGCCAAAAGGGCTTGAGTGATCTTGAACTTTTCAAGCCATTAAACTTGTGGGTTCGGGAGAATAATTAGAGGAGGTAGAGGAAGTGAAGCATGAATTCTTGTTCCTCGATCGAATCGTGGAATATCATCTTCATGTGGAATGCTTGTTCCACGGGATTTGGGAAGACCATAGTTGTCGAACTTTGACATCTACAAAACGGGAGAAAAACAAATTCAAGTTAGTTGATTGATTGAGTCCTTAGTAAATCACCCAAATGAGATACTAAGGCTAGGACCCAACACAATATTCTACAACTCGGGAGAGGGATGCCGTAACCCTAATTGTAGAATATTTGAAGGTAAGTGAATGACGATTCACTAATTTCCACCATGAAAAACGAAAAAGAAATTTAAGTTTTAAATCTATGAAAACTCCTAGATCCTTTGAGATTCATTGAACTTTCAATGGCAAGTTTAAATCTCGATATGCCCCTCTAGTTTGTGACTGGGATGCCGAGGATCACAAAGCGGGTGTGAATAACCATGCAAACTTACATGGTGCCCTCACATGTTACAGTCACCTATTCGATGTGCCGGTAAACCACAGACGCTCCACCGAACTATGACAAACATTGAGTCACCCTTTGCTACCTTTGCTTAGAACCATTTAGTGTGCCGGTAAACCACACACGCTCCACTAACGTCATCGCAAGGGCACAAAGTGTAATTTCATGGAATTGCATCAATTCACTTTTGCCTAAGTAACTAAGATTGGGAATTTTATGAAAACATTTAGTTACTTTTATACTTCATTATACTTATAATGGAAGGTTTTGTCCTATCCTACCCGTTCGGCTAACGACTCTCCACTAGTCAAGAGTGCGGTGGGTAAGAGTGGATACCCATTCAATCGCCATTTTATAGGCAATTTCCTTAAACACCCTGAACACCAAGAATTTCCAACTAATTTTTTTCACTAAGTTTAAAAACATTTTTCATTTAATTTTCATAAAACATCAAGTTTAAAATTCCAATTCACATCAAACAAAAAATCCCAAGATCATATATCATAAAAATCCTATGCGTGTGTACAGATCAAGCCGGCGCCTTCCCACGGTCATCACTAGTACCTCAAACAATCAACACCAACACTGTAAGCACAAAGCTTAGTGAGTTCCCCAAACTACCACATATAACACATATTAGCCACTCGAGGCTATAACTCTGTGGGTCCGTGCACCCAAACATTGTGAACCCTCAGGTTCTAACTCTAGGAACCTTCCGGTTCCAACTCTATAAGCATGCACATCATAAATCACATAGACATCATGCAGTACAACACATAGCATACACATAACATACACATACTCTGTCACATAACTCTGATTACCTACTCAGGGTAAAGTATAGTGAGAAGACTCACCTCGTATATCTCGATAAGTTGCGAATCCTGGAGATCACTCGTGCTCGATCCTCCGAGCTATAATCCTCCTATAACATCATATATCTCTAATTAACACTTTTACCACTAAGGTTGACTACCCCTATCAAGTCAGCACTGGTCAACGGTCAACGGTCAACTTTGACCTGACTCGGCGAGTGCACTAGAACGACTCGGCGAGTCTATATGTTTTCACCAACTCTCTAGGATTCTCCTTTGACACGTCGAGTACTCCCCTGACTCGACGAGTTCCACCTGGCATGAATCGCGGGGCCACCCCGACTCAACTTGCCGAGTCTCAAGAACAACGCGGCGAGTTCCAGTTTGACTCAGTTCACCTGTCAACCCTCTCTAACTCTCCCTGACTCACCGAGTTAACCTATAACTCGGCAGCACCACTCGCTGAGTGGTTAAGGGCAATCTTCATGCTACTCGCCGAGTCTGTTCTTCGGACTCGGCGAGTCCATGCCATGCATCAACTCAAACTTGCTTCTGAGGTCAGATCCGCTCCAACAACTCATAGATCTGACCCTCCTAAGCTCATTCATCACGTAAAGTCACAGTCTTGGCTACCATGCAACACCTACAAGGCTCTTTTTGAAGAAATAACCTCTAAGATGGCAACCCTAGTCTCCAACCCAAATGGGAGGACATAAAGCATGGCATTAGGGACTCTCTGGACCTGCTAAGGTCCAGATCTAGGCACCATATCCCCATGGGACCTCTCACACTTCAATTACAAAGCAAACAAGGCATGAAGAAACCCTAGATCTAACCATATCGACCAAAAACACAGAAATAAGCTCTGAATGATACCTCAAGAAGCTCCCCTGACGAAATGGAAGTAGATCCAAGCTCCACAACTCTTCTAGCTTGCCTTTCCCCTTCCTTTCTTGTAATTACACACAAATTTGGTGAATAATGGCCTCTTATCTCACTCACAGGAACCCTCAGCTGCTTTGGGTGCTCTCAAGGTCAAGGTAGCCGTAATGAAGGGCCATAAGGTCTTTTAAATAGGGCTTAGGACCGGGAAATTAGGGTTTCATTAAACAACGTGGACTCGCCGAGTCCATCCTTTGGACTCGCCGAGTCCAGGCGCGAACCCACGTCCAGAACCGCGATCCTACTCGGCGAGTTTGAGCTCCAACTCACCGAGTCCCCTCACAAAACACCAAAAATTATATGATTAAAAGATACCTGGAAATCCGGGCTGTTACACACCCCTTATAAACCAGCTTCATGAATGAGGCCTACTAACGGTAAGACTGACTTTTACTCATACATATATATAATGTTATACCTTTAATATTATATATATATAGTATAGGGTGTATTTTATACTTTTAAAATACTAGGTGCTCTAATTTAACAATTATACCTTTAATTCAATTAAATTGTAAACCTAAACTTTTATGGATTTATTAAACTTCTTTTAATTATACACCTTAATTAATTAACAAAACCATAAGGGTGTGATTTGAACTTTTTCAAAACTATACTAGAGTTTTAGAATTTAACATTCCTAATTAAACTTTTAATCAACTTTTAAATTCCAAAACTTGAGGGCAAGTTTTGAAACATTTCAACACATTAGGGTTTAGAATTTAAATATACATCAAAATTAAACTATTTAATCAAAATTTAAATTCCAAAACTTGAGGGCAAGTTTTGAAACCTTCTTCAAAACATTAGGGTTTTAACTATTTAAATTTCAAAACAACAAAACTTTTGGGGTTCAAATTTAAACTATAAAACCTAAAGGGCAAAATATGAAACTTTTCATAACAACAAGGATCAAATAACAAATAATTCAAATTAACATCTAATCACAGAATTATCCATATTTGATTTATTTAATGATTTCTTGCAAAACAATTTATCAATTTACTCAAAATAATTAATCAGTTATCTTATAAGGAAACAATTATCTTATTAATTGATAAATATCTTCAATTGGACCAAAATTATAGTCAAATATATCATATAATCGGATTAATATTGATCTAACATGATAAGGTAACTTTCCATAAGCAAAAACAGCAAGAAATCCCGGAATACCCTCCATCTGACGAGCCGACTCGTCGAGCCATGCATGGACTCGTCGAGTCACCTTGGACTCGGCGAGTTCATCTATGGACTCGGTGGTTCCAGCCTCCAGAAACACAAAATTCGAAATTTTCAAACATATCAAGCATCAATACAATAGAAACCAATCAAGGCTCTGATACCACTTGTCACAACTAGAAATTTTGTGTCTTGTAATCACTATACTTAAGTAAAATGTTGAATCAAAAACTTAAGAGCATGTGTGATACCTATTATTATGACATCAAAAACTTCAATCAAATACAACATACAAATACTACAAATAGTCATCAAGCAATTGGAAACCCTAGAAGTTCTTGTTTAGGTCCATTTTGGACTAGGACTTCCTTATTGGACTCAATGGACCAATAAGCTTCCAATTTGACTATCATGGGCTTAGAACCCTTAAATGTGCTCTAATTGGACCCACATTAATTTATTTCAACATTTTGGGCTATATTGGGCCTAGAATGAAATAAATTAAAAGTTTTGAACCATGATTAACCTAAACTAGCCCAACAAAGTGTGAAAATCATATTATATTTCTTTTAGTTCAAGACTCATCCAACTTAACTTCTATATGGGCTTGAGGGCAATAAAGCCCAAAAACCCTTTTTTCCTTTCATATTCTCGGCCCAAGGCCCAAATCCAAGAAGAAAAGAGGAGGGCTTGACTTAATGCATGCCACCTCACTTATATCCCACATATCTCCATGCAACATCTCATACTTCTATGAATACATCACCTCAAGGTCCATTTCTTCTATCCCTCTCTCACTCTCGGCCGAATCACACACACACACAATTCTCTCACAACTCTCTCTCAAGAAAACTCCCTCCATCCTTCATCAAGATCTCGAAAATTAGGAGGTTTTCAAGAGGATATTTCCACAAACTCTTCATCTAAGGTAAGGTTATGCTTGGATCTATGACTTAGATTTTTTGTTTTATCAAAAATCACTTCCTAATCCATGCAAAAATCATGATCTTGCATCCTAGAATCACCTCAAGGTCAAAATCTTCATCAAAGGGTGCTAAGGCCGAAAATCACCAAACTTTCTTCCATCTTTTCTTCAAAAACCGAAACCACACCCTAAGGTGAGCTTCATACTCCCTATTTTCTGTTTTATAAGTTTTTGTGGGGGAGGAATACAAGTGAAAGTGTAGATCTATATGTGTTTTGTATGTCTTGTATGATTTCTATGCTTATATGTGTATTTTTGTGTGATTATGATGTTGGATCTAGCCATAAACTCCTAAAAATCGAGATATATTTTATGTTAAATGATACTAGCATAAATTATATTATTACATACAAAGTATTCCAATAAAAATTGCTAAGTGACTTGATAACATCTTCTTTGGGCTAAAAACTCATTTTTTTGGACACAAAAAGTTAAAAAAATAAAGTTAAAGGGCCCAAATTGACATATTACGAATTCTGATGGATGAGAGGAGTCAAAACAGTTTCAATAAAATATTTTCTGGAAATATACTCATTTGGAGGATTAAAAATATAAATTTTAAGCTTAATGGGCTAAAAATGACATTTTCGGCCCAATAGGGCCCAATATGCGAAATTTTCTGTTTTAGAGGGCTGAAACTGTGTTTTTCGGTAAAACAGTGGACTATTAGTGTTCTAAGTCCTTTTCAAAGGTTAAAAATGCTTTTCATAATTAAAAAGGACCAAAGTTGCAAAAATTTTCCAATTTGGGCCAAAAGTGTAAAAATTGCGAAAAAGAGGGGTTACAACCGAGAAAACTGTATTTTCAGGGACTAAAACTGTTTTCAACTAAAAATGTGCTGAAACATATCAATTTCAATAAGTTTTGGTGTCAAAATGCCAAGAAAAATGGTTTAAGGACTAAACCGGAAATTTATTTATTCAAAGGGTTGAAAAAGTAAATTTACAACATAAATAGGGGCTGTAACAGAAAAATTTCAATGTTAATTCAATACAACCGTTGTGATCAACTACTGGCACTGCGACTACCGACGAATTATATTACACAACAACACCAAAAATCGTTATCAAACGAATTGATTCGGTCTCGAATCAATAACAAACCCGAAACTACTAACACGATGATAACTCGATTCATACACGAAAAATTTGGGAATTCAATACACACGTGAGAGTGCACAGACGTCGACGCACCATCTTTGGGCCCAAAAGTGTAAAATCTTGTTTGTTGGGCCTAGCTAGCCCAATGACTTGATCTTTAGGCCCGAAGACTTCAACCTTACGAGTTGTTGGGTCTTACATGATCCAACACAGCGTAAAAGGACTTTCAATGGCTTTTATACTATTGGTCCCCAAGGGTCCTTTGGTACTGCTAGTAAAGTCGGTTATTCAAATGCGAGTCAGGCCAAGGGCCTTTCGCACTCATTTTATCCCCAACCGACTAACGGAGTTATCGAGGTCTTCATGCCCTCTTTCTCTTCGGATGTGGGACTACAAGAAGTCAGGGCGGTTGGATTACGTGAATAGTACGGACGACGCCTACGGGATCGTTAGTATAGTTGTAAACTGGTCGTTTGTGTAACACGTGTTTATAGCAATTCACCATGCGCAATAATCCGACGTCGCCTGGAATCAATGACTTCACACGCCGCGATGGTACAACAACTACATGGAATTCAAAGTGTTAGGAAAACATCGGGTTTTCCTAGGGTTTTTCAATACATACGGTTTCGAAATGTACACAAGTTTAATGAACAATTTTTACAACTATAGAAACAAACAAGCATACTTATGGATCTTCACAAACTTTTTCATAAACTCTTTTCAGAAAATATCGGATTTTCTGGTAGTTTTTTTTCAAAACAATAAAAAACGTTGCTCTTCAAATACCGCTTAAGAACTCACCAACATTTCATATGTTGACGTTTTTCAAAATACTTGTATTCTCAGGTAACAAGTAAACCGAAGGAAAATGTACTCAGTGATGGCTTGCAGTTTGTTTATCTATGAACCGAACAATTTATTTTTGGGAATGTAATGCTAAGACAATGTACTCAGTGTAAACTTTATCAGTTGTACTATATTAATGCATGGTGATGAATGATGTTATGTTTCATATATATTCAATGTTATGGTATTCAATTAAGTCACGACAGCCCTCGGACGTTTCCGCCGTCTGGTTCGGGGGTGTGACACCACTGATGGGTTTTGGTCATAAGACATCCTATGTGCTCATACAAACCCTAATGCTTGGATCTAGGTTTCTCTATTGTACATGCTTTGAATCCAAGACTATAAACCCTAATTCTAGCATATGGAAATCAATATTAACATATAATTAGGTTTAAGATATTACCTTGATTGTTATGTAGTAATAACAATCCCAATTCCTCCTTGAATTGACTTTGGAAGGCTTAGAGTCACAAGTGTCACTCCTCTAATGGCTTACAAACACCAAGAGCAAATGGAGAAGGTATAAAGAGAGAGGAGAGGTGTTAGAATTCGTCTCTAGGACTTCTTGGGAAGGCATACACGAATTCATGAGCCTTAGGGGGTTTATATAGGTGTAAAGATTAGGGTTTTAGTCCTTCTCCTTATCTAGTTGCTTGCCCACCAAGCAACCATAAGATAAGTCTTAGAAACCCTTATCCTAGTCGAATTCTAAGGCATTATCTCCTTAAATTCGTTCACCCTATATTTAAGATAATCCTTACCTTATTTTGTAACTATCACATAATTACAATTCAGCCCCTCTAGTTTAATTAATTACACTTGATCACAAAATTAATTCTTAATTAATTATTGACCAATATTAATTAAACAAATATGATTTCTCCTTTAATATATTATTCTTATAACATATTAATAAATCATAATAACCTCTCTCTCTATTTATTTCTCCAATCAAGTTGCTTTGGTGAAGGCAACCCAAAAGGACCATGCACCATCGGGTCAAGTACATACCAAAATAGTTATGGACTTAGACACTAATCCAACAAAAGGAGCCCATGGAGATTTTTTGTGATAATGAAGGAGCGGTTTCCTTGACCAAGGAACCGAGGGATCATGGTAGATCTCGACATATCGACAGAAAATATCACTTTATTAGACATCGTGTAGAAGAAGGACAACTCGTGGTGAAGAGGATATCATCAGAAGATAACCCAGCAGATCCGCTTACGAAGGGACTAAGTAGGGTTAAGCACTTGCAGCATGCTAGGAGTATTGGGTGGAAGGATGATATTAGTATAGATTAGATAGTATTGGAAACGTGTAATAGATAAATGTAATTAACATTTGATGATTAAATAAAAGAGTATTATTTATGAGTAATGTTACTGTCTTATGTTAATCATTTAACTATTGTTTCACTTTGCATGTTTTGACTTCCAGAATAATTGAGTTTGTTAAGAATAATCGAATTATTCAAATAGTCCACAATCGTTCATATTTTGGAAGTAGGTATGAATGAAGATTGTCATGAATTGGTATGTAAATTGTCTAAATGGTATTAGACATAGCAAAAGGTTGCTGCAACGTTCATGAGTGCTTATGAACTAGTTTTGAGCATTGGAACAAACCCGCGCTTGCTGGAATCACCTTTTGGAATATGATAAAAGGGTGATCGCAAGACAATAATATCATATAGTCTTAAAACCTAGATATATGGTTTGTTATTTGTTAATTGGTTGTACATTGATAATGCGAAACCGCATCAGTAACTTGATGTTATAAAACGCATTGTTGTGTATAGTTGGTTAATGAATAAGTAAATGCATATAAGTCGAAGTTTATCTGTTACTTTTATCCTAAGAGGTTAAAAGCGATATCTCGGCCGCTCGATGATTTGATTTGACTTATGTGCCGGGCCCGGTCAGAACTGAATTGATGTGTTCGATTAAGTTCTATGTCGAATAAATCTGAGATCGAGAAACCAAATGCTAGACAATTGGTTCCATAGAAATGTCTGCATGATATCTGAACAGAGGACTGTACGATCCCTTATCTAAAGGACCAGATTGATTAGATCAGAGTTTGAAAGCGTCTTTGAGAGCTACGATTGCTAATCGGAATATACTTGTATATAGTTACTATACTTATCCAAGTGGGAGACTGTTGGAATAGTGTCTAAGGCTACAAGTATATTAGGCAAGTATTTGACCCGGTTGTGCATGGTCCTTTTGGGTTGCCTTCACCATAGCAAATTGACAAGATAATTTATAATGAGAGAAGGAATATTATTAATATATTATAAGAATAATATAAGGAATAATAATATTGTTATTTGATTAATATAAGTCATAAATTAATTAGGAATTAATTTGGTGACTTAAGGAGATTAATTAAATAGAAGGGCATAAATTATCAAGTGTGTGATAGTTGTACTTTGGGCTGTAATTCCTTAAAGATGAGGGGTTGGACAGTTTAAGGACTTTGGATAGGCCTTGAAATCATCCAAGGCTTATCATGAAGGGATTAGGATTGCTTAGGGCCTAAGTTATCCAATTAGGGTTTAAAGGTGAAACCCTAGGAGCCTTACAAGTATAAATAGACCCATAGGGTTGTAGAAATCAGTATTATTACTCTTGGAAGAACCTTAGCCGATTTCTATATCCCTCCCTACTCTCTCAAATCATCCTCTTGGTAGTTGGTGTTTGTAAGCCATTAGAGGAGTGACAATTGTGACTCTAAAGCTCCAAGGACAAGAAGATCAAGCAAGTGATTCAAGGTAAACTTCTAATTCTGATTTCATATTGTTATTATACTCTATTAGCTATTAGAAGTCTTGGATTCAATGTATGTTCAATTAGAGAAACCTAGATCCAAGCATTAGGGTTTTGTATGTGCACATAGGAATGTTCATATGCCTAAAATCCATCACTCACTTGTTCGATTTGGAGAGAGTGGGACTAGAGTCGAGCAGAACTTTAACTGCGGAAAGTTGCATCTTCGAGCTTCTCGGGGATCTCGGTAGCGTAGAACCTTCGTCGAGGGCTCGGGTGTGGAACCGAGGGTGTCGGGATGGCCTCTGGTGCTTACAAGTGTGTGAGAGTGAGTGAGAGTTTGAGAAAAGTGTGCCAAAATCTGGAGTTCATGCTCTCTATTTATAGGGCTGAGGGCGTGAGTACGCTGGGCGTACCACCGGAGTACGCTGGGCGTACTTCGGTTATGCTGTGCGTAACTTTGCGTCATGGCTTACGACTCGGGTCTAGCTAGGCGTAGAGCTTGAAACCGATGGGACTCGACCCTGCACCTGAGTACATTGGGCGTACTCTTGAATTACGTTGGGCGTAATCCCGGCTTCAATCTTCTAAATTCCGTAACTTTTGCGTACGGGCTCCGTTTTTCGCGTTCTTTATATCCACGTGTAGGCGAGACTATGCTCTACAACTTTCATTTAGACTCCGTCGGCTACTTTTGACTTTATTTTTAATACTATGTTTTTAATAGGCCGGGATTGCTAAAGTCCGTTAAAAATTCATAGTTTCTTTATCTGACGTCTGTTTTCGTTTGTCTTTTTATCATCTTACTCCTGTTGTGGAGACCTTCAACTCTCGTTTAGGTTGCGTTAGCTAAATATCGTTCGATCTTCAATTCGAGTTTTTAGCTCTCTACTGCTGTTACGAAACTTAGAAAATTCGTAGCTTCTTCATACGAGGTCCAGTTTGGGCGATCTTTTTATGCACGTTCACCTTTTAACGTAATCTACGACTTTTGTTTAGATACATAAGGCTAAAATGCATTTTATTGAAATTTCTCTTTTTACGTTAAATAATGTTTTACCGGGTGTGTCGTGAATATTTGAGTGGTCATAATCTTTTCATTGTAACTCGGTTTTGAATGTTCTTTATGTTTTTGGAAACCTCGGCACGATATCTATCATTTGATGCATCCCAAATTTAGATTTTTGAACATTTTATTTTTGAGGTTAATTCCGTTGATTCCAAATAGTTTCGTTGTATTTGACTTTTGAGTGTTACATTGCTTTGGAAAAATATAGGGTTGTCACACCTTAGCCATATGAGTGTGCTGGCAGAGTATAGCATTTCGCTGAGGAGCGAGCACGCGTGACGAAATTGGTGAACGAGAAGGTTGAGCAACTACTTAGGAGCTCTGGGATGGTCCGTGTGGAAAGTATGGGTAGATGTGGCAGGTAGTATGGACCCGTACTGCCGAAAGCAGAGGACCCATACTTGATACAGGGAGCATTCTGAAGGTTCTAAGTAGCAGATTGAGGAGTGATGTTATGGTTCGAGTAACATACATCGTAGCAGATTGAGGAGTGATGTTATGGTTTGAGTACCATACATCGTTGCAGATTGAGGAGTGAGGTCATGGTTCGGGTACCATACATCGTAGCAGACTGAGGAGTGATGTCATGGTTCGGGTACCATACATCGTAGCAGAATGAGGAGTGATGTCATGGTTCGGGTACCATACATCGTAGCAGATTGAGGAGTGATGTCATGGTTCGGGTACCATACATCGTAGCAGATTGAGGAGTGATATCATGGTTCGAATACCATGCATCATAGCGGATTGAGAAGTGACGTTGTGGGCTGAGTACCATGGGTCGTAGCAAATGATGCTCGTGGTTCTCCGGTTATCCGGTCATGATTGAATGACCTCTATTGCCGTTTCAAGAAATGCATCAAATATGCCTGATGAAGAAGATGAAGATGATATTTTTAGAAAGAATGTATGAGAAGTAGAAGATGATTTTGACGTGTTAAATGAAATGAGTGTTACGTTGGTCAAACTCAATACATTTCCACCAAATTACCGAACCGAGCTCGGCATGCCAAGGTGTCGACCTGGCTTGGTGTTCATTGATGTCATCGAGCCTCAAACGGAGGCCACTCTGTCCGGTCTAATGGATGCAAACCCCATCTCTAATAGATTGTCCACCTAAAATATTGCTACTGGTTTTTTTTTTTTTTTTTTTTTTATTATTATTTAAATATGAGCTAGGCTGTCGGGATATGACTAATTTGTAATATTAAATTAAGTTCTTTCACACACAGGGGTTGTGAGCGTATTGTCGAGTGTACTCTTTTTATTATCGGAGCTAGACTTTTGGGATATGACTAATTTGTGATATATTAAATTAAGTTCTTTCACACATTTTATTACACTCCTAAAATATACACTTTGGTCAACAACAAGATTTGAACTCACAGGTCACAATCTATGTATGACGCATCTTTCATCAACCACACACCGCTACACTATATTTGGATTTTCCAAAAAGATAAATATATACATTATATTATTCACTAATCCTGCCTGTTGGTATATACTATTATGTATGGCATGCCGAATGCTGAAATCCTAATATAATAAGCAGTTTATTTTTGAATCACGTCAACACACAACTACCACACTTGACTTTTGACTTTCATTTGAGTACTTGTAAGTCAAAACTACCAACGCATTACAATTTACAACCAAGCGAAAAGGACAGAACAATATAAACATATCAAGAAAGTAAAAACAATTGGTAGTAATTCTTTACGCCACATCTATACCTATGCAGTGATGACACCGTTTTCTTTTACATCAGTATGTTTATCAGTCTTCTTTCCTTCTTCATCACCTAACTTTGCATCAGTACTCTCTTGTACCTTGTCACCATTTTGTTCAATCTTTTTAGCCGCCTCTTCCTCAGCTTTGATCCTGGCATCCTCCACAGCTTTCAGCCTTGCTTCTTCTTTTGCATTCTCCAGAGATTGGATCAACTTGTTCAAGCAACTCTCAGCATTTTCTTCAAATGACTTTGGCATCAAATTTTCGGCAACATCGGCTGGAGTCATCTTGGTCTCCTTCAAGAGTCGACTGATGGTTGAAAACAAGTCGTGTGATTCAAGATCCAAATAGTTCTTTGCAAGCACCTTGAATGTTTCAAAACAACAATAGGAAAGCTCGATATGCTTATCCATCCTTCCTCTCCTAATCAGAGCAGGATCAAGCTTTTCAACAAAGTTTGTTGTGAACACGATCAGTCTCTCACTCCCACAAGCCGACCATAGCCCGTCAATGAAGTTCAAAAGCCCGGATAAAGTCACTTCACTTCCCTTATTCTTCTTACTCTTTTCCTCCTCGGCCTTCTTAACTGGATCCTTCTCCTCCTCTTTACTCTCTTCTTTTTTCTCCTTTCGCTGACCAGTTAAATCAAGTGAACAGTCGATATCCTCGATCACAATTATAGACTTACTTGATGTTTCGATGAGTAGCTTCCTCAAGTCCGTGTTATCTTTCACGGAGGTTAATTCAAGATCATAGATGTCGTATTCCAGAAGGTTAGCCATGGCAGCAATCATGCTAGACTTTCCGGTTCCTGGTGGGCCATAAAGAAGATATCCTCGTTTCCATGACTTGCCCACCTTCTTGTAGTAGTCTTTCGACTTGCTGAACATCATAAGATCATCTAAAATCTCTTTCTTCTTTTTCGGGTCCATTGCAAGAGTGTCGAATGTGGAAGGGTGCTCGAATATGATGTGGCTCCACATAGTCCTCCTGTAACCAGACCAGTTCTCACTCTTGTTGTTAGTATAGAGCTTTCGTTGCCTTGTTTTCACTGCAATAGCCTTTCCTTCATCGAGTACATATTGCAAGTAAACTTTTGTGATGATATCTCGGTGTTCTCTTCTACATGTGAGCCTATAATACCGCTTCTCCTCCTCACCTCGATAGGAAAAGAGAGCCTGCTGTTTTGGGATGCTTTTACTCGACGTCCACCAGATCTTGATGCCTTGGAACTCGTCTGTGACCTCTTCGTAGTCGTCCATACTCAGGACGACGGATTCACAGTCTTTGACCACGTTTGCTTTGAGCCTTTTGGCTCTGTTGGAGGAGTTGGTGCTGAGGTAACGTTCAATGGAAACAAAGGCTTTGCTTCGCTCGAACCAGCTTTCTGCTTGGTATTCATGAAAAGTGATTTCGACATAAGGGTACACATAGCTAACTACTTTGTTAACATATTTCCTGACATCTCTTTGGAATTCATCAGGAAACAGTTGCCTGAATATTGCCCAAACGAACATTACGGCAGCCATTAAAGACCCTAACTGAGTCATATCCCCCATCATCTCTGGCTTCCTTGCTGAAAGCCTCACAGGTCACTCAAATCTGTTGGTAAAATAGTGATGAGATGAGGAGGGTGTATACTGCATAGATCACATAGTTAGTTTATATACAGAGTCTAGTGGCAAAGACTAATGTAATAAGTCTTTCTTTTTTGTAATCTTGTGAAGTTTTATGGAACGGGGTGTCGTGTAGAAGCCATTCTTTACTTATAAAATGCCGAAAGGGTAGCCGACCTTGTGCGTAACTACGGAACGGCATGAAAAGGTAACTAAGCATGAAGCTTCCCAAGAATAGACTAATGAAGAATGACATCACGGTAATTGCATCATTCATTTTCTTGTTTCACAAGGTAGAACATCCATTAGTGGTTGTTGACTATCCTTCACTGGAAATAAATAAAAGGGAAAATGACTCTTAAGTTAATTAACTTTTACGTTTCACTTATTTTGTCTCTTTTTTTTTTATTCAATATATCATCGAACTTGTTGTTTGCGTTCACAAAAACCTTTTGACCGGCTTTTGACCTGTGATAGCCGGTCAAAGGGTTATGGTGAACACAAAGAACAAGTTCGATGGTATATTGAGTACAAAAAAAGGAAAGGGACCAAATGAGAATGAACTCAACAGTTGGTTACCCTCCTGAGTCATTTTCCCGAAAATTTAAATGAAATTAAAGTTGCAAAATTATCAAAGATTGCAACCTTCTTTGGCTATAACGTATATGAAGATCGTTTCAAAGGGGTAACCTTGTTAAAACATGGTCCACATTATGCTTATTGTGGTTAGCTGTCAACATCTCTTTGCAAAAGGATATGACTGTGTATGAGAGGTATATTTATCAGCATAAACGTTTATCTCAAGGTAATTTACGGTGATGTATCTACAAAAGCAGCATGATATTGTACATATTGATGTTGTATCTTATCCCATGAATTCGATCTTAAAGCTAAGTAAACTAAAAAATCACAGCACTTGTGATTCCATTCGTTTGTAGACTTGTTTAGAATCCATGATACGATAAATCATTTGATTGGAAATGTAAATGTAGTCATAAAATGCGTCTACTTAGTCAAGATTTCCCTAATAAATATTCAAGTGCATTACAAAGTTGTACATGTATGAATAATGTTCTTTCGTGGGTTATGTTTTGAAGAGAAACAATAATGAATCTCATAAAAAAGTCATTAATATCAGTAGGGGATGACATGAAATTTGCTGTAAATGAATAAAAGGAAAATGAATCAGGAGGGTAACCAACTGTTGCATTTGTTCTCATTTGGTCCCTTTTTTTGTACTCAATATACCATCGAACTTGTTGTTTGTGTTCACCATAACCCTTTGACCGGCTATCACAGGTCAAAAGTCGGTCAAAAGGGTTTTGGTGAACGCAAACAACAAGTTCGATGGTATATTCAATACAAAAAAAAAAAAAAACGAAAAAGAACCAAATGAGTATAAACGCAAAACTTAATTACCCTCAAGAGTCATTTTCCCTAAATAAAACTATAAAGAGCTTGCTTATGCTTGTGTCCCATAAAAATGTTATCCCTGTACATTTAGGTAGTGTTTGTTTTTTGTCTGCAGATCTGCGTTAACTCTTCTTCTGTCTATGCCGCACAGACATTAGCCTTCGCAGACTGTTTGTTTTTCTGAAAACTGCAGACCTAAAAATTCTGCACGCCATCTTCTTGGCGTAGATGTGCAGATGTGGACCAGAGTCTTTTAACATTTTCAAACATCTTCTAGCCTAAAAAACATATATATCTTTACTTTTTTAAAGTTTTTTTTAATTTATAATTTTTCTAACTTTATTGATGATAAACAATTTAAAAAAAAAAATACAAAACTTAAAAAAAAGTTCGATGTTACAAACATGATATTTTTAACAAATTTATAAATAAAAATTTATTACATCAATAAAACATTATTTAATACAGTACCAAATTTTATAAAATATTATTTAATACTGTACCAAATTTAAATATTAAAAAATTACAAAACATGATATTTTTGCCAGTATCGTCAATAAAGTTTTATAAAATTTGGTACAGTATCGTCAATAAATTTTTATAAAATTTGGTACGTTTTGTATTAAAAAAATACTAAACATGATATATTTGCCAAATTTTATAAAACATTATTTAATACAGTGTCGTCAATTTCTCGATAAAATATTTATGGTACGTTTTTAATGGATTTAATTGAATAAATCAAATTTATTTCCATCCATTTATGTATCAAATTCTTTGATTACTAATTATAATGTTTAGTTATAATTTTGCAACCAAAGTTGTTGGTTTTATAAAATATATACGTTAATTCATATCATTTTTATTTTTATTTTTTATACAATAATACATAAAAGTTGTTCTAGATTCGTTAATTATTTATAACAAAGTAATAAAAGTATTAAAAAAATCACTTTAAAGTTTAAAAAAATCAGTTTATTTAGATTTCGGTTTATTTTACTAGTCCGCAGATGTTAAAAAAACAAACAGTCTTTCTTTTTCAGACTGCAGACATTTGGTCCACCTCTTCTACTATAAAGGTCTAAAGATGTGGTCCGCAAACTGCAGACATTTTGTCTCAGAAAAAAAAAACAACACCTTAGATGTTGTTTATATACCAATGTAGACCTCTCTCATAAAGGACCAAATATCTATAAAACAAAAATTGTTTGTCTTTTAAAGTATGTTGCAGAGTGATAAATTAAAATCATAAATTGACATTTTAAACTTAAAAGATTTCTTAATACTTTCATGAATTTATTATAAAGAGTTAATAAATCTAGATCAAATTTTATGTATTATTATATAAAAAATGAAAATAAAATGGTACAAATTAAAGGAATATATATATATATATATATGATGAAAAACCAATAAGTTTTGGTTGCAAAGTTAATCATAAATATTATAATTTGGGATTATAAAGTTTAACACATAAAATGAATGGAAATACATATTGATTTTAAAATTAAAATTTTCAAACTATTCGTTTACTTTTATTCAAAAAACCAAACTTATGTAATATACCGACATGGGTGATTTATAATCCATTTTAATCATTTTATAAGTAATTTATAATGAAATTTGTAAAAATCAAATACAAATATTCGATCGTTTTAGAAACAAATATGAACCGTTTCTTCCCAAACATTTTATTCAAAACGGAATGGATTCACGATATATAAAATAAATAAACAAAGTAAAAAAAAAAGATTAAATTTTGGGACTAAAGATTCTGTGCGTTGAATATATTTTTTTTGTTTTGAAACATTATTATTTTTTTAAATTGTTTATCATAGAAAAAATTAAAATAATCTAATTTAATTTAATTTTAAAAAAAATATATTTAGTTTTTTTAAGATAGAATATATCTAAAGCAGTGGCGGACGCAGAACGTTTTAGTAGGGGTGACACTAAAAAAAAATTACGAAAAAATCTAAATTAGTAGTGGTACTTGTATTTTAAGCCGATGCACTTAATAGAAAAAACATAATTTTTTTTATACTACGTGCCGGAATCAGAGCAGTGGTTCGGGACCCCCCGGGCACCACTAAGGTCCGTCACTAATCTAAAAATGTTAGAAAACTCTAGTCTATATCTACGCTAAGAAAAAAAACATGCATACATTTTTAGATATGCTTTCTTTTAAAAACAAACAGTCCATGAAGGTAATACTTATACGTGGTCTGTACGACATAAACAAAAGAAGCAAAATACTTATACACAAAAAATAAACACGACTTTAGGGGTCGTTTGATAGTTGCTAACCGGGTTAGAGTTGAATGGGTTAGAAGATGACTGAGTTAGAAGTTCTGACTGAGTTAAATTCTGATTGAAACTTGCTGTTTGATTTTGCATCTGACTGACTGTACAAAATGACTATATTACCTTCAAACAACATTTTAAAAAAAAATTCCATTATGATTTACGATTTAATTTGTAACCTTATATTTTTGTATAAAAACATTCAATTTGATTATACACATTACCACATCATATATCATATAACATATTCAACATTTTAAGATAATCATTCAAGCAATAATACAATTGCTTTGTTGCATAGTATTTTCTATCTGCTACTTCTTAGGTAGAATACAAACCAAACACATTGTTAGGTAGAATACAAACTAAAGATAGAAACAAAATTTAATTCACACCAATAAACAAAAATTACATTTACTCTTTTTTTTTTTTTTTTTTTTTTTTTTTTTTTTTTTTTTTTTAAATTCCATGTCTGCCCTCTGTATCATTGAATCCATAATGCTCCACTTAACTGTATTGTAGTGTGCTTGAGATCTTATATCCACTATCTTATAGGAAAGATCTTTTGAATGGCTCATACTGTACTTCAAATTCTTCCTTGTCACTTTCACCAGCAATCAATCATGACATATTACCATAGGAAACTAATGCCAATTTTCAAATATAAACATTCTGCATCCTCCCTTTTATGCAAGAGGGCTCCACCAACAAACATGTTTGTGATTATGTGTGTGTAATAAATATAAATCAATTCACCCAAATTAATTAAAATTTAGCAATGTATCTATAATTTAACCCATTTATCAAAGCATTTATAATTTAACCATTTATCAAGACATCTATAACTCAAACCATTTAATAGGAACAAAAAAAATCATAGCAACAAAAAAATCATAACAACAAATAGAGAGTACAGCAACAACAAAAAAAACATTCAAAGCACATCAAGGGGGGTCGCCGGTTGGAATAACAAACCTCAGCAAATCGAAAATCTCAGGTTGGATCGGAAAACACGGGAACAAAAAGATCTGAAATACGCACCAAGTCGGAGGAAGACGACGGAATCGCAGGTGGTCTTCTATAGTAGGGGAGCAGCCGGAGGGAAGGAAATCGGAGTGAAGGAAGTTGGCAGTAGCGATTTTCTATGCAACTGCGTTTTTTTTTTCTTTAGGGTCACCACTCACGAGGGCAAAGAGGGGGGGAATATGATTTATCAAGGTAATTAACTTTTCGGTATGTTCACATCTGGGTAACTATTTTTTTTTTTGTACATATCTAGGTAACAAACTTTTTGGAAGTGTTCACATATGACCATTATTACCTGCTATAGCAGGTTAAATCCTAGATGTGAACGCTTTCAACAATTTTGTTACCTAGATGTGTACAAAAAAAATAGTTACCCAAATATGAACAAAACGAAAATTAAAAATTAAATTACATGAATGGTCCCTATGGTTTGGGGGAACTTGTGGTTTTGGTCGCTAACTTATTTTTTTAACTTAAATGGTCCCTACTGTTTATTTTTGTTGCGCGTTTGGTCCCCGTCTTACTTAAAAATACTATTGTGCCCTTATTAATTTATTTATTTTAGTTAATTTTCTTATCTATGTATTTATTTTTTACATATTAAAAAAAATTAATAGACCACACATATTTGTATCTCCTTGGATGATCCCTACTGTTTATTTTTAATTAATTTATTTTTTTTAACTCGGATGATCCCTACTATTTATTTTTGTTACGCGTTTGGTCTATGTCTTATCTAAAAATACTATTTTTCCCTTATTAATTTTTTTAATTAATTTTCTTATTTATGTATTTATTTTTTATAAAAAAATTAATATACCCCACGTAGATGTATCTCATCACCGTAAACCTGAAACTACATTTGAGAAATTTAATTTGAGTCTTACCATTCACCATCTCATCTCTGATCCTTCCCATCTTCTATTTCTTTTCCATCTTTAGTAACATTGACGTCTTCACCGTCCTTCTTTTTTTTGGTACTTCAACTCTGGCGAACCAACACC
The DNA here is from genome assembly GCF_002870075.4 of Lactuca sativa. Lineage (NCBI taxonomy): Eukaryota > Viridiplantae > Streptophyta > Magnoliopsida > Asterales > Asteraceae > Lactuca > Lactuca sativa. Next base: position 132,686,250 of record NC_056628.2, on the reverse strand, counting down.
ATAACCTACTGTCTCTTCATCTTTAGTGGGTTGTGGTGTTGATTCGACGGAGTTGAAGGACCGAAAAAAGAAGTGATGATGAAGACGTCGATATCACTAAAGATGAAAAATAAATAGAAGTTGAGAAGGATGAAAGATGGGATGGTGAGGAGATACAGATATGTGGGGTCTACTAATTTTTCTTAAACATATAAAACATAAGTACATAAACAAGAAAATTAATTAAAAAAAATTAATAAGGGAAAAATAGTATTTTTAGATAAGACAGAGACCAAACGCGTAACAAAAATAAACAGTAGGGATCATCCGAGTTAAGAAAAAATAAATTAATTAAAAATAAACAGTAAGGATCATCGAAGGAGATACAAATATGTATGATCTATTAATTTTTTTTAATATGTAAAAAATAAATACATAGATAAAAAAATTAATTAAAAAAATAAATTAATAAGGGCACAATAGTATTTTTAGGTAAGACGGGGACCAAACGCGCAACAAAAATAAACAGTAGGGACCATTTAAGTTAAAAAAAATAAGTTAGCGACCAAAACCACAAATTCTCCCAAACTACAGGGACCATTCATGTAATTTAATTGTTAATTTTCGTTTTGTTCATATTTGGGTAACTATTTTTTTTTGTACACATCTAGGTAACAAACTTGTTGAAAGCGTTCACATCTAGGATTTAACCTGCTATAGCAGGTCATAATGGTCATATGTGAACACTTCCAAAAAATTTGTTACCTAGATATGTACAAAAAATAGATAGTTACTCAGATATGAACATACCGAAAAGTTAATTACATTGATAAGTTATATTCCCTTAAAGAGGGTATACAAGTATTACTTTTTAGTCAACCATATATTTTAAGCGGACCGAGTAAGTAGATGGATTAGCTATTGTTGACCGAGTTTGTCACTTTTAGGTTTTAGCAAACGGGCTGATCCGGACCGAGTCAGTCAAAATGGCTGACTGACCCAGTCAGCTCACTATCAAACGGACTAGTCTTGTTGTATAATGTTGTTATTGAACTTGTTTATCTTACTTATAAAAAATACTATTATATATGATCATTTATTGTACACTACATTAAACATATTTAGTCACAAATCACTATTCTTTTTAATTATCCTCTTCTTTAAATTTCTTTATACAAATTTAATATCAAATCTTAATCCTATATAATATAAATATGTATTATTAATGCACTAATACGCAAAACCGGCACAAACTTATTTTGGGTTTAGAGTGTAAAAATATAAAAATGCTTCTCCAGGCACATATATATGGCTAAACAATTTACAAAAATCTACTAATTTAAAGAAAAATAATTATTTTAGTTTTTTTTGGATATAAAATCGTTAGTAATATATACAGATAAAAAAACATTTGTATAATGATTGTGCCGTGTGCATTCTCTCCGGTTGGTTGGTAGTTTGAATCCAAGAACACAATTTTCTTTGACACTCTAAAAAAATTAGTATCAAAATCAATTTTATCCAATATATATTTATCCATAAATAAAGTAGTTAAATTGATGAGCTTAAGTAATCTTATAACAACTTTGTATTTGAAAAACTTCTCTATACATATACTACAATGCCACGAATAGTTAATAAGATTTTATATGCAATGAAATTGTAACGATTAAGACTTAGGAATTCAGACGGCATAGTCGACACATCCATTCTATTGTTGCTTGATTGCTTCATAGGCCATTACTTTACAATTTGTTAATATGATTTCCTTCATTTTGGTTGTACATACTCACCTTCTTTGTGAACAACAATAACTATATGTATGCTATTGCATCTTTTTGAAATTTTTGTCTTTGAATTTGGCACATTCTCATGTCTGTAATTTATCCTTTTTTTTTTAAATAAACTAGTCATTATATATTAATATTACATACTCTATAAAAGTTTTAGGCCCCTTGGAATAATGGGCATTGGATGGTCTCCCCTATCACGCTAATGAGTTATGCAATCAATAATATGAATCAATACATGATTGATAGTATGAACACTGCATGTAAATAGTTTTGTTTTACTCAATATTCATCAAGAAAGGAGGTTAGAGTACAAGCAATATAAACAAGAGTGAAAAGTGTTTGTGTGTGAGAGTGCCTTAATGAACATCTCACCTACAACACTATTTATAGGTAATATACCTACTGCTCTCAACTGAATACAAAACATACATGTAGACTTCTAGATTTAAGTACAAACATAAATGCTACATGAAATAAAAAGATATATCGAAATAATGAGTATTTCGATATAGACTACATACATGCTCTTCAATACACCAGTCTTCGATATGAGCTAAACTTCAAAGATACGTTCGATGGCCAACTATAGGACCTTTAACTATTGAATATGACTTTGACCATTGAAATTTCGACCAAGTTTGACTTTAGGTCAATTTGGGAGTTTTTGGCTGTAGTTTGAGATTTGCTCTCTGATTGTTGTATAGGTGACCTGTAGTGTCGGTTATTGGATATATGAGTAGTTTTGTTATCTGCTAGACTACGAGGTGAGTTTTCTGACAATAATTTGTACTATAGTATGTGACATTGTGTGTAGGATGTTGTTATGTTATAGTGATCTGTTAGACTGGTAGATGTATTATGATTACATGTGTCTACTTTTTATTGTTATGTGCATATGCCGATATAGTTTAGTTGGATTGAGCGGTACTTCTTTTTGTTGTAGGACAACATACCCATGAATGGTTCAACTATTTGTTGTAGGCTCGGGAGTGGTCCAACTTTATGATGTAGGATTAGGTGGTGATCTTACAGTGCGTTGTAGGCCTGGTGTATTGTTTTGTGGGGTATTTTTGGGGAACTCACTAAGCTTTGGCTTACAGTTGTGAATTTAAATGTTTTTAGGTACTTCAGATGATTGGGTCAAGGCGAATGCATGATCGACCACATCCTCCTACTGACTTATGTTTTCAGAGAGGATTTTGATACTCTAATTTCTATGGTCTTGTCTTGAAAACAATTTTTGAATATTTTATGGATTTTATGAAAATGTTGATTGAAAATGAAAAATTTTATCATGGTTTTTGGGACGTTACTAGTTGGTATCAGAGCCCTGATTTGAGAGATTTGAAAGAACACATGTGTGATTCCAGAATCAAATTGTGGATCTACAAAAAGATTTTTCATAAATAATTTCTAAATAATTAAATGAGAGGATGCGATGTGTACAATCAGTCCGGGTTCAAGGAAAAATTTATTCCCTAAGGTATCCATACATGTTATATGTGTATTGGTGATATGTTAGAAATGCATGCTAGTTGATAGGCTAGGGACATTCATAAATTGTATGATACAATTGTATGCATAATGGTTGTATATAACTAAGATTTTATAGCCTGATAATGCTTGATTTAGCCTTATTTTCTGTTCCTTGTCTTGTTGAGGGCTTAGGGTAGAGTCAGTTATTAGACTATATAGAGTTAGTGGAGGTTTCATGAGTTGGTTGTGGACTGTAAGAATGCCATCAATAGTGAGGATCTAATAGTTACTCTTGAGAAAGTGACTATAAGGGGTATGCATACCATAGTACTTTAGTCCAAGTAGCCCATGTAATTCATGGCGATCCTTCGAGACAAATACAGGTAGGTGTGGATGGAAGTATGGGCTTGTACTACTAGAAGCACATGACATGTATGTGTTTTAAGCAAGTCACATGTTCTAATGAATGAGTGTTCGAGTAGTGATGTGTTAGAATATACTGTGATTTTCTGATGTGTTTTGGCTTATTTTTTACTATGGTGACCACGAGAGGTACATGATAAGGTGTTGATGACCCGAAGAGGATATGGTTGAGTGACGATGAGATCCATGAGTTAATCACTATGAATGTGACTATGGTAGCCATGATCAGCCGTCATTGAGGTGGTTGCTTCCAAAGCCACTACAGCCGTTGCTTCTACATGATTACATGTTAGAGGATCGATGTAGTAACAAGGCTTCAGCAAAACGAACCCCCCCGGGTTCGATAGTGTCACTCTGAACCGACAGCAGGCTGTGCGACGTGGGATATTGGATCGAGGCTATATATATATATATATATATATATATATATATATATATATATATATATATATATATATATATATATATATAACATAACACATAAGTATAACACAAACGATACTTTTATTTATTATAGTTTATTTGGGATTACATTGTTTAATATGTCAAAGACACATAACTAGAAATAAGAAACAAACATAAATAAACACCAACAAGCTTCCTTGAATACCTCCTCCTTGACACGACTATCCTCCACACTCATCTCGCTAAGAATACATATATTTTGAAAATGTCAACATAATGTTGGTGAGTTCACAGGTTTTGTACAATTTTCTACTTTATTCGGCTGTATTAAATCAAGAACCCTTTTTCTTTTAGAAAAACCTTTCTTAAGATATTTTATCAACTCTGCGTGCGGGGTTAACGGACACACTAATCTGGGACTGACAGTGCGTGGAAAAGGGTAGCTTGATGTTAATCATAAATCGATGGAGCGTGTGTGGTTAACCGACATGTTGATTAGGTGATTTGTAACATTGGGTGTACCAAGATAATTTGCATGGTTATTCACACCTTGTTTGTGATGCTCGGTATCTCAGTCACAAACTTCAAGGGCATAATCGAGATTTAAACGTGCCATTGAAAAGTTCAATGAATCTCAAAGTATCTAGGAATTTCAAACCAATTAAAACTTAATAATCAATTTCGTTTTTCATGGTGGAAATTGGTAAATCCTCATTTACCTACCTTCAAATATTTTGTAATTGGATTACAACATCCCTCTTCTGATTTGTAAAATATTGTGTTGGGTCCTAGCCTTAATATTTCATTTGAGTGTTATATTAAGGACTTAAATCAACTAACTTGATTTTCTCCCTGGTAGATGTCTAGTTCAGAAAACTATGGTCTTACTAAATCTTTTAGAACAAGCTTTCCTATTGAAGATGATCTTCCACAATTGGATCATAGAACTGGAAATCATACTTCACTTCCTCCACGTATTCCAAATTATTCTCACTAACCCACATGTTCAAAGACTTGAAAAGTTTAAGGTCATTCAAGCCTTATTGGCAAGCAAACACAAAGATGGAAATTATATATGTGCTAACATCTTAGAGATGAAGTTACATATTGACAGGCTGGGAGAGTAGGGTCTCGAAGTCTCGAGGAAGTTGGCTGTTGACTAGGGTTCTTCAATCACTCCCCCAATGGAAAGGGATCGGCCATGGTCAAATCATTTGACCAAATGGTAAAGAGAAAGGCTAAGTCTGAGATAGTACTGTGTAGAATTCCTAAAGAGTCCATATGTTTCTATTGCAAAGAGAATGGGCATTGGTTGCAAAGCTGCCATATTTACCTGAAAGATCATAAGGATGGTAAAGTTGAAAAGTTTGACTCTACTTCAGGTGAATTCTACTATCTAACTCTATTTTGTTCGTATTCGAGGATTCTTAATACATGATGTAATATAATTACATTTTGATGTTTTGTATGATCAAAGGAATGAAATGAAACCTAAATGAAGAGTAAGTTGATTCTGATCGTGAAGAGATGGATTTCGATTGCATGGTTCGATAATCAGAATTTTGAGCTGTTGCTTAAGAGTTGTGATAGATTGCTTAGGAATATATAACAACATAGTTTTCACTTGTAATTGCATTGTAAGGAAAAGTTTTCTGCATTTTTGTAAATAAAGAAAATTTTTGATTTTATTTTATTCTAAGTTTCCTTTATATGGCATTTGTGAAAATTGTTGCTTATATGTTTCCATTGATAGCAATATTGGAAAACTGATTTGATTCTTTCATTTGTGGTAGTGTCAAAATTTACCAAATAAAGAAAGATTATCATCACCCAAGTTTCAATTGGATAGAAACTTGGAATGATGCAACTTGTATTGAGTGACGAATGAGAACTTCGTCTTTGGGAAATTAAGACTAATTCCTTGGTTGTGCGTTAGTCAGGTCCACCACAATGATCGATAAGATTATTCGTCATGATTTACTAAGGTTAGTAGATATTGAAACGACCCAAAATACGACCCAAAATTTTTTGTTTTAATAATACTAAAAATCACATCATATATAATAAAACCACGGAATGAGCAACTCAAATGTCATAGTACCGTGTCAAACAAATCTGTATCAATCATAGTAACATCCAAAATAACTCCCAAGATAAACTAAAGCTGTAGTGTGTGCGATGCCATCAACCCAAGCTCTTCCCTTTGCTTGCGGAAGTACCTGAAACCAAAACTGAAACTGTAAGCACGAAGCTTAGTGAGCTCCCCCAAACTACCACATACCATAAAATAACATATAAAGCACATATTGGGCCTTGCCCACTGCATCAAACCAAAGTCCGGCTAACTGCATCAGACCGAAGTCCGGACTAACTAGGGCCTTGCCCCCTGCATCAGACCAAATTTCAGAAACTGCATCGTACCGCAGTCCGGACTAACTGGGGCCTTGCCCCCTGCGGACCGAAGTCCGGCTAACTGCATCGGAGCAAATTTCGGACTAATTGGCTGAACATGGCATAGCATAATCATAACTACTAGCATAAACACATATACTGCATACTGCATCGGACCGAAGTCCGGAACACATAACACAAAGACATGCTTGAATCATAAAGACATCAAGCACACTGAACTACTGCATCGGACCGAAGTCCAGGACTACTGCTAACTAAACGGGCCAACATTGTGGCCGTAGACCCGTTCCTACTGGAAGGAAAACTCTCCTCGTAATGTTGGCTGCTGAGATGCTAATTCTAATGCTGGCTGACTGCTGCTCCAGGGCTGCCCGACTACAAATCCCACAAATACTAGGCCAGTTACTGATAAATGCCCTCAGGGTAAAATGACTATTTTACCCATGGTGAAAGTCAACTCCCTTGTTATAGTTAACTGTCAGTTGACCGGACTCGCCGAGTTGAGCCGTCAACTCGCCGAGTCCCTATCATCCATTCTAGACCTCTACCCGCTTCTACTCGTCGAGTTTGGCAAAGACTCGACGAGTTCTTCTTCAATGCTAACATCGAGTCTAACTTCATCCGACTCGCCGAGTTGCATGAACAACTTGTCGAGTTCACCTTCAACATATGAATACGTCCGGACTGTGACTCGCCGAGTCATATGAACAACTCGTCGAGTCTGAAGAATTACTCGCCGAGTTGAAGAACAACTCGTCGAGACCCAAGCATGCTGTTACTACACAGTCGATTCCAATCAGCTCCAGTGCTTCCAAACCATAGATCTGAGCTTCTAGGATTGGTTTTACACGTAAAGTTTCCAACTTTACATGCATGCACAAGAGTATGAAGCTAAAATACCCAAAATCAACAAATACTAAGCACTTAGGGTTTAGAACAAGGCCAAGATCGCATAAAGGTGGCTATAATGAGTTCCTGGGGTTCAATAACGTCTAGATCTAAGGTTTCCATCCAAAGGAGAGTCCATATATCAAGTTTTGAATCATAAAAGGTTCCAAAGAAGACATAACAAGCATAAAAGGGGTTTTAATGGAGGAATACACAAGGTCATAACTTCATTACCTGAATAAGACACAGATGGAAGCTAATTCCTGGATCTCCTTTCTCTTCTATGGACCTTCTCTCCTTCCTTCTCTTCCAAAGCTTCCAAGCTAACATAATCACACTCAAACTCAACAATGGGGCTAGGGTTTACAGGGGAAATGCTCTAAAGGTGCTGGAGGCTGGGGTGGGAGGCTATAATGACATTTAAATAGGGTACAAACTGTAGCACCTGGTTTCTGGTACGTAAATCTTATTTGAGTATTTTCCATTTTTATCCTTGGACTCGCCGAGTCATAAGTCCGACTCGCCGAGTAGAGATGGGACCCGGGACACGTTTATGTTGGCAACTCGGCGAGTCCATATCCAGGACTCGGCGAGTCCGCGCTGTCTGATGAAACCCTAATTTCCAAGGGTTTGCACCCTATTTAAACGACCATTTGCGCCCCAACTCCGCCCCATTCACCCTTAGAAGCTCTCCATACGTCCTAGCCTTTGTTCTTGTGAGTTTGAAGTTTATTAGTGTGTTTCCTTGATGATTTTGTGAAGGAAGAGGAGTAGATCAAGAGGGAGGGAAGGAAGCCAAGCATCTTAGTGTTCTCTCAGTGATTTCTTTGAGGTATAACCCGTTTTCCCTCTGTTTTTATGCTTATTGCTCCATTAAGTCTTTCTTGAGCCCTTCCCCAAGCTTGTATGTGCAATATAAGTCGTAATAAGTTGATTGGCCTTTAGATCTAGGCAAGATTGAGCTCCAGGAGCTCAGATCCGTTACCTTTATGGACCCTTGTTGCTTGTTCACCCTAGATCTACCCCTTTTGAGGCATTTTGAGCCCTAAATCCCTCATTGGTGAATATCTACACGTAAAGTTGGAAACTTTACGTGTGATTCATGCTCTAGGAACCCAGATCTGTGAATGGCATAGGCTGGAATCGAGCAAAATCGCGTATATAGTGATTGCATGGCGACGACTCGGCGAGTCGTTCATCTGACTCGGCGAGTCTGCTCGCGAGTCTCCGAGTTGTCCCCTTTTCGTTGTGTCGAGTTTGAGTAGTGAGTCACGGGGTGTGACTCAGTGAGTTGGAAGCCCAACTCATCCATGGAGGAACTCGGCGAGTCGATGCCCTGACTCGGCGAGTTCAAGGCAATCTTCTTAGACCAAGAACAGACTCGGCGAGTTGTTCATACAACTCGGCGAGTCACAGCATAAAGTGTTCTTCAGATGAAGATGAACTCAGCGAGTTGTTCATACAACTCGGCGAGTAGGATGAAGGACTTGAACCTCAGTTTAGAAGAAGAACACGTCGAGTCAACGCCTAACTCGACGAGTAGGGATGGGATCCAGGACAATCGATTGGATAGGGACTCGGCGAGTTGGAGAGCCAACTCGGCGAGTTGGGTCAACTGAAAGTTGACTCTGACTTTGAATTATGGCATGATCAGGGGTAAAATGGTCATTTTACCCAAAGGTCAGTTAGTAGTGTTTGATTGAGTATGTTGTGGGAATTGCAGCCGGAGGATTTCCGGAGCAGCAGCAGCAGCAGTAGACAGTCAGTTCCCGATCTGATCAGCATCTACTTTGAGGTGAGTTACATTCCAGTAGCGGTGGGTCTACGGCCACAATGTCGGCCCACCAGTAGGGTTCATATGATAGATGATGGTCTTTGTGATATCATCTAGGATAGCTACTACCTGACATGTTATATGCTAGCATGATATGTTGTATGTGATAGTAGTAAGTTCGGTGGTTAGGACCGAAGGGTAGTCAGACACCCCAGATACATCTGTCAGTATGTGATGATATGTTTATATGCTGGCTTGTTATGTTTTATGCGATAGAGGTAGTAGGAGGGGACCAGTCCCTGAGGTTCGGTTGTTAGGACCGAAGGGTAGTCAGCACCCCAGAATGGCTCGACATGGGTAGGTCAGCGCCTCATAATGGCTTGACATTGGTAGGTGGGCACCCCAGAATGGCCGCACGGGTAGTCGGCACCCTAGAATGGCCGTACCGGGTAGACAGGCACCCCATAATAGCCTGGCAGTATGTGTGATATGTGTTTGTATGGTATGTGGTACGATAGGGGAACTCAATAAGCTTTGTGCTTACAGTTTACAGTTTTGATTTCAGGTACCTCTTCCTCAAAGGGGAAGGAGCTGGCGCGGTAGCGGCACATCATGCACACACTCTGGTTTCCACATTTAGTAGATTTCCCTGGGATTTATACTCTGATAATTCGATTGGATGTACGATTTGGCTTTTAGACATGATTTACGTTGTGATGTAGTTTGATCAACAATGTTTTTAATTATTAACGTTTACTAAAGAAATGTTTTAAAAACGAAATTTTTGGACGTGAAAATTGGGTCGTTACAAGTTGGTATCAGAGCCCTGGTTTGAGGGATTCGGACGCACCTTCGGGGGTGTCTGGACTCAAATCGAGGGATTAAAAGATTTTCTAAAAGAAAATGTTTTCTAAAATTTAGGAAAGAGTTCTGAAGAAGAACGAAGTGTCTGATGTGCGCGACCGGCCGAGCTCAAGTAAGTATTCCCCAAAGTACCCATACAAGTTTACGTTATGTTTATCTGCTTTTGTAGAACAACATGCTAGAATAGGACTAAGGATCTAATAGTGATGCCTTATGTGCCTGCCTTATGTGCTTCAGTGTATGATAATTTCATGCTAGAATCGAGTAGACAGCAGTAGGATAGCCTGTTAGGTTATGCCTGATAGTATGAGTTTAGCTTTGTATGCTAGATCAGTTTTCCTCTATGAGAGCGGATTTGTTTGAGATTGTTACCCTTGTCTGAATGCTGCTTGCTTCGTGCTTGTGGGACTCTGAATAATGAGAGTTAGCCATTAGGCGAATACGTCACGTCACATGTGATCAGGGTTGAATAATCTTAGAGTGTCGGATTTGACCCCACTGCGTAGCTTTTGTTTGAGTCCAACCGTTGTTGGGACGAGTCGGGTACTCGAAGGATTATCTGAGCCTCACCACATGTGATGGTATTCGAGTAGTGGCTAATTGGCATTACAAGGAGGCCTACAGCAGCTGAGGACTGGATAGAGTAGAGTCGGGGATTTTCCTAGGGCAAGCCTAGGATGAGTATAGCAGTGATCAACAATAGTGAAAGGGATCTGGTGGAGTTGAGGCATTCCTTGAAGAGGTACGGATAGATGTGGAAGGTAGTATGGGCCCGTACTACTGAAAGCAGAGGATCTGTACCCGAACCAAGGAAGGCCAAGATAAGACCAGGGAACTTGTAAGTGGTTGTGATCCCTCAAGAAGTATCAGTATCACTAATGATTGTTATTTATGTATTGCAAAATGGTGGTACTACGATCGAGGCCGATAGATGGCGGTTCAGAAGAGGGGTCAGGTTCGGGATCAGGTTCCGAGCCAGTGGATGAGGGACTACGCGAGTTCATCGCGTTAGAGATCACCAGAGGCATCCTTGAGTCGACCCCTATTATCTTCGAGTCGATCAAGGAAGGGATCATCGAGTTGATGGAGGATCGCCTCAGGGCGTTCAGGAGCGACATGGCATCTGGCCAGTCGGGACCTCGCACACTGTCCTTTCAGGACTTCAGGGGCAGTGGTGCGCCGGATTTCCACGGGGTGAAAGACCCTATTGTCGCCAGACGATGGATTGCAGACATCGAGTCTGCACAGTTGACTAGCTTCTGCCCTGAGGGGTCGAAGGTGAGGTATGCAACAGGGTGTTTACAAGACCGAGCTCGAGACTGGTGGGAGTCAGTGGGTGACTCGTTGGGAGCCTCAGCTATTGAGGCTATGACCTGGTCGGACTTTGTGACCAGGTTCAGGGCAGAGTTCGCGCCGGCTGTCGAGCTTCAGCAGCTGGCCAGGGAGTTTTTGGACATGAGGCAGACGACTGAGACTGTGGCGGAGATCACCGCCAAGTTCCGGGAGAGGGCTTTGTTGGTGCCCCAGTATGCTGGTGACGAGGATATGAGGAGGACCCGTTATCATGATATGCTACGGGCTGACATCCGGGAGCATGTTAGTTTTTCAGCTTGCCCTACCTTGGACTCTATGATAGCCAGGGCGAGGGAGAGGGAGATAGATTTGGAGCATATCCGGAAACGGAAGTCAGAGGAGGGACAGCCAGGAGGGGCTTCAGGGAAGAAGCCCAAGGGATCAGATGGTAGGCCGAAAGGCCAGTCAGGACCGGGCTGCTGCAGGAAATGCGGTAGACCGCACGAGGGGGCGTGCATGTTGGGATCATCAGGCTGCTACAAGTGCGGCAAGTCTGGGCCCTTTAGCAGGGATTGCACTACTCCAACAGCAGTTGTTTAGACATCAGAGTTGCTGTGTTTCCACTGCAACCAGAGGGGCCACAAGAAGGCCAATTGCCCCCAGTTGACAACTTCAGTGCCAGTGAAGGCGCTAACTCCAGTGACCCTGCGGATCACGGATGGCCGGCAGGGCAAGGCAGAGGCTCTAGTGGTGAGGAGCCGGGCATTTCAGCTGACCGCCGAAGAGGCACGCGCTGCACCCGATGTGGTGACGGGTATGATTCTCTCATTCTCATTTATTTATATGATGTTATGATATTGATATGTGCTCTGTGTGTGTATATATGTGTTAGGATCATTCCATGTGAACGGTATCCCAGTGCAGGTGTTGTTCGACTCGGGTGCTACCTGATCGTTTGTTTCTCTTGCGCTTAGCAAGAAGTTCACTGAGTCTTCAGGCATATTGGATTGCTCTTTGGAGGTAGAGATTGCTAATTGTCGATCGGTACGAGCATCGATGGTGTTTCGGGATTGCGTATTGCGTTTGTTTGAGGAGCGCTACTTGGTAGACCTGGTTCCCATTCCGCTGCGTGGGAACAAGGTGATTATAGGCATGGATTGGTTGAGCCCTAATGGGGCGATGATAGATTGCGCGCAGCAGCTAGTGCGAGTCAGGACCCCAGGTGGGGGAGAGTTAGTGATTCATGGCGAGAGACCACATTGCGGACCCACTGTATGTTCAGCAGCGAGGGCTAGACGCTATCTTCAACAGGGATGCGCAGGATTTGTCGCGTATGTGACGGATACCCGGGAGGCGGGTAAGGCAACAGTGAGCGAGGTTTCGGTGGTTCGAGATTTCACAGATGTTTTCCCAGAGGAGCTTCCTGGGATACATCCAGAGTGACAGGTGGAGTTCAGGATTGACCTCGTTCCTGGTGCGGCTCCGATAGCCAAGGCACCGTATCGGCTGGCTCCTCCCGAGATGCAGGAGTTGTCTACGCAGCTGCAGGAGCTGCTAGACAAGGGATTTATTCATCCGAGTAGTTCACCCTGGGGAGCCCCGATCCTGTTTGTAAGGAAGAAGGATGGGTCGCACCGGATGTGCATAGACTATCGGGGGCTGAATAAGGTAACGGTGAAGAACCGTTACCCATTCCCGAGGATTGATGATCTCTTTGACCAGCTTCAGGGAGCGTCTTGGTTTCCCAAGATCGATCTGCGTTCGGGATACCATCAGATGAGGGTCAGGGAGGAGGATACGCAGAAGACCGCGTTTCGGACGCGCTATGGCCACTATGAGTTTGTGGTGATGCCGTTTGGGCTCACCAATGCTCCTGCCGCGTTCATGGACCTCATGAACCGCGTATGCAGACCGATGTTGGATCGGTCTGTGATAGTCTTTATCGATGACATCTTGGTTTATTCCAAGACCCAGGAGAAGCATGAGGAGCATCTGATAGAGGTGTTGGAGACCTTGAGGAGGGAGAGCTTGTATGCCAAGTTCTCCAAGTGTGAGTTTTGGTTGCGCGAGGTGCAATTTCTCGGACACCTTGTCAACCAGAACGGGATTCTGGTCGATCCGGCCAAGGTCGAGGTCGTGATGCAATGGGAGGTTCCGAAGTCTCCATCTGAGATTCGGAGTTTCCTAGGATTAGCAGGCTACTATCGGAGATTTATTCAGGATTTCTCCAAGATAGTCGTACCCCTGACGCGGCTGACGAAGAAAGCCGTGGTCTTTCGGTGGGGACCCGAGCAGCAGGCTGCATTTGAGACACTGAGACAGAGATTGTACGAGGCGCCGATCTTAGCCCTGCCAGAGGGTGTAGAGGATTTTGTGGTTTATTGTGACACGTCCATTTCAGGGTTGGGCGCAGTACTGATGCAGAGGGGGCATGTCATTGCCTACACTTCGAGGCAGCTCAAGCCTCACGAGGCAAACTACCCGACGCATGATTTGGAGTTGGGGGCGGTGGTTTTTGCCCTAAAGATTTGGCGGCATTACCTCTACGGGGTTTGATGTACCATCTACACGGACCATAAGAGTTTGAGGTACCTCATCGATCAGCCGAATCTGAACATGAGGCAGCGTCGGTGGTTGGACGTGGTAAAGGATTATGATTGCGAGATCCTATACCACCCGGGGAAGGCCAATGTGGTGGCTGATGCGCTTAGCCACAAGGGGGCGCCGATCAGGGACGTTTACATGAGGATGACCGTAGTGACTCCCCTATTGGAGCGAATTCGGGAGGCTTAGCAGGAGGCTATCAAGGAAGAACATCGGAAGAGCGAGTGTGTGGTGGGTCAGGTTTCCTCCTTCGATTATGATAGCCGAGGATTATTGACACTACACCGCAGGGTGTGGGTGCCGTATCACGGAGGCATGCGCCAGATCTTGATGGAGGAGGCGCACAAGTCCCGATTCTCCATTCATCCCGGGGCGACGAAGATGTATAGGGATCTCCGTCTAGCTTATTGGTGGCCCTGCATGAAGCGGGATGTGGCATGGTACGTCGAGCGGTGCTTGACCTGCAGGAAGGTCAAGGCCGAACATCAGAGGACGCATGGGAAGATGCAGCCGTTGGACGTCCCGTTGTGGAAATGGGAAGATATCACGATGGATTTTATCATGAAGCTTCCCAGGACCGCGCGTGGAGTAGATTCGATTTGGGTCATCATGGATCGATTGACCAAGAGTGCTCACTTTATCCCGATTCAGGAGAGTATATCGGCCGAGAAATTGGCCAACATCTATATTAGAGAGATTGTAGCGCGACACGGGGTGCCAGTATCGGTTATCTCGGACAGGGATGTGCGTTTTACTTCCAGGTTTTGGAAGAGATTTCATGACGAGTTGGGCACTCGTTTGCATTTTAGCACTGCCTTCCACCCACAGACGGATGGTCAGAGCGAGCGGACCATCCAGACTTTGGAGGATATGTTGCGGGCATGTGTGTTAGATTTCGGTGGTAGCTGAGATGCCTACCTTCCCTTGGCCGAGTTCTCATACAATAACAGCTACCACGCGAGTATTGACCGTCCCCCATTCAAGATGTTGTACGGACGGAGGTGCAGGACCCCGATATGCTGGGGTGAGGTTGGCCAGAGGGTCATGGGGAGCACAGAGGTGGTGCTAAAGACGACCGAGAGGATCCAGCAGGTTCGGAGCAAGCTTTAGACTGCTCAGAGTCGGCAGAAAAGTTACGCCGACAAGCGTCGATCCGACTTGGAGTTCCAGGTCGGGGATATGGTTCTCCTGAAGGTGTCGCCTTGGAAAGGCGTCATTCAATTCAGGAAGCGGGGCAAGTTAAGCCCGAGGTTTATTGGGCCACTCAGGGTTGTAGCCCGGGTGGGCAAAGTGGCGTATAGGCTAGATCTACCAGTCGAGCTCAGCCAGATCCACAGCACTTTCCATGTTTCTCAGTTGCGGAAGTGCTTAGTGGACGATCCAGCAGTAGTGCCGTTGGAGGATATTCAGGTTGATGCCAGCCTGGATTACATTGAGCGCCCAGTCGCAATCCTCGACAGGAAGTCGAAGGATTTAAGGAACAAGAGGGTGGAGCTAGTGAAGGTGAAATGCCAGCACCGCAAGGGTTTGGAGTGGACTTGGGAGCCGGTGGAGGAAATGACGGAGCATTACCCCGAGCTGTTTCAGGATCGAGCAGCAGACTTCGAGGATGAAGTCTAAAATAAGTGGGGGAGATTTGTAGCACCTGGTTCCTGGTACGTAAATCTTATTTGAGTATTTTCCATTTTTAGCCTTGGACTCGGCAAGCCATAAGTCCGACTCGCCGAGTAGAGACGGGACCCGGGACACGTTTAAGTTGGCGACTCGGCGAGTCCATATCCTGGACTCGGCGAGTCCGCGCTGTCTGATGAAACCCTAATTTCCAAGGGTTTGCACCGTATTTAAACGACCATTTGCGCCCCAACTCCGCCCCATTCACCCTCAGAAGCTCTCCATACGTCCTAGCCTTTATTCTTGTGAGTTTGAAGCTTATTAGTGTGTTTCCTTGAAGATTTTGTGAAGGAAGAGGAGTAGATCAAGAGGGAGGGAAGGAAGTCAAGCATCTTAGTGTTCTCTCAGTGATTTCTTTGAGGTATAACCCGTTTTCCCTCTGTTTTTATGCTTATTGCTCCATTAAGTCTTTCTTGAGCCCTTCCCCAAGCTTGTATGTGCAATATAAGTCGTAATAAGTTGATTGGCCTTTAGATCTAGGCAAGATTGAGCTCCAGGAGCTCAGATCCGTTACCTTTATGGACCCTTGTTGCTTGTTCACCCTAGATCTACCCCTTTTGAGGCATTTTGAGCCCTAAATCCCTCATTGGTGAATATCTACACGTAAAGTTGGAAACTTTACGTGTGATTCATGCTCTAGGAACCCAAATCTGTGAATGGCATAGGTTGGAATCGAGCAAAATCGCGTATATAGTGATGGCATGGCGACGACTCGGCGAGTCGTTCATTTGACTCGGCGAGTTTGCTCGCGAGTCTCCGAGTTGTCCCCTTTTTGTTGTGTCGAGTTTGAGTAGTGAGTCACGGGGTGTGACTCAGTGAGTTGGAAGCCCAACTCATCCATGGAGGAACTCGGCGAGTCGATGCCCTGACTCGGTGAGTTCAAGGCAATCTTCTTAGATCAAGAACAGACTCGGCGAGTTGTTCGTATAACTCGGCGAGTCACAGCATAAAGTGTTCTTCGGATGAAGATGAACTCGGCGAGTTGTTCATACAACTCGGCGAGTAGGATGAAGGACTTGAACCTCAATTTAGAAGAAGAACACGTCGAATCAACGCCTAACTCGACGAGTAGGGATGGGATCCAGGACAATCGATTGGATAGGGACTCGGCGAGTTGGAGAGTCAATTCGGCGAGTCGGGTCAACTAAAAGTTGACTCTGACTTTGACTTATGGCATGATCAGGGGTAAAATGGTCATTTTACCCAAAGGTCAGTTAGTAGTGTTTGATTGAGTATGTTGTGGGAATTGCAGCCGGAGGATTTCCGGAGCAGCAGCAGCAACAGTAGACAGTCAGTTCCCGATCAGATCAGCAGCTACTTCGAGGTGAGTTACCTTCCAGTAGCGGTGGGTCTACGGCCACAATGTCGGCCCACCAGTAGGGTTCATATGATAGATGATGGTCTTTGTGATATCATCTAGGATAGCTACTACCTGACATGTTATATGCTAGCATGATATGTTGTATGTGATAGTAGTAGGTTCGGTGGTTAGGACCGAAGGGTAGTCAGACACCCCAGATACATATTTCAGTATGTGATGATATGTTTGTATGCTGGCTTGTTATGTTTTATGCGATAGAGGTAGTAGGAGGGGACCAGTCCCCGAGGTTCGGTTGTTAGGACCGAAGGGTAGTCAGCACCCCGGAATGGCTCGACATGGGTAGGTCAGCGCCCCATAATGGCTTGACATGGGTAGGTCAGCACCCCAGATTGGCCGCACGGGTAGTCAGCACCCCAGAATGGCTGTACCGGGTAGACAGGCACCCCATAATAGCCTGGCAGTATGTGTGATATGTGTTTGTATGGTATGTGGTACGATGGGGGAACTCACTAAGCTTTGTGCTTACAGTTTACAGTTTTGATTTCAAGTACCTCTTCATCAAAGGGGAAGGAGCTGGTGCGGTAGCAGCACATCATGCACACACTCTGGTTTTCGCATTTACTAGATTTCCCTGGGATTTATACTCTGATAATTCGATTGGATGTACGATTTGGCTTTTAGACATGATTTACGTTGTGATGTAGTTTGATCAAACAATGTTTTTAATTATTAACGTTTACTAAAGAAATGTTTTAAAAACGAAATTTTTGGACGTGAAAATTGGGTCGTTACACAAACCCTTGATATTAGGGCTTCATTCAGATAGGCAGACTCGTCGAGTCCCAACGTATGGACTTGTCGAGTAGCCAACTCCATTTGTGCGATTATCCCGTCTCAACTCGACGAGTCGGGCTACAGACTCTTCGAGTACCCCTTAGGAAATGAAAAATACTTTATTTAAATTACATACCATAAATGGGGCATTACAGATATGGTGATACTTACAAGTTTAAGTATAATTCTGAAACATTAGAAAACTTTCAATGTATGGCATAACGAATGAGAAGAATCAAATTAAGCAGAAAGATAAAAGTTTCTCCAATCTGAAAAGATGGGAGAGTACTTTAGTATCGTGTTTTATGACCATCTTAATGATTATGGAACACCATATCACAATTGATTCTCTAAGGATATCTTAGTGCATTTGTATGGCTAAGAAGAGGAATCATGAATTATTGAAATGGTTAAATCAAGAAGATGAGTCATACTTCATTCCAAAACAAGTCTTAGACTCATACTCCAAGATTGTGCCTTGAGTGACATAATCTTAAGAAGGTTTAAATCACTCAGAGGAACCTATGATTAGCTTTTCGGGAAATTTCCAAACGAACAATTTCAACAAAATCTTTCAATTTCTTCTCAAATTCACCACTCCGTCTAGGTGTGGAGGTCAGAATCCCATCCTATCCACCCGGGCCGTCGTCACCACCTTCTTTTGTCCGATCCTTCTCCTTTTGAATGATCGTCACGCTTCTCTTGAGATCGAGATCAGCTTCCCAAGTCAGAACTAGAAAGAATAGTAAATAGCACCACTGATAATGTTGAGTAAAATGTTTTTGCTTTTGTAAATTTGAAATTGGTAAGTTGTGATGTCTTGGTAAGGACGAAGACCAACTAAGACTAATTGTGTGAAGTGTTTATCTTGATAAGAATCCGCACTAACTCTTGAATATTTGTTTTGTCAAGTAATGATTCATGACAAGATAATCATATATGTCTAGAGGGCAATGTGTTGGATAAGGTGTCTAAGTCCATAACTTATTTGGTATATACTTGACCCGACCCGGCATGGTCCATTTGGATTGCACTTCACCCGAACTATTTATGGATAATTTTATGAGAGTTATACACATATGTTTATTAATATATTATAAGTTATAATATATTAATATGAAGTTATGTTATTTAATTAGTCTTAGTCTTAAATTAATTATGAATTAATTTAGAGATTAAAAGGAAGACTAATTAGATTGTGGGCTATTGGTTTTATATGGTGTGGGCTAACACTCATTTGTTAATGGGCTAGGCTTGTATGGAAGTCCATGGATGATCCATGGAGCTTTTAACCCATGGATCCTTGGAAAAGGAAAGGTCATGGGTTATTAGGGTTTCACCCTAACCATGCACACTATATAAGCATGCTTATGTTGCATGAAATAGCCACTAGTATGTGTGTTAGTGTGTGGCCGAAAATATAAGTGTGTGTATACTCTCTCAAAGTTTTCCAAGTGTTTGTGGTGATTTGTGATTTCCATTTGAGGCATTCACACTATTGGTGCTTGGCTCTCAAACTCCAAGGAATCAAACTCATCAAAAGGTATGTAATCTTATCTAATTCTTTTATGTTTAAAAGTAGCCCATGCCATGTTAGATAGGTTATGAACCTTGGAAAATTATTATTTTGCATGTATTTAGACAAACATAGATCCAAGGTTTATTAGGGTTGCATGCACACTTAGGAAGTGTTAGATTGCTCAAAACCCAACAGTGGTATCAGAGCCTAGACTTACTTGTTTGATACTTGATGCAAAATAGTGAAAAAAGTTGAAATTGTTGCTGTCTGGCTGATGGACTCGCCGAGTCCATGGGGTGACTCACTGAGTTCAAGGCAAAATTCATCCTACTCGCCGAGTAGGTTCATGCACTCGGCGAGTAGAAGGATCAAAATGCAGAATTTCGACTTTTGCTGCTGGAAATGGAGTAGAAACATTACCGTAACTGTTTTGGTGTTTTAAAACTTGTTTTAGTTGGTGTAATGGTTGTTCTAATCCATTTACAATAGCATATATCAAAATTTCATGCTTTGTATGTGCTTCATATAATTCTTGAAACTTTGATAATCATGTTCATGTTCTTATGAATTTAGAAGATGATAGGAATTATTTGCTGAATTGTTTAGAATTAATTCTTGATCATTGATGTGTTTTAATGGAGTCCATAATTTGTCCTCAAGTTATGGATATCCAAAGGTCACTTTCCTTTAACACACATTTAAAACACATAAGTTACATGAAAATAAAGAGTCTTCATTTTATAAACCTTTAATTCATAAGTTATGAAATGAAAAGTTTTGGATAGTTACAAAACTTACCCTCAAGTTTCGGAATTTGTAAAGTTTCACACACTTTAATAAACTTTAATTCCAACCCTTAGAGTTTTAATAGTTAAAATTCAACACATATACTATTTATAACATTAATGGTTAATTATTATATATATGTATAAGAATAAGTCGTTCTACCGTTAGTAGGCCTGATTCACGAAGCCGGTCTTTAAGGGGGGTATAAGGTTGTTGCCTATAAAATGACATCTTAATGGGTGTCCACTCTCACCCACCGCTTCCTTGATCGGTGGAGGGTCGTTAGCCGAACGGGTAGGACAATGACTTTAAATCCTCATTAAAAGTGTAATGATTATTATAAAGTAACTAAACCTTTTTAATTCCCAATCTTAGTTACTTTAGGAAAATGTGAACATGGTGCTAGTCCATGGATTTCACACTTTGTACCTTACCAAGTCGTTGGTGGAGCATGTATGGTTAACCGACACACTAACTTGGACTAGTAAGGATCACGAAGGGTAACTTAATGTTTGTCATAGATCAATGGAGCGTGTGTGGTTAACCGACACATTGGTTAGGTGATAATATTAAGGGTACCAAGTGAATTAGCATGGTTATTCACACCTTGTTTTGTGATCCTCGGCATCCCAGTCACAAAACTTGAAGGGCACAATCGAGATTGAAACATGCCATTGAAAAGTTCAATGAATCTCAAAAGAATCTAGGAATTTCAAATCCAATTAAAACCTAATAATTCATTTTGTTTTTCATGGTGGAAATTGGTGAATCGTCATTCACCTACCTTTCAAATATATTATTACTTAGATTACGGCATCCCTCTTCTAAGTATAGTATATTGTGATTGGATCCTAGCCTTAATATTACATTTGGGTGTCTTATTAAGGATTCGATATATCTAATCTAAACTTGCTTTCTTCTTTTAGATGTCTTCGAACACTAATGCTTCGGGCTCTAACCCAACTAGTTCTTTCTCTCTCATGAATCTTTGTGGGAGAGTCATCTTTGATGGTTCCAACTTCATGGACTGGATCAGGAACATCAGGATGGTTACTCGTTATGAGGACAAGGAATATGTCCTTGATAAGGAGTTAAAAGAGCTTGATGAGTCTACTGCTACTCCTGAGGAGATCGCTGAATTCAGTACACATGAAAGAGATGCTACTAAGGTGGCATGCATCATGTTGGCCACGATGACAGCCGAGCTCCAAAAGTCATATGAAGACTTCTACCTTTTTGAGATGCACCAAGATCTGATGGAAAGGTACCATCAGAGTGCTCGTCAGGAGCGGTATGAAATAATCTCCTCCATAATAACAACCCGCATGAAGGACGGTGAATCCGTCACGGCCCACATGCAAAAGATGCAAAGGTATGTGAACCGTTTGCTGAAGCTGAATGTGAACTTCACTGAGGAGTTGGCAATTGACATCATTTTGCACTCCTTACCTTCTTGTTATGACCATTTTCGTATGACATATCATATGAGCAAGGAGGAAGTTACCCTTAGCAAACTTCAAGGACTCTTGAAGTCCGCTGAAACCGGTCTTAAGGGCAAGGCGGTTGTTGCCTCTACTACTCCAACTCCAACATCTACCCCTGTTTTGGCTATCGGGCAAGGCAAAGGGAGAAAGAGGAAGCACCCTTCGAAGGGTACCAAGGGAAAGTCTCTTGAAGGCTCCTCATCGAAGACTAAGAGCGGTTCTATCACTCCTTCTGCCATTCCCAAGGATGCTGATTGCTACTATTGCCTGGACAAGGGGCACTGGAAGCGAAACTGCCCTAAGTACTTGTAGGATCTAAAGGATGGGAAAGTGAAACCCACCCATGCAGGTATTTACACAATATTGTCTAATTACTCATCATATTCTAAATCTTGGGTGCTTGATACGGGATGTGGTATTCACATATGTTTTGATTCGCAGGGCCTAAGAAGAAGTGAGGATGTGGAGCACGGGAAGATAAACTTGATCATGGGGAATAGGAAGGCTTCACCTATTTCCAAGATTGGAGTTTATACTTTGTTGCTGAATAATGGGTTAAAATAGATTTGAATAAATGTGTGTACTCGTCTGAAATGGCGAGGAATATTATTTCTTTTCATGCTTTGTACAAACAAGGTTTTACCTTTTCGTTTGATAATGAATGTGGTGGTATTAATGCTTTCTTTAAAAATGTGTTTTATTTTAAAGCATTACC
Source organism: Lactuca sativa (assembly GCF_002870075.4). Taxonomy (NCBI): domain Eukaryota; kingdom Viridiplantae; phylum Streptophyta; class Magnoliopsida; order Asterales; family Asteraceae; genus Lactuca; species Lactuca sativa. The sequence continues at coordinate 132,664,009 of NC_056628.2, read as the reverse complement.
TTGTGATGGTGTGTATGAAACTGTGTCGATTGTAGTCAACTTAGGAAATAATGTGTTGTATATTGATTCTTCTACTAGCCTAGATAAAGCATCATTATGGCATTGTCGTCTTGGACATGTAAACAAGAAACGCATAGGCCAACTCCAAAAGAGTGGAGTCTTGGAGTCATTCGACCTTAAATCGGATGATAGTTGTGAATCTTGTCTACTTGGAAAGATGACAAAATCACCCTTCACTGGAACTTGTGAAAGGGGTGAGGGTTTGTTGGACCTAATACATACTGATCTATGTGGGCCATTCAAAACCGCCACAAGGGATGCTAATTGGTATTATGTGACTTTTATTGATGATTTTAGTAGATATGGGTATGTCTACTTAATCAAACATAAGTCAGAAACCTTTGAAAGGTTTAAGGAATTCAAACAGGAAGTAGAAAATCAATTGGGCAGGAACATTAAGATGCTTCGATCCGATCGAGGTGGTGAGTATCTTAGTACCGAATTCCTTGACTATCTTAAGGAGTGTGGGATTGTCTCACAATTGACTCCTCCCAGGACACCACAGCTAAATGGTGTAGCTGAGAGGTGTAATCGAACCTTGTTAGACATGGTTCGCTCTATGATGAGTCGAGCTTCGCTACCAATCTCTTTTTGGGGGTATGCCTTAGAGACTGCCGCCCATATCCTTAATCTAGTCCCTACAAAGAAGGTTACCAAAACACCTCATGAGATGTGGACTGGGAAGGTTCCCAATTTAGGCCACATCAAGATTTGGGGTTGCGAAGCTTTCGTGAGGCGTGAGACTCATGATAAGCTCGAACCCCGAAGTGAAAGGTGTATTTTCATCGACTACCCACCGAAATCCTTCGGTTACCTCTTCTACAGACCCAGTGAGAATGTGGTTTTTGTAGCAAGAAGAGGGGTCTTTCGTGAGAGAGAATTTATAAGCCAAGGATACAGTGGGAGGCAAATTGATCTTGAAGAAATTCAAGAAGCAATTGGTGAAGGAACCTCAGACACTAGCAATCAACTTGAGGAGGAAACTCCTGTTGAGCCAGCTTACAAGTCTGTACCTCCGAGGCGTTCCACACGGGTTAGGAACACACCTTCGTTTTTTTTATGGCTTTCATATTACTACGGAAGGTGATACGTTTATCAGTGATAGTACATTGGTAAATTTGGATGAACCTAGCAGTGTTAAGGAAGCCATGGCAGGCCCGGAGTCTGCTAAATGGAAGGAGGCTATGGACAACGAGATACAGTCCATGTATGACAATCAAGTTTGGAACTTGGTTGATAATGTACCAGGCCGTAAAACAGTCGGGTGCAAATGGATCTTCAAGAAGAAGACTGACATGGAAGGAAAAGTGCATACTTATAAGGCTCGATTGGTTGCGAAGGGTTTTACTCAGACTCAAGGTATTGATTATGATGAAACCTTCTCGCCGGTAGCAAAGATTAAGTCTATTAGGGTTATACGAGCCATTGCTGCATTTCATGATTATGAAATATGGCAAATGGATGTCAAAACCGCTTTTCTTAATGGAAAATTGGCTGAGGATGTGTACACGAATCAGCCAGAGGGTTTTGTCAGTGCAGAGTACCCTAATAGAGTATGCAAGCTTGAGAAATCCATTTATGGATTAAAACAAGCATCTCGTAGCTGGAATATTTGTTTCGATGAGAAGGTCAAAGAGTTTGGTTTCTCGAGAAGTAAAGATGAGTCTTGCGTGTATGTCAGAGCTAGTGGGAGTATAGTTAGCTTCTTGGTACTGTATGTGGATGACATACTACTTATAGGAAATGACATCCCAACCTTGCAGGAGGTTAAGTCCTGGCTTGGGAAGTGCTTTGCTATGAAGGACCTAGGGGAAGCTGCCTATATCCTAGGGATAAGGATATTAAGAGAAAGGAGTAAAAGACTAATTGGACTTAGTCAGAGTATCTACTTGGATAAGGTGTTGAAAAGGTTCAACATGCAGAATTCCAAGAAAGGAGATTTACCGATCCAAAGCAATACCAAGCTGAGTAAGACTCAGAGTCCGAGTACAGAGGCAGAGATAGCTGAGATGAGCCAATTACCATATGCTTCCGCTGTTGGCTCGATCATGTATGCTATGACTTGTACCCGCCCTGATGTGGCCTTTGCTTTGAGCATGGTCAGCAGGTATCAGGGGAACCCTGGCAAGGCTCATTGGACCGCGGTAAAGAACATTCTCAAGTACCTGCGGAGGACTAAGGATTGGATCCTTACCCTTGGTGGGAGTGATGACTTGAGAGTATTAGGGTATAGTGATGCTAGTTTTCAGACTGATAGGGATAACTTTCGCTCTCAGTCGGGCTGGGTCTTTACCTTAAATGGAGGGGCAATCTCTTGGAAGAGTTCCAAGCAGGAGACGGTGGCTGATTCGACTTGTGAATCAGAGTATATAGCAGCAAGTGAAGTAGCCAAGGAGGCGATATGGCTGAAGAACTTCATCGGAGACCTTGGAGTTGTACCAGCTATTAAGGAGCCTATGGAGATTTTCTGTGACAGCAATAGTGCGGTTGCCTTAGCCAAGGAACCAAGAGATCATGGTAGATCCCGACACATTGACAAAAAATATCACTTCATAAGACACAAGATTGAAGAAGGACTCCTCGTGGCAAAGAGGATATCGTCAGATGAGAACCCTGCGGATCCCCTTACGAAGGGACTGACGAGGGTTAAGCATTTGCAGCATGCAAGGCGCATCGGGCTGAGGGATGATATTAGTTTTACAGATTAGATAGCCTTTTCTGAAACTTGTAAAATGTAATTGACGTTTGATGATGAATAAAATTTGTGATTTATTTATGAGTAAAGTGTTACTATCATTGTCAATTATTTACTATTGTTTCAGTTTTGCATGTTTTGACTTCCAGAATAATTAATTTATTAAAACCTCCACAATCGGTCATACGTCGGAAGTAGGTATGAATCAAGATTGTCATGAATTGGGTTTGTAGATGGCTAAAGGTGTTTAGACATGGCACTGGTTGCTACAACGTTCATGAGTACTCATAAGTTATGTGTATTGGAATAAACCCACGCTCACTTGTATCACTTCATGGAATTTATCTCGAGTGATCGTGAGACGATAATATCATATAAGTCTTCAAACGTAGAGATATGAGTTGTTACCTATGAGTTGGTTGTGCATTGATTGCACGTAAATGCATCAGTAACTTGATGTTATAAAACGTGCCTTTGTGTACAATTCAATAAGTAGTAGAACAAGCATATAAGTCGAAGTTTATCTGTTCCTTCTAGAAATAGAAGCGATATTTGGGCCCCTCGATGATTTTGTGTTGACCCATGTACTGGGCCCGGTCAGAACTAAATTGATGTGTTCAGTTAAGTTCTTTGTCAAACAAATCGGAAATCGAGAAACAACTGCCAGATAATAAGCAAGACATAGTTCCATGTGTTTGTCCGGCTGATATCATGAGAACAGAGGATTATATGATCACTTGTCTTAAAATGGCGCTTCATAGTTCAACAGAGTTTTCGAGAGCTACGATTGCTGGTTGGTTCCTGAAGTTATATAGGAAAATACAGTTATTAGACTTATCCAAGTGGGAGTCTGTTGGATAAGGTGTCTAGTCCATAACTTATTTGGTATATACTTGACCCGACCCGGCATGGTCCATTTGGGTTGCACTTCACCCGAACTATTTATAGATAATTTTATGAGAGTTATACACATATGTTTATTAATATATTATAAGTTATAATATATTAATATGAAGTTATGTTATTTAATTAGTCTTAATCTTAAATTAATTATGAATTAATTTAGAGATTAAAAGGAAGACTAATTAGATTGTGGGCTATTGGTTTTATATGGTGTGGGCTAACACTCATTTGTTAATGGGCTAGGCTTGTATGGAAGTCCATGGATGATCCATGGAGCTTTTAACCCATGGATCCTTGGAAAAGGAAAGGTCATGGGTTATTAGGGTTTCACCCTAACCATGCACACTATATAAGCATGCTTATGTTGCATGAAATAGCCACTAGTATGTGTGTTAGTGTGTGGCCGAAAATATAAGTGTGTGTACACTCTCTCAAAGTTTTCCAAGTGTTTGTGGTGATTTGTGATTTCCATTTGAGGCATTCATACTATTGGTGCTTGTCTCTCAAACTCCAAGGAATCAAATTCATCAAAAGGTATGTAATCTTATCTAATTCTTTTATGTTTAAAAGTACCCCATGCCATGTTAGATAGGTTATGAACCTTGGAAAATTATTATTTTGCATGTATTTAGACAAACATAGATCCAAGGTTTATTAGGGTTGCATGCACACTTAGGAAGTGTTAGATTGCTCAAAACCCAACACAATGTGAGTCTTAAAGTTCTTGAAAAAAGTTTCAAGAGAATCGTATATGGTTTGGTAAAAGTTGCATGTTTGGTCCCTAACTTTATGTATGTAAGGGACGAAAAATGCAACAAAATCAAACCACAGGGACGAAAAACGCAACAAAATCAAACCACAGGGATGATCCGAGTGCAAAAAAAAATTAGGGACAAAACATGCAATTATGACCAAACCACCGGGAAGATTTCAGTAATTTACTCTTAAACCTATTGTTTATCACTAGCACACGACTTGAGGTTTGCAACCTATCGTGTTGACATACTCTTGTTTTTGTGCCCATTCTAGTAAAAGTTGACTATGCATGTGAGTTCCATGAGTTCTCAATTGGTTGCATAAGGCAAGGCACCTAGATTAATGAAAGTTTCATTGATCAGTATGGGTGAGTTGCTTAACAACTTGGAAGACATGGTAGGCCCTTGTGCTACCAAGTGGCAGGGAATTTAAGATTGAACAAGTTTATTCCATATGAGTTTGGATTTGTCACAAACATTGTCTTATGATTATGGTTTGACAAATTCACATGGATAAGAGCACATACACCATAAATCTAAGTGTCATAAGGTTTCTCTCCGCTTCATGAAAATGATTATGAGGAAATGCTTTAACTAAGTAGATTTTAAGGAAATAGCAGTTGTGGTACTTGCATTCTCAAATTCGATTATGATTAAGGCATCCCTCTTCATAGTTCGAATTATGAGAAATGGCAAAGGTCTAAACATTTGAGACTTATTGTTGTAAGTTCTAAAATTGTTTAGACACACATTTGAGCTATCTAAGGAAAGGTATACGAGTTTGAGAAGCCTAGATAAAGTCTTATTGAAGTATCTCGTATCAAAATGTAAACTTTGGTAATGAAAGTCAATAAGTATTGATTTCTAGAGGTCCAGTTGATTTCTGGGTACATGTCAAAGCTAGTGGGAGCATAAGTGTTATGCTAATAAGAATATAATTATTATGCTAGTGGGAACGTAATTATTATGGTAAGTTTTGCAAGTTAGAAATGTTAATTATAGAAAACAAAAGTTCAATTTGCAAGTTACATAGTTTGAAAAGTAGTTTCGCTATAATTAAGGGAGAGAAAATTATGCTTCATTTAAAATCTAAAAGCTTAGATTGTGAGATTTTAAACAAATTTAGTCAAGGATATATATAAATGTTATGTTGGAATGGTTTAACATAAGGAAATTCTATATATGAAAATATTATAGCAAGAGACTGGTAAAGCATCACGTCTTTGTGTGAGACATTATGTATCATATCTTGTATGCTCCGGGTATAAGATCGATTGCATATGATATAATGTTTATGTGTTCTGAATTTTCCAAATGCCTAGGGCATTAAAAGGGAAAATAGACCAAAACTGGATATGACTAAAGTTGTTAAACAACTATTTTGGACAATCTAAGGTTCGCCAAAGATTTGTTGCTTATGGACAATTGGAAGTACAGTGTAAATTTTGGAAGGACCATGTTGGCATACTCTGGGAAGAGGTAATTCTTGTTCAGAAGTGATAATCAAAATGGGAATACGAAAATGTTTCCATAAGTGGAAGTTATTTTGTGTAAGATTAGAAAACTTAATGCAAGAAGGATGTTTAAAGAAATGTACTTTGAATGTGAGACTTTGTTTCCATGAAATTGCTCTTCATTGGAATACTTAGTAATGTTTGTTGCCAAGTCTCTTTGACTTTTGTGCATATTAATTACAAGAGGATCATTGCATATAAGTTTAGAATCTAACAGATTACAGTAAATGGCAAGAATTTGGTATTCGTACATTTACAATAAGGATTTGGAATTGTGAAATGAGTTTCATTGAAGATGTGTTCAATTGATCTATATCACAAAGAAAGGACCATATGAAAACATAGTGTGAATGCTTGGAGAATGGGATAACTATTGTTTTAATTCAAGTATTAAGTTGAGTAATTGAAAGATTATACAATGAATAATGTGTAAGCAATATGGTGATTAAATAAAAGTTGTTTTATTTATATTCATAAGTTCTGAGACCATATTGGATTCGATTATTCTTGTGTTTAACTTTTCATGTTTTGACTTCCCAAATAACTAGGTTATTCAAACCATCCACAGTTGAGCATACTTTGGAAGTAGGTATTGAGGCAAGACTGTCATGAATCTGACTTTATATTGTCTAGGTGTTTTAGACATAACACAAGTTTGCTGCAGTGTTCATGAGTACTCCTAGAATAAGATTCGAGTATTGGATTAAACCCACACTTATTTGAAACACTTCATGGATTTTATCACGAGTGATTGTGAGATGATAATATCTTATATTCTTGAAACCAAGACATTTGAGTTGTAATTTACAAGTCGGTTGCACATTGACATATGTAAACGTACTAGTAACTTGGTGTCATAAAATATATTGTTGTGTATGATTTAATGAGTAAGTACAAGCAAGCATATGAGTCAAAGTTTATCCATTCCTTTTACCCTTAGAGGGATAAAAGCAATGTCTGTGGGCCCCTCGATGATTTAGTGATGACAATCCTAAGTGCTTGGCCAAGCCTGGATTGATTTGATTTGTTCAATTAGTCGGTCGTCATAAATCAGAAATCGGGAAACAATAGATGGATAGAGAGAATGATCATAATCCATGTCTCATGTCCATATGATATCTAGAATGGAGGAATATATGATCCCTTATCTAATGAACGCGTCATTGACTAGGCCAGAGTTCGACAACAGCTTTTAAGAGGTACGATTGCTAGTCAAGATTTTGGAGTCATACTCGCAATAATAGTTATTAGATTTATCCAAGTGGGAGACTGTTGGATTACGTGTCGAAGCCCATAACTATAATTGGTATGTACTCGACACGAGAGTAGGATGGTCCATTCAGGTTGCATATCACCAGGACAATTTGTGGATAGATATTTGAGTAAGAGGTTCTTTATGATTTATTAATATATTATAAGTTCTAATATATTAATATGGAATCATATTATTTAAGTAGTATTGATTAAGAATTAATTTGGAATTAATTTAGTGATCAAAAGAGATTAATTAAATTAATAGGGACCGATTATGTAAATGAATGATATATATATATATATATATATATATATATATATATATATATATATATATATATATATATATGGTTTCGACTATTGATCCATGATGGACTAAGTTTATGTGAGTTCCATGAAGAGTTAGCCCACATGAAACATGGACCATAACCCAAGAGTATGGATTAGTGTTTAATCCATGACTCTTGGATTCCTACATATATATACAAGACCCCATGGCTAAAATCGGTTACATGATGTGTTCTTGGAGAAGCATAGCCGACTTGTTTGCCTAAAAACCTCTCTCAAGTAATCCAATTGTTCAAGGGTTTGTTGTGAACCATTTGAGGCATCACACTTGGGATGCTAAGTTGTTAAAGGCCAAATACAACAAGTTCTACAAGCTACATAAAGTGGTAAACTCCTAATTAGTATTCTATGTTGTTTATGTCAATTGTATGCTACATAAAGAGGTAAACTCCTAACTAGTATCACCGGAGGAAACGGAGAACACAACACTCCATTCTACCACCACCGGTGGTGCTGACCCAATAGCTAGTAGTCCGAAGACATGAAGTGAAATCGTCACCTCATATATGAAGCATAAATCCAGCTTGCAAGAAAACGGGTTTCCATATCCCTCGTTCTTCCCTTAATCGTTTTTTTCCCAAGATTCGAAACCAAATCCCAAAGGAAATTAGGAGTCACGACTATGGAGGCTTCTAAGTTTGTAACGGAGAAGAAGAAAGGCGAAAGGAGGCTTACCGGAGGTTATATCAAATTGCTCTCAACCAGGATGTATTTCAAGAAAACTGGAAGCAAGGCTTCCCAGATTCTAATCCTTTTATTTGTTGGGAGTGTTGGCCTAATCTTCACAAAGAGAGACTTGAAAGAAGTCAGTGAAGAAGTTGCCAAGTATAAGGTCGGAGCTCCTATGCATGTTGGACTTGTGGCTCCGATGGATACGGTTGTTCCACCCGACAACACTAGTCTCGATTCATCTCATACCTCTTTCTTCTAGGTTCTTAACATTCCCAACAAGATTAACAAAGGTATTGTGGAAATCACCACCCATATTGAGCTCATCAAGAAGGGTGATAATGTGGGATCTTTCGAAGCTGTACTCCTGGACAAACTTGGCATCATGCTATTCTCATATGGTCTTATTGTTGTTACTGTGTATGACAATGGATCTGTATTTCGCCATGAGGTTCTTGATTTGACCGAAGAAGACTTGATTGAAAAGTTTGCTCTGTGTGTTTTAGAGTGTTAAATGGGAAATTAGATGCACAAGAAAGACTTAGAAAGCTCCATCGATTTTAGTTGTAGGTTCTAAGAGAGAGAGAGAGAGAGAGAGAGAGAGAGAGAGAGAGAGAGAGAGAGAGAGAGAGAGAAATCAAAGATCCATCGATTTTTGTTACATGTTTCTAAGAGAAAGGAAGAGCGACCGAGACACACACACACATACAGAGGTGAACCCTTTTATTTTTAATTATAAAATTTATTTAATAAGTAGTAAATCTTTTTCAGAAAATGAGAAATAACTACAAGAAGAGCATAACATGCATTTCAATATTTGGAGGGGCTAAATACACAACAAAACTAACTCAAAAGGACCATCAATATAAAAAGTCGGGGTTTGGACCAAAACTTATAAAAAATGCATACCACAGAGACCATTTTTGAAAACTTGTCTAGTTTTTTTTTTTTTTTTTCTACAACATGATTTATAAATAATAGAAATTATATTTTTGTAAACAATAGCGACCACATGTCGTCGGCATAAGTTTTCAGAAAACTGCACAAACCCTTTTCATTCCCGCTTAGTTTATGACGACGACAAGTTGTCGACATAGATACATCAAGCCATATATATAGAAGTTGGTGGGATAGCTTAAGTTGTAGCAACGACCGATGTTGTCGACATATATAGAAGTTGTTGGCACATGAGTCTTTTTTTGTGCCCAAGTCGCAAACTCGAATTTATAACTACATGTATATAAAAAAATAATTTTTGTTTTTTTTTTTAAATTAATGAACGGAAGTTAAACACTGTAAATTTATACAGACATATATATAAAAATAAATAAATATATTTTTAGGATAAACAAACGGAAATCGTAAAAAAACCAGATTATGTTTACTATGAATATATAACAAAAAATATACAAAATAATAGAGGTGAGAGTGATATTTTCTTAAATTCAAAATCAAAATGGTCACATTGAAAATTTTAAAAAATAGAAAGATGAAAAATAATATTTTATATAATATTTTAAAAATAAGAATGAAAAATATCATTTTGAGATTGCAGTGACTGCCATGCATATTACAAATAAATATATAGTTTTTTTTTGAAAGAAAAAGCTCAATAAACTTTATTTATTAATACATTCAACATACATGAAATCTTAATATAATAGTATATAGTTTAAATTCGATTCATATCCTCAAACACCGACGACACTTGACTTTTGACTAATTTCATTTGACTACTTACTTGTAAGCGAAAAGGATATAGCAATACAGAGATACAATTAACAAAGCTGACAGCTATGGTTGGCCATACTATACTATGCAGTCAAGACACCGTTTTCTTTTCCATCGCCAACTTGTACAATTTCAGTATCCTGGTTAGACTTCTTTCCTTCTCCATCACCTAACTTTGCATCAGTCTCTTGTACCTTCTCACCATTTTCTTCAATCTTCTTAGCTGCTTCTTCCTCAGCTTTGATCCTGGCATCCTCCACAGCTTTCAGCCTTGCTTCTTCTTTTGCATTCTCCAGAGATTGGATCAACTTGTTCAAGCAACTCTCAGCATTCTCTTCAAATGACTTTGGCATCAAATTCTCCGCAACATCAGCTGGAGTCATCTTGGTCTCCTCCAAGAGTCGACTGATGGTTGAAAACAGCTCGTGAGATTCAAGATCCAAATAGTTCTTTGCGAGCACTTTGAATGTTTCGAAACAACAATAGGAAAGCTCGATATGCTTATCCATCCTTCCTCTCCTAATCAGAGCAGGGTCAAGCTTTTCAACAAAGTTTGTTGTGAACACGATCAGTCTCTCACTCCCACAAGCCGACCATAGCCCATCAATGAAGTTCAGAAGCCCGGATAAAGTCACTTCACTTCCCTTATTCTTCTTATCCTTTTCCTCCTCGGCCTTGCGAACTGGATCCTTCTCCTCCTCTTTACTCTCTTCTTTTTCCTCCTTTCGCTGACCAGTTAAATCAAGTGAACAGTCGATGTCCTCAATCACAATTATAGACTTATTTGATGTTTCGATGAGTAGCTTCCTCAAGTCCGTGTTATCTTTCACGGAGGTTAATTCAAGATCATAGATGTCGTATTCCAGAAGGTTGGCCATGCAGCAATCATGCTAGACTTTCCAGTTCCTGGTGGGCCATAAAGAAGATATCCTCGCTTCCATGACTTGCCCACCTTCTTGTAGTAGTCTTTCGACTTGCTGAACTTCATAAGATCATCCAAAATCTCTTTCTTCTTTTTCGGGTCCATTGCAAGAGTGTCGAATGTGGAAGGGTGCTCGAATATGATATGGCTCCACATAGTCCTCCTGTAACCAGACCATTTCTGACTCTTGTTGTTAGTATAGAGCTTTCGTTGCCTTGTTTTCACTGCAATAGCCTTTCCTTCATCGAGCACATGCTGCAAGTAAACTTTAGTGATGATATCTCGGTGTTCTCTTTTACATGTCAGCCTGTAATACCGCTTCTCCTCCTCGCCTCGATAGGAAAAGAGAGCCTGCTGTTTTGGGATGCTTTTACTCGACGTCCACCAGATCTTGATGCCTCTGAACTCGTCTGTGACCTCTTCGTAGTCGTCCATACTCAGAACGACGGATTCACAGTCTTTGACCACGTTTGCTTTGAGCCTTTTGGCTCTGTTGGAGGAGTTGGTGCTGAGGTAACGTTCAATGGAAACGAAGGCTTTGCTTCGCTCGAACCAGCTGTCTGCTTGGTATTCATGAAAAGTGATTTCGACATAAGGGTACACATAGCTAACCACTTTGTTAACGTATTTCATGACATCGGTTTGGAACTTTTGTGGAAACAGTTGCCCGAATATTGCCCAAACGAACATTACGGCAGCCATTAGAGACCCTAAATGAGTCATATCCCCCATCATCTCTTTCTTCTTGCTCACAGCCTCACAGGTCACTCAAATCTGTTGGTAAAATGGTGATAATTAGACGAGGGGTGTATAGATCACGTCTTAGTTTATATAGCACCAAAACCAAGTTAAATGGCATTTAGCAATTGTGAATGTAATAAGTCTTTGTTTTTTGTAATCTTTTGAAGAAACGTTTATGGCACGGTGTCGTGAAGAAACCGTTGTAGATATATGAAATTCCGAAAGGGTACACGACGTTGCTGAATGATGTCATGGTAATTGCATCATTCAATTAGACTATACTAGATCCCCTAAAAATGGAACCCATCAATTCAACCTAACCCAACCTAAAATTAATGGGTTGGATTCACATTTTCATCCCATTTAATATAAATGAGTTAATTTGTGTAACCCATTTAATTAAATAGGTTAGGTTTGATAAAAATTATCAACTCATTTTCAATCGGTTAATCCATTTAACTTTATTATATAAATTTAATTTAATAATTATTTGAATATTATCATTTATTAATCAAAGTAATAATTTATAAATTATAATGTTGCATTATTATTATCTATGTTTATTAAAATTCAAACTTAATTTTCATTTTTTTAGTGACGATAATACTGGTCACTCTCTAAAATCATTGTGAAACTAAACATTTTTAATGTTTTTTGAACAATTTATTTGTATTTATGAATTAGGATTGTGCTTTTTGATGGGTTATGAGCACAACATCAATCCTATGGTGTATATGCAAACCCTAAAGCTTTGGATCTAGTTTGTCTAATGAACATGCAATAATTATCCAAAGCTCATAAACCCTACATCTAGCATATAATAATCGATATTATCATAATAAAAAAGGTTTAGATCCTACCTTGATTGTTATGTATCAATAACAATCACAAATCTCCTTGATCTTGACTCTTGAAAACTTAGTGCCTCAAATATTGCACATTTAATAGAGTCACAAACACCATGAGCAACAAGATGACTTAGGAGAAGAAGGAGGAGGCTCCAAAAACGTCTAGGGTTCTCTTAGAAGTGTTAGCCAAGTTTTTGGGAGCCTTAGGGGTGCTTTTATACTTGTGTGGGCTGTTACGGTTTCAGGTGAAACTCTAATTCTCTGTTTAGGCCTTAAAGAACCCATGGAATCCCTCTAGAAAGCCCTTAGACGAAATTCAAATGGGCTTCCGATAGATTTCGTCCAATCCGCTTTCCATTAGGAATCCATAGCCCAATTGTAACTATCATATAGTTGCAATATCAGTCCTCTTTATTTCATTAATCTCTTTTAGCCACAAAATTAATTCGTATTAATTCTTAACTAATATTAATTAAACAATATGATTTCTATTTTAATATATTATTCATATAATATATTAATAAATCATAATTAATCATTTTTCTCCTTAGTTCATCCTATCAGTTGCTATGGTGAAGGCAACCCAAAAGGACTATGCTCACAATCGGGTCAAGTACATACCAAAATAGTTATGGGCTTAGACACTTAATCCAATAATCTCCCACTTGGATAACTCTAATAACTATTGTATATGACTTCGGAACCTGATCAGCAATCGTAGTTTTCAAAAACCGTTGTCGAACTCTGATCTTATTAGAAAAGTGTCCTTTAGATAAGGGATCACATATTCCTTCATTCTAGACATTGTATGAATTGAGACATGGATTTAATCATACTCTCTGTTCATATGTTGTTTCCCGGTTTCCGATTTATGACGACTGACAGCAGACTACAATTGAACACATCAACTTAGTCCCGGCTTAGACAAGCGCTTAGGGTGTCATCCCTAAATCATCGAGGGCCCCACAGATATCGCTTTTATCCCACTTTAGGTAAAAGGAACGGATAAACTTCGACTCAAATACTCGCTTGTACCTACTCATCAAATCACACACAACAATATGTTTTATAACACCAAGTTACTGGTGCGTTTACATATTATCATTGTGCAACCAACTTGCAGAATACAACTTACACATCTCGGTTTCAAGAATATAAGATATTCTCGTCTCACCAATCACTCGTGATAAAATCCAAGAAGCGATCCAAGTGAGTGTGGGTCTAATCCAATGCTCAAATCTTATTCATAAGCACTCATGAATGTTGCAACAAACTTTTGTTATGTCTAATACATTTTAGACTGTTATGAATTGGCTTGTAGATTGTCTAAGGTGTTTAGACATAGCAAAAGTTTGTTGCAACGTTCATCAGTGCTCCTGAAATAAGATTTGAGTATTGGATTAAACTCATGCTCACATGAATTACTTCATGGAATTTATCACAAGTGATTGCGAGACAATAATAACGTATAGTCTTCAAACCAAGATATATGAGTTGTTGATTACAAGTTGATTGTGCATTTATAATACGAGAACGCACCAGTAACTTGATGTTATAAAACGTATTATTATGTATGATTTAACAAGTAGTTAGTACAATCATATAATTCGAAGTTTATCTATTCATTTTATCCTACGAGGATTAAAAACGATATCTTGGGCCCCTCTATGATTTTGTGTTGACCTATGTGTTGGGCCTGGTCAGGACTGAATTGATGTGTTCAATTAAGTTCTATGTCAAACAAATCAGAAATCGGGAAACAAACTGTTGGACAATTAGTATAACTATGTTCCATGTCTTTGTCCACATGATATCTTGAAGAACAGAGGACTGTATGATCCCTTATATAAAGGACGTGTCATTGATTAGATCAGAGTTCGACAGCGGCTTTTGAGAGCTACGATTGCTAATCGGATTTTGAAGTTTCATTGGCAGTTATAGTTATTAGACTTATCCAAGTGGGAGACTGTTGGATTAGGTGTCTAAGCCCATAACTATAATTGGTATTTACTTGACCCGATACTAGCATGGTCCTTTTGGGTTGCCTTCACCATAGCAATTTGATAGGATGAATAATAGAGAAAGAGGTTAATTGTGAATTAGTAATATATTATAAGAATAATATATTAATTAAGAAATCATATTATTTATTTAGTATTGATCAAGAATTAATTGAGAAATAATTTAGTGATCAAAAGAGACAAATTAAATTAAGGGGATTGATATTGTAATTAACTGTTAATTGCAAGATGGGTTATGGACTCCTAATAGAAGGGATGGACAAACTCTATGGATGCCCATAGATGAATTCGTCCATAAGGGCCTTATGGAAGGATCTATTGGACTGCTTAAGGTCTAAGCAATCAGATTAGGGTTTTGACTGAAACCCTAGCAGCTCAGCTATATAAGGGACCCCTAGCACTCCCAAAATCAGCCCTATGCTTCTAAGATAGAAACCCTAGTTGATTTTAGTACTTCCTAAACTCCCTCTCATAGTCCTCCATTGTTTGTTGGTGTTTGTGACTTATTAGAGGTATCACATTTGAGGTACTAAGCTCTCAGAGGTTGAAGATCACTAGCTACAAGAAAACGTATTCATTTAACTTTGTTTCATGTTATAATTTTTGAGAATTGTAAGCTAGTTCGGGTTCATGCTTTGGATAATTTAATATTGCATGTATAACTTGAGAAAACCTAGATCCAAAGCATTAGGGTTGCATGTGCACCATAGGATTGTTGTAGTGCTCAAAACCCATCAGATTTCTAGGCTTTAGAGGGATGGAGACTGAATATATTAGGGTTAGGTTATGATATCAGGAGCTTAAATAGGATCCACAACCCTAAAATAGGGATTTTCATGATTTTGGAGTACGCCCCACGTATGCCTAGTACACTTAGTGTACTCTTCCCAACTTCCTGATCCTTCATCTTCCTACGCCCAACGTACTCCCAGGAATGCCCAACATACATAGCTTCTAACAAGTACCCCCCCCCCCGGTACTTCCCATGTATGCCCCGCGTACAAAGGTTTTTTTCCTGAAACGTTGGATTCTTCCGAAGGCCATAACTCCTTTGTTATAAATCCAATTCCGACGATCCATATATCCATGAATTGGTATTTAGAAGCTTTACACTATTATCAACTAATACTTGACTCAAAGCTCCCCAAACAAAAATCCAAATTCCATAAAGACCCGCTGCCAATTTACCAAAATACTGTTGACTCCAACACTAACACCAAATGCTCGGATCCTCCGTATCCCATTACCGACACTCAGACGGGTAAAGATTCGGAACAATGTGTTACATCATTGTTGGTGGTACTCCAGTAACTTCCTTACCGGGAAACAAAGCAAAAATAGAAAAAAAAAAAACATGAAAATCTCAAATTCCAATCGAAAAAGTAACGAAATCGGAAAAGAAGGAGTGACCTACAAGTTACATGAGGTCTGCGTTGAAGGTTAGTGGTCGGAGGTTTCGTAGGTAGAGAATCAACATTAGAGAGATCAGGAGGGAAATAAGGGGTGTAGCGCTACAAATGAGGTTCGATTGACATGTTCTGTGAGATTAAACCCTATGTAGTAAATAAAAAAACATTAGTGCCTACGACATGCCGTCAGGATAAAGTACACACATATCACTTATCTTTTATACCGAAGGTAGGTCATCTGGACAGCTTTCCACAAATGACATAGTTTTTTGACAAAACTGCAAAAATGGTCCCTATGGTATGCATTGTTTCTGAGTTTTAGTCCAAACATTAACTTTTTGGATTTGTGGTCCTTTTGAGCTAGTTTTATTGTGTATTTGATCCCTTTGAATATTGAAATGACAGTTATTCTCGTTTTGATATTTATGTCCCATTTTCTTAAAAGATTTAATAGTTATTAAATGATTTTTATAACTAAAAATAAAAAGGGCCCAACTCTCTCTCTCTCTCTCTCTCTCTCTCTCTCTCTCATCACCTAAACACCTCACATCCTCTCATTTCATTTCCCTTTTTTCCATTTCTATTTCCATTGTAGAGCTGAAGGTGGCGTTCTCTCTTAAACCATCACTATTCTTCCCCTTCTAAACCTACAACTGAAGGACAAACATACAAACACACCCACTAAAATTTGCACTTGAAGGAAAAACACCTCATACACATTCGAGGTGAAAAATATAAATTTACTAATCCCCATCCTCAAAACACCATTCCATAACCAACCATCACAGGAGGAAAATGAGAACAAAACACTCCGTTCTACCACTACTGGTGGTGCTGTCCCAATAGCTAGTAGTCCGAAGACATAACGTGAAATCGTCACCTTACATATGAAGTATAAATCTAGCTCGCAAGAAAACGGGTTTCCATATCCCTCGTTCTTCCCTTAATCGTGATTATTTGTTTTTCCCCGGATTCGAAACCAAATGCCAAAGGAAATTATGAGTCACGACTATGGAGGCTTCTAGGCTTGTAATGGAGAAGAAGAAAGACGAAAGGAGGCTCACCAGAGGTTATATCAAATTGCGCTCAATCAGGATGCATTTTGAGAAAACTGGAAACAAGGCTTCCCATAATCTAACCACTTTATTTGTTGGGAGTGTTAGCCTAATCTTCACAAAGGGAGACTTGAAGGAAGTCAGTGAAGAAGTTGCCAAGTATAAGGTCAGAGCTCCTATGCATGTTGGACTTGTGGCTCCGATGTATACAATTGTTCCACCCGACAACACTAGTCTCGATGCATCTCATACCTCTTTCTTCCAGGTTTTAACATTCCTAACAATATTAACAAAGGTACTATGGAAATCATCACCCATATTGAGCTCGTCAAGAAGGGTGATAATGTGGGATCTTTCGAAGCTGTAATCCTGGACAAACTTGGCATCATGCTATTCTCATGTAGTATTATTGTTATTATTGTGTATGCCAATGGATCTGTATTTAGCCATGAGGTTCTTGATTTGACCGAAGAAGACTTGTAACGTCTCAAAAATACGAGCCAAAAATTTCATTTTTAAAACATATACTTAGCAAACATTAGAAATAAAACGTTCACCAATCATCATTTCATAAAAGTTATCGCATGTCTTGAAAAAAACATTTTTATAAAACATAATAATGTCAGAGTACAAATTCCTAGGAGGATCTCATAGTGTGGAATACAAGGCATGTGTGTGATGGGCTGCTACCGGGCCAGCTCCTTCCCCTTTGAAGAAGTGGTACCTGAAACCAAAACTGTAAGCACGAAGCTTAGTGAGTTCCCCCAACATACCACATACCATACAATCACATAACATACATATATTGTCAGGCATATCTGGGTGCCCGACCTACCCCTTCGGTCCTCTCGACCGGATACTGTCTAGTATATCTGGGAGCTGGCCTCCCCTTCGGTCCTCTCGACCGGATACTGACCAGTATATCTGGGAGCTTGCCTCCCCTTTGGTCCTATCGACCGGATACTGACTAGCATATCTGGGTGCTGGTCTCCCCTTCGGTCCTCTCGACCGGGTACTGGAGAATATTTCACCCCCTACTACTACCACATAACACATATATCACAAAATCTATCTAGCATGGTTGGGCATGACCACCCCTTCGGCCCTATCGACCGGTAATCTGGGGGACTACCTCCCCCTTACTGTTACTAGCACATAGCATCATATAATACTAGCATAATAACATATCACAGGTAGTAGCAACCCTAGATGAATATCACAGAGACAATCATCTATCATACAACTCCTACTGGTGGGTCGGCATTGTGGCCGTAGACCCACCGCTACTGGAAGGTAACTCACCTCAAAGTAGCTGCTGATCTGTGTGGGAACTGACTGTCTTTTGCAGCTACTGCCCCGGAAATCCTCCGGCTATAATCCCCACAAAACACTTAGTCAAATACTGCTAATCGACCTCAGGGTAGAATGACCAGTTACCCCTAACCAAGCCAATAGTCAAAGTCAAAGTCAACTTCTAGTTGACCCGACTCGCCGAGTTGGCCTGCCAACTCGCCGAGTCCCTATCCCTTTTTCTGACCATAATCCCGTCTCTACTCGTCAAGTTAGGCATTGACTTGACGAGTTTTCCTTCTAAACCAAGGTCCAATAGTCCTTCATCCTACTCGCCGAGTTGTATGAACAACTCGTTGAGTTCATCTTCATCCGAAGAACACTTTATGCTGAGATTCGCTGAGTTGTATGAACAACTCGCCGAGTCTGTTCTTGAGGCCGAAGATTGCCTTGAACTTGCCGAGTCAAGGCATTGAGTTGCCGAGTTCCTTCATGGGTGAGTTTGGCTTCCGACTCACTGAGTCACACCCCATGACTCACTACTCCACTCTGCAAACACGAAAAGGGGGAAAACTCGGGGACTCGCGACTCGACTCGCCGAGTCCGATGAACGACTCGCCGAGTCTTTCACATGCAAATACTATATAGTCGATTTTGCTCGAATCCAGCTCATGCCATACATAGGTATGGGTTTCTAGGGCTTGATTAACACGTAAAGTTTCCAACTTTACGTGTAAATAAACACCAATGAAGGTTTTAGGGCTCAAAATGCACTAAAAGAGTAGATCTAGGGCTTTCATGCAATATGGCTGCATAAAGGCAGTAGATCTGAGCTCCTGGAGCTCAATCATGCCTAGATCTAAAGGCTAATCGACTTATTATAGATCCTAAATCATACCCAAGCTTGGAAATGGCTCGAAGAGGACTTTAATGGAGCTATAAGGGACTGCAAGCATGAAAACGGAGGGAAACTGAGTTATACCTCAAGGGAATCACTTGAAATAACACCAAGATGTCTTGCCTCCTTCTTCTCTTCTTGATCTACTCTTCTCTTCTCTCAAAATCTTCAAGAAACACACCAAAACACTTCAATCTCACAAGGAACAAGGGTTGGACGATATAGGGAGCTCTGAGGGTGAAGGGGGCGAGGTTGGGGCGCATAAGGTTGGTTTAAATAGGGTGTAAACCCTTGAAATTTAGGGTTTCATCAGACAGCGGGGACTCGCCGAGTCTAGAATATGGACTCGCTGAGTCGCCAACTTAAACGTGTTCCAAATCCCGTCTCTACTCGGCGAGTCGGGCCTACAACTCGCCGAGTCCAAGGCTAAAAATGCAAAACACTTAGATAAATTTTACATACCAGGAACCAGGTGCTACCAGACTTGATTGAAGAGTTTGCTCTGTGTATTTTAGAGTGTTAAATGGGAAATTAGATGCACAAGAAAGACTTAGAAAGCTCCATCGATTTTAGTTGTAGGTTCTAAGAGAGAAATATATATATATATATATATATATATATATATATATATATATATATATATATATATATACAGAGAGAGAGAGAGAGAGGGCAAAGATCCATCGATTTTCGTTGCATGTTTCTAAGAAAAAGGAAGAGAGACAAAGAGAGACACACACAGAGGTAAGCTCTTTTATTTTTAATTATAAAATTTATTTAATAAGTATTAAATCTTTTTCAGAAAATGGGAAATATATACAAGAAGGGCATAACATGCATTTAAATATTTAGAGGGGCTAAATACATAACGAAACTAGCCCAAAAGGACCACCAATACAAAAAAGTCAGGGTTTGGGTCAAAACCTAAAAGTCAGGATTTAGTAGAGGGACCATTTTTGAAATTTTATCTAGTTTTTTTTTTTTTTTCTACCACATGAATTATAAATAAAAGAAATTATATTTTTGTAACCAACAACAGCGACAACATGTCGTCGGTATAAGTTTTTAGAAAACCGCACTAAATCCTTTTCATTCCCGCCTAATTTATGACGACGACGTCAACATAGATACATTAGAAAAAAAAATTGGGCTACCCTATAACATGATGTTATTAGGATATCTTAAGTTGTAGCAATGACTGATGTAGTCGACATAGAAGTTGTCGGCACATGAGTCTTTTTGTTTTATTGTGTTGAAGATCGCAAACTCGTATTTATAATTACATGTATATAAAAAAAAGTAATGTTTTTTTTTTAAATTAACGAATGGAAGCTAAGCACTGCAAATATATATATATATATATATATATATATATATATATATATATATATATATATATATATATATATATATATATATACGAGTATTTTTTTTTTTAAATAAACGAACGGAAATTGTTAAGAAAGAAACAGATTATGTGTATGATATAGCAAAAAATATACAAAATAATAGAGGTGTGAATGATATTTTCTAAAATTCAAAATCAACGGTCAAAAATGAAAATTTTAAAAAATAGATAGATGAAAAATAATATTTTATAAAATATTTTAAATATAAGAATGATAAATATCATTTTGGGATTGCAGTGACTCCCATGCACATTACAAATTAAGATATAGTTAATTAATACATTCAACACAATGCATGAAATCTTAATATAATAGGTATATAGTTTAAATCTGATTCATATCTTCAAACACCGACCACACTTGACTACTTGGAAGTGAAAAGCACAAAGCGAAAAGGATAGGGCCATACTATACTATTCAGTCAAGACACCGTTTTCAGTATCCTGGTCAGACTTCTTTCGTCCTCCATCACCTAACTTTGCATCAGTCTCTTGTACCTTCTCGCCATGTTGTTCAATCTTCTTAGCTGCTTCTTCTTCAGCTTTTATCCTGGCATCCTCCATAGATTTCAGCCTTGCTTCTTCTTTTGCATTCTCCAGAGATTGGATCAACTTGTTCAAGCAACTCTCAGCATTCTCCTCAAAAGACTTTGGCATCAAATTCTCCGCAACATCAGCTGGAGTCATCTTGGTCTCCTCCAAGAGTCGACTGATGGTTGAAAACAAGTCGTGTGATTCAAGATCCAAATAGTTCTTTGCAAGCACCTTGAATGTTTCAAAACAACAATAGGAAAGCTCGATATGCTTATCCATCCTTCCTCTCCTAATCAGAGCAGGATCAAGCTTTTCAACAAAGTTTGTTGTGAACACGATCAGTCTCTCACTCCCACAAGCCGACCATAGCCCATCAATGAAGTTCAGAAGCCCGGATAAAGTCACTTCACTTCCCTTATTCTTCTTATCCTTTTCCTCCTCGGCCTTGCGAACTGGATCCTTCTCCTCCTCTTTACTCTCTTCTTTTTTCTCCTTTCGCTGACCAGTTAAATCAAGTGAACAGTCGATATCCTCGATCACAATTATAGACTTACTTGATGTTTCGATGAGTAGCTTCCTCAAGTCCGTGTTATCTTTCACGGAGGTTAATTCAAGATCATAGATGTCGTATTCCAGAAGGTTAGCCATGGCAGCAATCATGCTAGACTTTCCGGTTCCTGGCGGGCCATGAAGAAGATATCCTCGCTTCCATGACTTGCCCACCTTCTTGTAGTAGTCTTTCGACTTGCTGAACATCATAAGATCATCTAAAATCTCTTTCTTCTTTTTCGGGTCCATTGCAAGAGTGTCGAATGTGGAAGGGTGCTCGAATATGATGTGGCTCCACATATTCCTCTTGTAACCAGACCAGTTCTCACTCTTGTTGTTAGTATACAGCTTTCGTTGCCTTGTTTTCACTGCAATCGCCTTTCCTTCATCGAGCACATGCTGCAAGTAAACTTTAGTGATGATATCTCGGTGCTCTCTTTTACATGTGAGCCTGTAATACCGCTTCTCCTCCTCGCCTCGATACGAAAAGAGAGCCTGCTGTTTTGGGATGCTTTTACTCGACGTCCACCAGATCTTGATGCCTTGGAACTCGTCTGTGACCTCTTCGTAGTCGTCCATACTCAGAACGACGGATTCACAGTCTTTGACCACGTTCGCTTTGAGCCTTTTGGCTCTGTTGGAGGAGTTGGTGCTGAGGTAACGTTCAATGGAAACAAAGGCTTTGCTTCGCTCGAACCAGCTGTCTGCTTGGTATTCATGAAAAGTGATTTCGACATAAGGGTACACATAGCTAACCACTTTGTTAACGTATTTCATGACATCGGTTTGGAACTTTTGTGGAAACAGTTGCCCGAATATTGCCCAAACGAACATTACGGCAGCCATTAGAGACCCTAAATTAGTCATATCACCCATCATCTCTTTCTTCTTGCTCACAGCACTCAAATCTGTTGGTAAAATGGTGATAATTAGACGAGGGTGTATAGATCACGTCTCAGTTTATATAGCACCAAGTTAAATGGGCATTTAGCAGTTGTGAATGTAATAAGTCTTTGTTTTTTGTAATCTTTTGAAGAAACGTTTGTGGCACGGTGTCGTGAAGAAACCGTTGTGGGTATATGAAATTCCGAAAGGGTAAACGACGTTCTGAATGATGTCATGGTAATTGCATCATTTGATTAGACTATACTAGATCCCCTCAAAAGCCATTCAACCCATCAATTCAATCCGAACCCAACTTAAAATTAACCGGTGGTATTGAGATTTTCAACCTAGGGATGTCAAAAAATCCCGTGGAAACCCGTTTCCGTAGGGACCCCGTCCCGTTTGGGGGATTTTTTAAAAAAAATTCGGGGGCGGGGACGGGGGTGGGGGCAAGGTTAACCCCCGTTGTAATTTCGGGGGCGAGGGCGGGTGTAGGCAATCCTGTCCCGAAATCCCCATGGGGACCCCGTTAACAAATTACACATATATTTACATATATTAATTATATAAATATAATAAACAATAACTTGATTTTGAGCTTCCAAAATTCATCAAAAAACATGTTTTTAAGTTGTTAGTATAATTTTTTAAAATGCCATAACTTTTTATTTTTAACATATAAAATTTTGTTGTAAATAATTATTTGTTATCTAAAAAATAACTTATTGTAGCCTAAATAACAACTTCTTTTAGCCCAAAAAAATGTAGCCCAAAATCAATCGGGGGCGTGGGAACGGGGGCGGGGGCGTGGGTAATAAAGGGGATTCGCGGCCGGGGGCGGGAGCGGGGGTAGGAACATTGAACATTCCGGGGGCGGAGACTGGGGCGGGGGAACAGGAAAATTTCGGGGGCGGGGACGGGAGATGCACTCCTCGCTCCGTTTGCCCCCGTTGACATCCCTATTTCAACCCATTTAAAATAAATGGGTCAACCTGTCTAACCTATTTAATTAAATAGGTTAGGTTTGATAAAAATTATCAGCTCATTTTCAATCCGTCAATCCATTTAAGTTTATTATATAAATTTAATTTAATAATTATTTGAATATTATCATTTATTAATTAAAGTATTAATTTGTAAATTATAATGTTGCATTATTATTATCTATGTTTAATAAATTCAAACTTAATTTTCATTTTTTTAGTGCCGATAATACTGGTCACTCTCTAAAATCATTGTGAAACTAAACATTTTTTATGTTATTTGAACAATTTATTTGTATTTGTGAATTAGGATTGTGCTTTTTGATGGGTTTTGAGCACAACATCAATCATATGGTGTATATGCAACCCTAAAGCTTTGCATCTAGTTTGTCTAATAAACATGCAATAATTATCCAAAGCTCATAAACCCTACATCTAGCATATAATAATCGATATTATCATAATAAAAAGGTTTAGATCTTACTTTGATTGTTATGTATCAATAACAATCACAAATCTCCTTGATCTTGACTCTTGAAAGCTTGGTGCCTCAAATGTTGCACCTTTAATAGAGTCACAAACACCATGAGTAACAAGATGACTTAGGAGAAGAAGGAGGAGGCTCCAAACACGTCTAGGGTTCTCTTAGAAGTGTTAGCCAAGTTTTTGGGAGCCTTAGGGGTGCTTTTATACTTGTGTGGGCTGCTAAGGTTTCAGGTGAAACCCTAATTCTCTGCTTAGGCCTTAAGCAACCCATGAAATCCCTCTAGAAAGCCCTTAGACGAAATTCATATGGGCTTCCCATAGATTTCGTCCAATCCACTTTCCATTAGGAATCCATAGCCCAATTGCAACTATCATATAATTGCAATATTCATTAATCTCTTTTAGCTACAAAATTAATTCGTATTAATTATTAACTAATATTAATTAAACAATATGATTTCTCTTTTAATATATTATTCATATAATATATTAATAAATCATAATTAATCATTTTTCTCATTAGTTCATCCTATCAGTTGCTATGGTGAAGGCAACCCAAAAGGACCATGTGTAACGTCCGTAGATCCGTGCTAGTCAATTTAGAGACGTTAAGCGTCAAAAACGACTTTTTGATAGAAGATTATTTAGAATGAATAATCTTAAATAAGTTGTAGTATATGCTACAAGGATTCCGTACATATAAAGAACGTTGAAATCCGAGTTATAACGAAGAAGTTATGACATGTCGAAGTTTCGCGATTGAACCAACACGACACAACGCGATGTAAATAGTGAATTTACGTTAGAGAAATATTTGGCCTTAGCGATCTAAATGAAAGTCGTAGAATACATTAAACCAAGAGCGTGTATAAAAACAACGTCTAAATCTGACTTCGTATGAGGAAGTTATGATTTTTCGAAGTTTCAGCAGTAACAGTATGCAGCCCGAAATTCGAATATTAGATCGAGCGGTTTTTAGCCGACACAACTTAAACGAGAATCGAAGATCTTGTTAATAGTAGCGAAACGACAAAAAGACAGAAAAAAACGGAGTTCAGATGAAGGAGATATGAATTTTGAACGGAGTTTTCCTATCCCGGTCTACTAAAAATAATATATTTATAATATATTAAAAATAAAGTCAAAATTTGTGACAACCGTCAAAATCTGGTCAAGTCAAAGTCAACAAGTCAAACTGGTCAACTCAGTTAACCCTTGTATACTAGGGTTTACGTTATGAAATTACTATAGAACTTGCTATTCTAATGAGAAATCATCAATTAAAAAGTTCGTATATCTAGATTTCCTTAACCTAAAATTGTGGTAAGTAACGAACCAAACCGATAAAACAATGTTGCATACTCATTGGGAGTGTGTAAGACCCTTAAACATGGCTTAACGGGGTTTACAAACCTTGCGTTGCGAAGCCGGACACTAAAAAATGTCACAAACGAAACCTCTCTCAATCGTTTTCACTCTATCTCTCTCTCTCTATTAAAAATCTCTCCCGAATCTCTCTCAAAAGTTCCTGTAACTTTTTATAATCATTCGGGTCATCCTGACCCTTAACTGGGTCAAAAACAGCTCGAAAACGGAAGTCTACGCGAAAAATATCCTTAAGGAGCCGAAACCCCTCTTAGGAGCCGAAACTCCTCTTAGGAGCCGAACCTCTTAGGAGCCGAACCGCTTAGAGTCGAACCTCCTAGGAACCGAAACCCTCTCAACCGAAATGGACAGAGCACTCGGTCTATTTCGGTCCTATAATCATGCGGAATCGAGACCTGACTTTCGGCTCATCCCTTCCTACCTTCAAGCTACTCCTTGCCACCCTTTCTAGTCACAAATTAGTGTGCCGGTTTGCCACACACACTCCACTAACGACTTGGCAAGGTGAAAAGTATAATTTCATGGAATAGCACCATTTTCACATTTTTCCTAAAGTAACTAAGATTGAGAATTTATAAAACATTTAGTTACTTTATAATTATCATTATAATTTTTAATGAGAATTAATGTCCTATCCTACATGTTCGGCTAACGACCCTCCACCAATAAAGGAAGCGGTGGGTGAGAGTGGACACCCATTTAACCACCATTTTATAGGCAGTTTGCTTATACCCCCTTATTGATAGGCTTCGTGAATGAGGCCTACTAATGGTAAAAACGACGTGTCTTATACACATATATATATATATATATATATATATATATATATATATATATATATATATATATATATATATATAAGTATTAAACTTTTAATATTATAATAGTATAAGGTTTGAATTTTAAACTTTTAAAATTCTAGGGTTTGGAATTTTAATGTTTCATAAATGAGACTTTTCAAATTCCAAAACTTTAGGGTAAGTTTTGAAACTCTTCAAAACCTCTTGAATTCCATAACTTAAGGAGTTAATGTTCCATGAATGAGACCTTTAATATTCAATAACTTGAGTACAAGTTATGAAACTCTTTAAGAAACATTTAGATATAATTTAACTAATAAAATTTTGATATAATTTATTATTTACCAAATTGACCTAATTTAACTCATAAAACAAGATAATTTCAAACCAAAAAATTACAAATGATTAGCTTCATCATATAACCTAACAATTATCTTAAAATTTTGACAATTATCTATTAATTGGATGAGGCTAATCACTACCATATAAAAAGAATTTTTTATACAAAACAATTTGTGATAATGATTCTAATCCAATTCAGGCCAAAAAAACCCGAAAAACAACCAACAGACTGTCCAACTCGTCGAGTCAAGCAATGGACTCGTCAAATTCATCATGAACTCGTCGAGTTCCTCATGGGACTCATCGAGTTCAGTCTGGCATAAAACACTTTTTCGTTTTTGCTTTAACTTTGAACAATTAGCCATGCATAAATATAACATAAAACAGCCTATGCTCTGATACCACTGATGGGTTTTGAGCACTATAACATCCCTATGGTGCACATACAACCCTAATGCTTTGGATCTATGTTTTCTCTAGTTATACATGAAATATTCTTTTTCCAAAGCATGAAGCATAACTAGCATACAAATTTGTTATTTGAAACACAAAAACTAGTTAGATGATTATCTTTTAGCTTGTAGAAGTTGACCTTTCAAGAGCTTATCATTTCAAGTGTGATGCCTCAAATGTTTCACAAAACACCACCAACAATTGGATAACAATGAGAGAGAGAGCTTGGAGCACCAAAAATCAACTATATCGTCTTAGAATACTCTTGGTCCAATTTTAGAGGTTTAGAGGTTACATATATAGTGTAGAATTCCAAGAGTCATTTGTAAACCCTAATTCTTACACTTAGGCTTATGATCCAACAATTGATTTTGACTAACACATCATGGACTATCTCATAAGCTTACTCCATCATAAATCAATCATGGATCATTAGCCCAAACCATATATATCACTGATTTACATAATTAGTCCACGTTAGTTTAATCAGTCTCTTTTGATCACTAAATTAATTCTTGATCAATACTAATTAAATAATATGATTTCTCAATTAATATGTTATACTTATAATATATTAATAAATCACAAATAACCTCTTTCTTAAATATCTATCCTATCAAATTGTTATGTGAATGTAACCCACAATGGACCATGTTGTATCGGGTAAAGTACATACCAATTATAGTTATGGGATTAGAAACCTAATCCATCAGTACGTGGAACGTACGCCTTGTACGCCCAACGTACCGAGAGGACTTCACCTTATGTCCGAGGAGCGAGCCTCGCCTTCATAACCGAGACCGAGCCTCGCCTCCTGCTCCTTTCCCTCCTTCGCACGTTCGGTTCTCCTTCCCCTTCTCTCGGTTCCTCTTCCAAGACGGAACCCTACTGTCGGTTCCCCCATCTATTTTCGGTTCTAAGGGCTGGGATTGAACCTCCAGCCCATAATTTCGGAAATTGATAATTTTTGCCCGATTTTCAATATTTTTAGCATTTTAGGCCCGTTTTCATCATTTTAACGCGGGATTTTCACCCAAAACTTTATTTTAACATATAAGGCCCCATATTTATTAATTAATCACGTTTTTGGGGATAAATCTTGTAACGCCCGACATTTGACGCTAAGCATTTTTGACAATGTAATAGTCTAGGTCGACTATTGTAACACTTTTTGAAGTAATAAATATTAAATATTTGAGTATTATGTGAATTATGTGTATTTATGTGCTTATTATTTAATTATAAATGTATAATTAATAAAGAATAAAAATAAGCATCAAATTCTTCAATTATGTGTATTATGTGTATAATTAATGAAGTAATAAATGTATAATTAATATTTGAATATTATGTGAATTATGTGTATTTACCAGGTGTGCCTCCGGAAAGGCAAGTGGAGTTCCGTATCGATCTGGTTCCGGGAGCGGCGCCCATCGCCAAGGCGCCTTATCGCCTCGCTCCACCAGAAATGCAGGAGTTATCCTCGCAGCTTCAGGAGCTGTTGGGAAAGGGGTTTATTCGACCGAGTAGCTCACCTTGGGGAGCGCCAATTCTTTTTGTCAAGAAAAAGGATGGTTCACACCGGATGTGTATCGATTACCGGGAGTTGAGCAAGTTGACGGTTAAAAACCGGTATCCGTTACCTAGGATCGATGATCTGTTCGATCAGTTGCAGGGGGCATCTTGGTTCTCTAAGATAGACTTGAGGTCGGGTTATCATCAGATGAGGGTTTGGGATGAAGATATTCAGAAGACTGCATTCAGAACTCGTTATGGACACTACGAGTTTGTGGTGATGCCTTTTGGGCTCACCAACGCCCCGACTGCATTCATGGATCTTATGAACAGGGTGTGCAGGCCGATGCTGGATCGGTCGATGATCGTATTCATTGATGATATTTTGGTATATTCGAGGTCTAAGGAGCAGCATGAGGAACATTTGAGGGAGATTCTTGGGGTATTGAGATCGGAGAGGCTGTATGCCAAATTCTCCAAGTGTGATTTCTAGTTACGAGAGGTCCAGTTCCTAGGGCACCTTGTTAACCAGAAAGGGATATTGGTCGATCCGGGCAAGATCGAGGCGGTGATGAGATGGGAAGTGTCGAGATCGGCCACTGAGATCAGGAGCTTTCTGGGATTGGCCGACTATTATCGAAGGTTTATCAAGGATTTCTCCAAGATCGCCGTGCCACTTACCAAGATGACCCAGAAGCGTGTCACATTTTCATGGGGTCCGGAGAAGCAGTCCTCATTCGAGACCCTTCGTCAGAAATTGTGCGAGGCCCCGGTGCTCGCACTCCTGGAAGGAATGGAGGATTTTGTGGTATATTGTGATGCATCTATATCTGGACTAGGGGCGGTGCTTATGCAGAGGGGACACGTTATAGTGTATGCTTCGAGGCAGCTGAAGCCTCATGAGTCGAGATATCCCACCCACGACCTGGAATTGGGGGCTGTGGTGTTTGCCCTCAAGATCTGTCGAAACTATCTTTATGGGGTTCGGTGTACCACATACACGGACCACAAGAGTCTGAAGTACTTGATGGATCAGCCAAATCTGAATATGCGTCAGAGGAGATGGTTGGATGTGGTGAAGGATTATGATTGTGAGATCCTGTACCACCCGGGCAAGGCGAATGTCGTAGTCGATGCGTTGAGCCATAGGACGGAGAGCGCCCCAATCCGAGACGTTTGTATGAGGTTGACGGTGATGACTCCGATTTTGGACACCAGCCGAGGGACCCAGGCTGAGGCTGCGAGACCAGAAAACCAGAAGAGGGAGCGAGTTATTGGTCAGGTATCGGAATTCGTTACGGATGGTCGGGGACTTATGACATTTCAGGGTCGGATTTGGGTACCGTTTGTGGGTGGTACGCGTACTATTTTGATGGAAGAAGCGCATCGATCGAAATTCTCGATCCATCCCGGGGATACTAAGATGTATTTGGACCTAAAGAAGGAGTATTGGTGGCATTGTATGAAGAGGGATGTTGCATGGTTCGTCGAGAGATGCCTGACTTGTCGTCAGGTTAAGGCCGAGCACCAACATCCGTACGGTAAATTGCAGCCGCTGGAGATTCCCGAATGGAAGTGGGAACAGATTGCCATGGATTTTATCACCAAATTGCCAAGGATTGCGAGAGGGGTTGATGCAATTTGGGTGATTGTGGATAGATTGACAAAGAGCGCTCATTTTCTAGCTATCAGTGAGAGCTTTTCTGCGGAGAAGTTGGCAGAGTTATATGTGAGAGAGGTGGTATCGCGGCATGGGGTTCCGATGTCGATCGTTTCAGATCAGGATGTATGATTTACTTCCAGGTTTTGGAAGAAGTTTCA
The DNA here is from genome assembly GCF_002870075.4 of Lactuca sativa. Classification (NCBI taxonomy): domain Eukaryota; kingdom Viridiplantae; phylum Streptophyta; class Magnoliopsida; order Asterales; family Asteraceae; genus Lactuca; species Lactuca sativa. The sequence continues at coordinate 132,633,734 of NC_056628.2, read as the reverse complement.
CGAGGAGTTGGGTACGAGGCTGCATTTCAGTACCGCATACCACCCGCAGACGGACGGACAGAGCGAGCGGACGATTCAGACGCTCGAGGATATGCTCCGAGCATGTGTTTTGGATTTTGGAGGGAGTTGGGATACCTATTTACCCTTAGCAGAGTTTTCGTACAACAACAGCCATCATTCGAGCATTGGTATGCCACCCTTTGAGCTGTTGTATAGGAGGAGGTGTCGCACCCCCATCTGCTGGGGAGAGGTGGGGCAACGGGTAATGGGTAGCACGGAGATTGTATTGCAGACGACCAAGAAGATACAGCAGGTCAGGCAGAGATTGTTGACCGCTCAGAGTCGCCAGAAGAGTTATGCGGACAAGCGTCGGTCCGAGCTTGAGTTTCAGGTTGGTGACCTTGTGCTCCTAAAGGTCTCTCCTTGGAAAGGAGTGATACGATTCAGGAAGAGGGGCAAGTTAGGACCTCGATATATTGGAACTTTTAGGGTAATAGCTAGGGTGGGTAGGGTAGCCTACCGGTTAGATCTACCTGCGGAGTTGGGTCAGATCCACGACACCTTTCATGTCTCGTAGTTGAGGAAATGTATTGCCGACGAGTCGGCAGTGGTGCCATTAGATGATATTCAGGTGGATGCAGGCCTGAACTATATTGAGAGACCAGTGGCGATCAGGGATCTAAAGGTTAAAGTTCTGAGGAACAAGGAAGTACCATTGGTACAGGTGTAGTGGCAACATCGGAAGGGGTCCGAGCTAACATGGGAGTCCGAGTCTGAGATGCGGGATCAGTACCCGAAATTGTTTTCAGTATGAGACTTCGGGGACGAAGTCTGGTTCTAGTGGGGGAGAATTGTAACATCCCGAAATCCAGGTACCCTTTTATTTATCCCTTCATATTTAAATTGCATCATTTTAGGGTTTTTCATGTTGGGCGAGTCGGCTGGGCGTACAAGGAGTACGCTGCGCGTACTCGCGCGCTTCATTTTAACACGTTCTCCTTTGGGTACGCTGGGCGTAACCGGTCCAGAATCAAAAACCCTAATTGTTGGGTTTGCTATAAAAGGAATGTGTTGGCTCGACTCCTCAGCCACCATCCCTCAGAAAGAAACCCTAAGAGAGTGTTTATTCGTTCCTAGCCCTTTTGTAAGTGTTCTAAGCTTGGTGATGTCATTTCAAGGTAGCAAAGGAGAAGAAGAGTTCATTGGGAAGGCTAGAAGTTGGTGTTCAAGTGTAGATCCGGGCTTTGCAAAGATTGGAGCTTCATTCTAAGGTAAAAAGTTCGTGTGGTATGCTTTATGGACCATTTTCTAGGGTTTTGGTCCCAAAGGTGGAGACTTTATGAGCAAATGGTCTCCATTAGCTTAGATCCATCATATTTCTAGTTCATTTGAGTTGTAGATTCATAAAAATGTAATCTTGGATGTGAATGTTTGGCCATGCATGAGATCTATATCCTTGAGTTGAAATGGAAAGGTGTTAAGGAGTGTAAGAGCCTTTACAGCCATGCCAAGGCTTAAAGGTTTCGACTTTATGAGTAAGGATGCTTAAATAAAGCCGAATCTAGAAGTTGAAGTTATGGCTTAACCGATTAAGACCAGAAATGATGAATGCTTAGGTCTGATGGTTACGTTGGGTGTAACTCCCAGTACGCGCAGCGTACTGGGTGGAGACCCCGATTCTTGGGTTGGCGATGTACGCCCCGCGTACTGGAAGGTTGACTTTTGTTGACTTTTAGGGTTTTGGTCAACATGTGGAATTTGAGTCAAGGAAGGGTAAAATGGTCTTTTACCCTCTGAGGAATGATGATAAGGGGTAAAGTCTAGTTGTGGAAGTCTATATTAAGTAAAATGATATTCGTTATGATTAGGCATGGTTGAGTCTTCGTTGGGATTTGGAGATAGCAAGTACGCGAGATTATAGACTTTTCACGAGGTGAGTTTTCTCACTATACTGTACCCGGAAGGGTTTTATTGTGTGACCGGAAGGTCGGATATGTTATGAGTTATATGCATTGTATATGATAAGTTAATCGTTTGTATGTGCTATGTATGCTATGCTTGATATGGGCCGGAAGGCATTATGTTATGGGCCGGAAGGCATATATGTTACGGGCCGGAAGTCGTTATGATGTAGACCGTAAGGTCGATGCAGGTAGGACCGGAAGGTTTACCGAGTCGGGACGGAAGTCCCCTGAGACACATGGACCGGAAGGTCAGGGTCTGGAAAGGCGTATGTGCGTAAGTAGTATTTTGGGGAACTCACTAAGCATTTATGCTTACAGTTGTTGTGTTATGTGTTTCAGGTACTAGCGAGGACCGTGGGAAGGCGTCGGCGTGATCTGTACACACTGACGAAGGAACTGTTTTATGATCATGGGATGTATTTTGTTATAATGACATTGTTACACATGTGGTTTCAAAATATTAAATGATGGTTTTGATGTTTGCAAAAAAAAATGAAAAATTTGTTTTGAAAATTCACGTTGTTACAAGAATATACGAGTCGTGTGTGATTTTCCGGAGGTTTTTCCCGAAGATCTTCCCGGATTACCACCTGATAGACAAGTAGAGTTTCGAATAGACTTGTTACCAGGGACGACACCAATAGCGAAAGCACCATACCGATTAGCACCGACGGAGATGAAGGAGCTTATGACGCGACTTCAAGAGCTATTGGACAATGGTTTCATTCGACCTAATTCATCACCATGGGGAGCTCTGGTGTTATTTGTAAAGAAAAAGGATGGAAGCATGAGAATGTGTATAGACTACCGAGAGATGAATAAGACAACGGTGAAGAACAAGTATCCATTGCCGAGGATTGACGACCTATTCGATCAGCTGTAAGGTTCGAGCTACTTTTCAAAGATCGATCTTAGGTCAGGATATCATCAGCTGAAGGTGAGAGAGCAGGATATTGAGAAGACTGCATTCAAAACTTGATATGGACACTACGAGTTCTTGGTTATGTCATTTGGACTAACCAATGCTCCTGCAGCATTCATGGATTTGATGAACAGGGTTTGTAAACCATTCCTTGATAAATCCGTGATAGTGTTCATCGACGACATTCTGATCTACTCAAAGAGCAAAGAGGAGCATGACAAGCATCTACGGGAAGTGTTGGAAGTGTTAAAGAAGGAGAAGTTTTACGCCAAGTTCTCCAAGTGTGATTTTTGGATTCGAGAAGTCCAGTTCTTGGGTCACGTGGTTAACCAAGAAGGAATAATGGTTGACCGAGCAAAGATCGAAGCTATAATGAAGTGGGAACGACCAAAAAGTCCCACAGAGATTCGGAGCTTTCTAGGATTAGCTGGATATTACCGACGATTTATCCAAGGCTTTTCTTCGATACCATCTCCATTGACAGCTTTGACCCATAAAGAAGCTACATATACGTGGAATGAGAAGCATGAAGAAGTGTTCGAGAAGCTGAAGAAGAAGCTATGTGAAGCACCGATACTTTCTCTACCTGATGGAGTTGAAGACTTCACGATCTATAGTCACGTATCTAGAGTCGGTTTGGGTCGTGTTCTGACGCAAAGAGAAAAGGTGATAGCGTACGCATCTCGACAATTGAAAGAGCATGAAAAGAACTACCCCACTCACGATTTGGAGTTGGCGGCGTTAGTATTTGCTCTAAAGATATGGAGGCATTACCTCTATGGCACGAAGTGCAAGTTGTTCACTGATCATAAGAGTCTCCAATATCTCTTTAATCAAAAGGAGTTGAACATGATACAACGACGTTGGCTGGAGTTACTCAAGGACTATGACTGTGAGATACTTTACCACCCTGGTAAAGCCAATGTTGTTGCTGATTCTCTCAGTCGGAAAGTTAATCTTGAAAGGAAAAGGCCAAGAGCGTTGAGAATTGAAGTTGTCTCGACCATTGTGGAAAGTATAAAGAAAGCTCAAGAGGAAGCATCTGAGAAGAATGGCCGAAAGGAGGAACATTCGGGGAAAACGTTGGAGTTCGGTACAAACAACCAAGGGTTGAAGGTATTCTAAGATCGAATTTGGGTACCAAAGACGGAAGGAATAAGAAATATTCTGATGGAAGAAGCACACAGAACCATGTACTCGATTTCTCCCAGTAGCACTAAAATGTATAGGGACCTAAAACCCTACTACTGGTGGCCGACGATGAAACTCGATGTTGCGAAGTATGTGGTCGAGTGTGTTACTTGCGCGAGAGTCAAGACACAACATCAGAAACCGTATGGGAGTTTACAACCTTTATTTGTACCCATGGGTAAATGGGAAGACATCATGATGGATTTTGTGACTAAACTACCCAGGACGAAGAACGGTCACAACATGATTTGGGTGGTCGTGGATTATTTCACCAAGAGTGCACACTTCATAGCAGCCAACGAGAAGTGGTCTATGGATAAGCTTGAAAATGCTTACGTGAAGGAAATTGTAAGACTTCACGGTGTTCCTCTAAATATTTGTGTCAGATCATGACAGTCGTTTCACATCAAGGTTCTGGAGAAGTCTACAGGAGGAATTAGGTACCAAATTGTGTTTGAGTACAACTTACCATCCGCAGACTGATGGTTAGATCGAGAGAACGATTCAAACACTTGAGGATATGCTGAGAGCGTGTACCCTTGATTTCCAAGGTAGCCGGGATGAGCACTTACCTTTGGTAGAATTTTCCTACAACAACAGTTTCCACTCGAGCATCAAGATGGCCCCCTATCAAGCGTTGTACGGACATAAGTGTCTTACACCATCTTGTTGGCTTGAAGCTTGAGAAAAGCAATTTATTGGCCCCGAGATAGTCCATGAGACTGCTGAAAAGTTAAAGGTGATCAGAGAAAGAATGTTAGCAGCTCAGGATCGTCAAAAGAGCTACGCTAACAAGAAAAGGCAACCGATGGCCTTCGAAGTTGGGGATTCGGTTTTGCTTAAAGTCCCACCGTGGAAGGGACTTATAAGGTTTGGGAAACGAGGGAAACTGAGTCCTAGGTTTATTGGACCATTCAAAATTCTTCAGAAGATTGGGAACCAAGCTTACAAGCTGGAATTGCCCGAAGAACTCGATGATATTCATAACACCTTCCACGTGTGTTATATGAGGAAATTCACGGGAGAAGTTCCCAACATAATTCTAATCTCAGAACTAAAGATGGATGAGAATAAGAGGCTGATCGAAGAGCCTGAGGCAATTATTGACCGTCAGACTAAGAAGTTACGACACAAGATGGTCGACTTAGTGCTAGTCCGATGGAAACATTCGAATGGGCCGAATCTCACTTGGGAAACAGAGGATGACATGATAAGTCGCTATCCACATCTGTTTGCTGATGCATGATTCCGAGACGGAATCATCCTAAGGGGGAGAGAATTGTAACGCCCGGGTTTTGGGGTTAATCATTTTTGACAATGTAATAGTCTAGGTCAACTATTTTAACTCTTTTTGAAGTAATAAAGATTAAATATTTGAGTATTATGTGAATTATGTGTATTTATGCAATTATTATTTAATTATAAAATGTATAATTAATAAAGAATAAAAACAAGCATCAAAATTAAATTGTGAGATAACCTCGATATCTCTACATAAAGTTGTAGCGGTCGAAACAAGGATTCCAGGGATATAAAGAATACCGAAATCCGAGTTATAACGAAGAAGTTATGACTCGTCGAAGTTTCACGATGAAACCGGCGCGACACTGGGAAGCGTAAATAGTGAACTTACGATAGAGAGACTTTTAGCCTTAGAAATCTAAACAAAAGTCGTAGAATACGTTAAACCGAGAGCGTCCATAAAAACAATGCCCAAATCTGACTTCGTATGAGGAAGTTATGATTTTTCGAAGTTTCAGCTTAATAGTGTACAGCCCGAAACTCGAATTTTAGATCGAACGGTTTTTGGCCTAAGCGACCTAAATGATAAATGAAGATCTCATTAATAGGAACTCAACGATAAAAATACAGACGGAAATAGAGTCCGTATGTAGAAGTTATGAAATTTACGTCGACATTTAACAATATAATTTCCTCGTACTGTTAAATTTAAGATCGGTCGAGAATTAGCCGATGGAGTCAAAATGAAAGTTGTAGATCTTATTTTTTACCTACGGTGGATATAAAGAACGTCAAAAACGGATCTCGTATGTGAAAGTTATAGATTTTAGAAGTCGGAAGTGTGCTGTGCGAAAATGGGTGACGTGACACAATCTTGGCCATTGCTTTCTCCCCATGGCTTGCCACCAGATGTTGACATGTGACACCAAGTTCAGCCATATGTTACCCTATAAATAACACCTCCCTACCCTCATTTTCTTCACACATTTCCCATTCTTTCTTCTCTTTACTCTCCCTCTAGAACCTCTCTCTACCCCGAAATCCCCCGAAAAGCCTAGGGAACCTCCCTAGCACGAGGAGGAAGCCCCGGAGTGCTCGGAGGCTCCGAGAAGAAGAGCTTTTTAGCTCGGGAATGCTGCTCCAAGAAAAGCCTGGTTTTCTATAAAACCCGCTATAAGTGACCTACGCCTACGCTATTTTTAATATAACATTTTATTTAATTATAGTAACGTTATTAGGAACTTATAATAAATACTTGGGCTATTATTATGGGTTATATAAGTATTTTTTAACGCTTATATAATAGTAATAATAGCTAGACTATTAATTAGTCTCGACGAATAATAAACTAAACTCTAGTGGTAATAATACTAGGTTTCGTCGAAGGAAATTATTTTTAAGAAGCGAAGCGCTGTCTGAGTTCGAAATCACCACCCTTTCAAGTGAGTGCATAGCCCCTTTCATCTTACACATAGATAAGAAGTATTTTATATAAACTACGTGCTATCTGTGTATATTATTTTTATACTTGTTATCTATGCTGGATGAACGATTTTATACAAGTTTTATATGATTTAAATTGTATATGTATTTTATATCTACAAAAATGTTGGGGTAAAAAACATGGGTAAATGTAATAGGTGATGTGTGATAAAATGATGAGAGGCCTCGATGTTGTTGTTGTTGATCCAGTCATCTAGCGGAGTATAGATGACGACCATAGACTCTTCTAGACATTCTAGTGGAACGTGGGCAGGCTCGTAACCTGTAGGTGTTGTCAACGATGTGTTCACCGGTGTACTCCATCCCCCTCATGGTTGCCTTTAGGACATTTATTGCTGAGGAACACCCTTAGTAGTAGTGTCCATCCCGATGATGATCCTTGGGATAGGTCCCTTATGATAGGTGTTTAGGGACATAATGTGAGGATAACGGGAACGGGTAATCGGGTTATTGTTGGTCGATGAAATTATTAAACTTATTTATTGTGGGTTGAAAACCCTATGTGCTCACCAGGCTCCCAAGCCTGACCCACTCAGTTTTATGTATTACAGGTAGTGGCGCTCGAGCATAGTTGTGATGTGTTGGGATGAGGGATTACGGATATAGGCCTGTAGATATGAAATAGTGTAGTAAGGCTTATATTTTATTGTTTATACTTATGTACTATATCGAACATGACATCCCGAGTATTTTAATGAAAAACATTTCTAAGGAAATGCTTTTGATAACTCTTTATCATATTACTGCAACTCTTTTATTAAAAGGTTACTCTGATTTTGAAATAAAGTATAAACAAAACCGGTCTTTTCTGGCCGTGATTTTGGGGATATCACAAATCTTATCCAAGAAGAGTGGGTGAAGTACAAGAGGTGGAGTGTTGACTTTTTTAGTTTATGACAGAAGCAACCACCCATACCCACTCTATGACCAACCAGACCCCTCCCCACCATACCTAGTCACTTCCTTGTACTTTCTCATCATTTTCCAGCCATTCCCATTTTCTAAGAGCTGGAACACCCACCCTTATTTCTCACACTCCACTCATTTTCACTCATTCCACCAAAAGATCAAACCCCTTTTTCTCTCAACTCTCCAATCTCAAGTACGAGAATTTCAGGCACTTTCCAAGGTTTTTCTTCTTTTTTTGGTAAGTATCATCATCTTCCTTGTGATTATTACACTTCCTTCTACTCCAATCATAGATTGGTTACACAAATTCCATCACATTGGTGTTAGATTCTCGAATCTTCAAGCAATCCTCCAAGTGTTCTTGAGTTGAACACTTCTCTTCTTCAACAATCATCCACTAAACTCACATAATGTGAGTTCATACCCCTATCTTTTCATGTTTTCTTTTGTTTTAAGGGGGGGGGGGGGGGATACAAGTTTAAACACCAAGACCATAACTAAACTCATCCAACAACTTTCATCAGAAACGTTTAACTCCATTCACGGACTATTTTGGTCAGCTTAAACATTTTAGTTTTCAAAACTGTATTATATTCAAATAGTTCCGGTATACACCTTTAAAATGACTACTTTCACGTGTTCATACAATTTTTCTACAATTTATGGCGATTTTTACAAAACTGCCTATCACCGTAGCTACAAATCCGGACCAGTCTGTGAATCTAGACATTTTCACACAAGTTAGAGACATCTAAAAATCCTGATAAAATTTATGAACAAACGAGACACACTTTCTAAACTCCTAGAGTTTACGGATACCGCTTTCGACTTCGTATGATTTTTCTGTGATTTTTCCAAAACAATGCTGAAATGTTAAAAACAAGTTGACAACTTACAACTTTCATCACACTTTGTAACATGTTGAGCAAAGTGTTAATCTTTGATAGTTTCATATTTCACCTATTATTTCTGTTGTGGAATATTTATATAAAATGAAATACCCACTGATTTGTAAGAGTCCTAGTCATTACAAATAATACAAGATAAGGCATGATAAACATAATTATGTTTTTGCTATACATGCGACTCACATAAAATGGAGTTCCTTTGCATTACAAACGTTTTGGGAAAACTATAATAGGTATAGTTTATGATACATTAACATAACAAACTCATTACGAAAGGGGACATTTATAGAAAAAGGGGTTTTCATTACATTACACATAAATTCATTAATGACTTTTGTGAGACATTCGCTTCACTTACAAATAAGTCATGTATTGTAACCAGAGTCTCTTGGAGGGAGAGTGTGATAGTTGTATATATATATATATATATATATATATATATATATATATATATATATATATATATATATATATATATTAGGTCTGACAAACTCACACCTTAGCTGCATGCAACAACTAGACCGGCAGGTCTGGGGTGACAAACGTCATAACATTTCCGACGTCTGAAGAACGTCATTTCAGGCCATCTAGGTCATAGCATGGTTATAATAACTCACATTAAGTTTTAACAAACATAAGATTTACGGGGATTTCATTGAAATAAAATGAGTTTATGTCAATTTAAACTTGCATTATTTACTATAAGTAAGGAATGCTACTTATACATTTTGGTCTTGGGTTTTAAGACTACATTTTACGTATTAAGGAAAATATTGGATTTTCTGGAACAAACACTACTTTTACAAGAAAAGGTTTTCATAAATACATACCAATGCTTATGAACTAAACAACCTTTGTGTTGACACTTTTTCAAAACAACTTGTATTATCAGGAAATCACTAAACAGGTAACCAAGTGCTTTTGAGGATGAGACGTTAAAGCGTCAAACATTTCATTTTTGTCAACATAATGTAATTGATTCGGAAACATGTAAACTCATATAATGATGTAACTCTTTCAATTATATTTATTTTGGTCCTGTTTACTTTAATCGCTATTGCAATTGTTGTTATGATACTATACATGAAGTCCTCCACCCCCGGATGTTTTCCGCCATCCTTGGTTTAGGGGTGTGAAAAAATTAGCCAATAGAGTCTAAACGAGAGTTGCAGATCTTGTTTTTACCTACGCGTTGATATAAAGAACGTCGAAAACGGAGTTAGTATGCAAAAGTTATGAATTTCTGAAGTTCGGGGCGTGGAACCCCAAAACTATCAGAACTCACGAGGTGAACATATGTAGTTCACGAGGTGAGCATTAGTGACTCACGAGGTGAACAGATGATGGACGTCTTCCAGGGCAAGTGGCCATGACGAACGCAATAACGTATCGAGCTCATGAGGTGAATATTAGAAACTCACAAGGTAAGCCAATTCACAAGGTGAATATTAGAAACTCACGTGGTGAACCCAGAAAATCCACCCTATAAATAGAAATCAAGGGTCAGCCGAGTTTGGTTGCCCATCTCTTACTCTCCTACTCCCGCTACTCGCTCTAAGCCCTATTTTAACCCCCTAAAGCCCCGTTATCATTCCCAAGCTCCGAAGCAAGTCCCGAAGCCCCGAAGATCCCGAGAAGTGAAATTCCCGATCCGAAGCACTACCTGCGAGAAGCCGGTTTTTCTGAAGATCTTCGAGATCTACCGAAGAATACTACTTTTACAAGCCGTAGTGTTGTCCGATCATCTTCTGATCAAGTGAGTGTATAGTCCCTTTCATAACGTGATTTTAATACAAGTATTGTTTGACTGTATTAAGTATATGTTTTGTGTGAGTGTGTAGTCACTTTCTTCTAACATATATATATATATATATATATATATATATATATATATATATATATATATATATGAAGTATTTGTTATGAAATATGTGCTATGTGTTTATATATTGTTGTTTATTTGAGATGAGTGTGGAATGGATGGTTTATACAGGTTTTAAATGAGTTAAACTGTATATGTATTTTATATCTACAAATATGTCGGGTAGAACATGGGTAGACGAAATAGTTAGTGTGTGATGAAGAATGAGTTTGAGGATGAGACGAAAGATGAACCTTGGTAGTTATGGATTTAGTACTTGAAGGGTCATGTAAATGGTTTGGGCTAGGCTTTGCATGTGATTTGTTTTGGTCTTATGTCTGTAATTGCACCTTTATGTCTGTTTGTATTTTGTATTGTTCACGACCGTAAACACGTTTACGGCTGTAAACGTGTTTACGACAACAAACTATGTTTACAGTCTTGGCAAGTATAAATAGTCTAGGAGTTGGTCTTTTGTATGGTTCAATGCAATAGAGTTTACGGCTAGTCTTTGAGTTGTACCTGACGGTTCTAATGTTTAATCGTGTGCAAGCTCAATTCATTCATCTTATTGTTGTTATTCTCGTCTTTTGATTGTTTGATTACTAGTGAAAGATCCAGATTCGGACCTAACAATTGGTATCAGAGCGTAAACTGGTATCAAAACTCATTCGATCGAGATATTGAGTGTTCAAGCTGTTGTTCTCACTGTTTGATCATTAAATTCTACGTTCTAGGCATTGAAGGAACTGATTTTATCTGAAAACTCGAGTTTTGAAGGCTATTTGAGAGTTTACTGCCAACCGTAAACTCAGTTTACCGTCGTTATAGGATATATTCAAAAACCGTAATCTCTTAATATTCAAGCACCGTAGATAGGATTGAAGAACAGCAAACCCATAAACCGTAAACTCCATAAACCGTGAACCTATACCGTAAACTCAATTTACGGTCGCAAACATATCAATCATAAACTCTCTTTACGACCGTAAACATTTTATTTTTCTAGATTAACTGTAAACCTTTATGGAACTTCAAATTACTTAAATTTCAAATGGATTCTCAAAGTCAAACTCAATTTCAAGAACTTGATGCTGTTATGGGCATGACTACTCGTATTCCAAGGTTGATGTTTGCTGAAGGTTTTCCCGAGTGGAAGTATAGGATAGAAAAATACATTAAGATGAAAGATTTCAAGATATGGAGAAGCATTCTTAGAGATCCTGTCAGAATCACTGTGAATATTGAAGGTCAATTGGTTGACAAATCTATTGACAATTATATTGATGAGGATTTTAAGTTGATTGAAGAACAGGAAAGAGCCTTAGCCACCTTAACCATGGCATTATCCCCTGATATTGCTCAAGGTTTTCGTGAGTACACTTCAGCTAAAGCTCTATGGGAAGCACTTATTGAGGTCTATGAGGGCAATGAAGATATGAAAGAGAGTCGGCAGGACATGCTGAGATAGAAATTCAACATGTTCTACTACATTCCAGGAGAGACTCTTGAAGCTCAATTGCAAAGATTTACTGCACCCACAACTGACATGAACATTTCAGGGATTTTCTTGATCAAGTCAGAAATAAACAAGAAACTTCTGAATGCTCTTCCTAGGTCATGGGATATGAATGTTGCTGTGATTAAGAAAACCAAGGATTTGAGTCGTCTCTCTCTTGCAGAAGTCATGGCGGTTATCAAGGCATGTGACATTGATGACAAACAGAGAGAAATCAACCATGTAAATTCTTATTCTACGGGCAAATCTTGGAGTTTCATCCAATAATGCTCTATCATCTTACATGACTCCCTCAGTTCAAGCTTTCGTAGTTCAACAACCTCAGATTCAAACTTTCAATGATATACCATCCATCCCTCACCATCAAACTCAAAATGTGTCATTCGCCATCCCTCAACCCATTTCTGCTCCCAATGTGTCAGTTAAAGCCTCTACTTCGAACTCCAAAGAATTTGATGAAAGTCTGGCTCTAGCTGTCGGGCTAGTAAGTTGTTACAATGCCTTTGTAGCTGGAGATCTTCCACCTTAGCTATCGTTTGCTGATTTGGACCAGATACATCCTGAAGATGTAGAGGAAATGGACATTACATGGCAAATTGCCATGGCTGTTTTCAGAGCCAAACAATTTGCCAAGAAAGCCGGGAAAAAAAACTAGGCCATGAATGTTGACAAGAAGGTGGGATTCAGTAAAAGCATGCTAAGATGTTTCAACTGCCACGAGCAAGGTCATTTTGCTTGTGATTGCCCGAAACCAGATCGCAGAATCAACAACAACAGGCAGATGGTTGCAGTATGAAACAACCATGCAGGAGCTACAGCTATTGGAGAAACAACTATGGTTGCACAATCATTTGACTGGGAGGACCAAATCCAAGCCTTGAATATCTCAGGGCCAGAAAATGCTCACCTAGCTCAAATTGATGATACTTCTTCAAAGAATGTTGATGTTGATCCCAAAGCAGAGATGATGGAATTACAGCTTGCCTTAATGGTATCTACCTCTTTCGAGCGCAAGAAAAGCGAGGTAAATCTACCATCTTGTTCTTTTGCTTGTAAAGAATATGTTACACTTCTTCGTGATGAAATACAAGTCTTACGTAGGCAAGTAGAGGACCTTAAGTAAGAGGGCTATCAACTTAGGAAAGGATAAACACCTCTTAAGGCCCAACTAGAAGCTAAAATGAAGGATTTTAGAAAAATTCAATCAGAATACAGTGAAAAATGTGAACTGTATGATTATGTTAAAAGACAATTTGATGCAGTAACCAAAGAACTTGACGCTTTGAAAATTAAGAATGATAAAATAGATGTTTGTTTCGAAAATTACACTGCATCAAGTAAGACAATTGAGTCCTTGTGTGAAACCCAATTAAAATTCAAAGAAAATCAATGTAACAGCCCGGAATCCCAGGTATTATTAAAATTATGTTTTTGGGGTGATTTAAGAGGGGACTCGGCGAGTTGGAGCCTAGACTCGCCGAGTAGGACCGCGGACTTGGTCGCGGTTCCGCGACTGGACTCGACGAGTCCAGATATGGACTCGGCGAGTCGACGCTGTTCAGCAGAAACCCTAACCGTTCAGGTTTGGGACGTATAAAAGGGGTCCATTGGCCGTCTTTGTTCGTTTTAGCTTTCTGAGAAAAACCCTAAATCGATTTAGTGCAGTAGGGGCAAGGATCTTAGGCCATTGTTGGTTATAGAAGAGTGGGTGTGCAAGGAAGAGGAAGGATTGGCTAAAAGAGCAGCAAGGGGGGTCGCATTCTGAGGTTGGGAAGGCAGAGAACACATCATCCAGGTAAGAATTCGTGTATGCTCTGCTATATTGATGTATTTATGAAATTAGGGTTTATAGAACCCATTTAGTGATTTGATGATGTAATGCCTTGTTACCCCCACGATTATAGTCTTGTATTAGGACCTTTAGAGGTCCAGAAGGTCCCATGCATGTGTACTTCGGGACGAGACCTATCTCAGGAAGCAGTTACTCGTCTGCATGGCATGGACTCGCCGAGTTGTTCTTCAGACTCGGCGAGTAGCTTGAAGATGTGCTGGGACTCGCCGAGTTGTTCATCAGACTCGGCGAGTGGAGTCGGGGTGGCCCCGCGATTCTTCCACGAGGACCTCGTCGAGTCATGAGGGATACTCGACGAGTAGAAAGGGAATATTCAGGATTCTGTGAGGACGACTAGACTCGCCGAGTCGCCATGGTACTCGCCGAGTCCAGTCGAGTTGACCATTGACCGTTGACCAGAGTTGACCTGAGTCTGACTTCCTAGGGATAGTCACACTTAGCTGATATGTGTGTTAATGAGTTATGTAATGTTATAGGAGGGTTGTAGCTCGTTGGTTGTGCGCGAGTGATTTCAGGAATTGCTAGCTTTCAGCACTTACGAGGTGAGTCTTCTCACTATACTGTACCTGGAAGGGTTTGACTGTGTGACCGGAAGGTCGGATATGATATGTGGTATGTATGCTATATGTGGTATGTTATATGTTATATGTGTTATGTATTATGGGCCGGAAGGCGATATGATGTGTGATGGACCGGAAGGTCGGCGTGGGTAAGGCCGGAAGGTTTACCCAGCAGGGACGGAAGTCCCCTGAGACACATGGACCGGAGGATGTGTGATGGACCGGAAGGTCGGCGTGGGTAAGGCCGGAAGGTTTACCCAGCAGGGACGGAAGTCCCCTGAGACACATGAACCGGAAGGTCGGGCCTGGAAAGGCGTATGTGCGTAAGTTGTATATTGGGGAACTCACTAAGCATTTATGCTTACAGTTGTTATGTATGTATGTGTTTCAGGTACTAACGAGGACCGTGGGAAGGCGCCGGCATGATCGATACACACTGAAGAATGTTTCATGATCTTGGGAGTTTGAATAATTGTATTGACTGAATAATTAAACTGCTTATGCCTTGGTTTTTAATGGAAATATTTATGTTTTAAAAATGAAAAATTTTGTTTGAAAATTTGAGCGGTTACAATTGGTATCAGAGCCTTGGTTTGAGGGATTCGGGTACACCTTCGGGGGTAACTGAACTCAAACCGAGGATTTGAGGAAACTTTTCAAATAAAGGCATAAACTTTGGTAAATGGTTTTGTGGTAGGCAAAAAAGAAGCAGTGTGTACGATCAGTCAGCGCCCGAACGGTAAAGATCCCCAAAATACCTTACAATATTATATGATATGAATTGTTATGCATGCTAGAAGACTAGGTATTCATGATAGGACTAGAGTGGCCTGATTTGTGATGCCTTAGTCTAGGGAAGTTGCCTATATGTGATGCTTAGCTAGTATGCGGGTAAATAGAGCGTATCAGAAGTAGAGTACTCACTATCTGGAGTTTGGGGAGGAGGACTTGGGATGAACATTGATGCGGTGTGGTCGGTAGTATTGGGCCCGTACTACCGAGGACACCGGGTCAGTGGGAGGCCCAAGTAAGAATCCCTGGATATCTGGGACTGAGTAGGGTTGCGTGTCGAGTACGATTATACTCGGTAGAATCTCTGATAGTTTTATGTTGTATTTCAGAGATATCATGGTTAGACCGCGGCACGGGGCAAGTTCGAGCGGTATGAGTGACGAGGATATTCGTCAGATGATCCACGAGGAGGTGGCGGCGGCGATCCGGGCTGAGATCCCGGAGATGTTTGGGTCTATCAAGACCACTCTGATGGAGACATTCGACGAGCGGTACGCCGCATTGACTGAGGCTGCAACCGCTGCAGCTACCGCAGCTGTGGCCGCTGCTAGGCCACAGGGGGGTGATTCATTGCTGTTCCGAGAGTTCAGCAACACGAAGCCACCAGAGTTCGATGGGACGCAGGATCCGATTGCTGCGATGAGGTGGATCGCAGATATAGAGGGGTGCTTCTATACTTGTTCATGCCCGGAGCACCTGAGGGTACGGTTCGCTTTGAACCAGCTCCGTCTGGGAGCGAAGGACTGGTGGAAGTTCGTGACAGCGAATTTCACGTTGGCAGAGACTACAGCGGTGACTTGGGAGGGGTTTACTGCCATGTTCAGGGATGAGTACGTTCCTCCGGTGGAGAGGGAACGATTGGTGCAGGAGTTCTTAACCCTCAAGCAGGGTACCGATTCTGTTGCGGTGATTACACGGAAGTTTCATGAGAGGGCGATGTTTTGCCCTGAGCTGGTGTCCTCAGAGCAGGCTCGGATGAACCGATACTTGGGTGTCTTGAGGAGGGATATTCGGGAGTTTGTGTCAAACTCCACTTACCATACTTTTGCTGAGCTTCAGGCGAATGCCAGGAAGCGTGAGATCGAGTTGGAGACTCAGGCTAGGGAGGAGGCCGAGTCTCAGCGGGTGGATCGGCGACCGGCTCAATTCCAGCCGGCAGCCAAGCGGACCAAGTCCGCTGATTCGAGGACAGGAGGTTCGAAGGGTCGCACTTGCGGGAAGTGCGGCAAGAGTCATGATGGAGCATGTCGATCTGGTGCTTGCTACAAGTGTGGCAAGGAGGGGCACATTGCTAGGGAGTGCCCCAAGGGATTTTCGGTTTGCTTTCATTGCAACCAGACTGGCCATAGGAAGGCCGAGTGCCCTCAGCTTCTTCAGGGATCTGCACCTGCTGCCGGAGTTACTGCGACTCGACCGGTGAAGGCCGAGGCCCCGAGGGCTCGGGGAAGAGCCTTTCAGCTGACAGCGGAAGAGGTCCGCGCTGCGCCCGATGTCGTGGCAGGTATGTCGTAATTCATGTAATTATTTTAATGTCGATATGTTATGCTTATGTTGTTATGCGCGTAGGTACTTTCCTTGTGAACTCTGTGCCTGCCTTAGTGTTATTTGACTCGGGTGCGAGTAGGTCCTTTGTGTCCTTGGCCTTTAGTCAGCATATTGGCGTTAGTCGTGAGTCGTTGAGTCGACCTTTGAGAGTCTCTATAGCTGACGAGAAGGTGATTTGTGCTACGGAGGTTCTTCGGGGATGTGTACTAGAGATTTTCGGGGTTGGATTCCAGATTGACCTGATTCCTATCGCGATGGGGGATGTCTGTGTCATCGTGGGCATGGACTGGTTGAGCCGGTTCGGCGCTGTCATCGACTGTGAGCGTCAGTTGGTGACTATACGAGACCCAAGTGGGGGAGTTCTTTCGGTATACGGCGAGGGTACCCGTTCGGGATCAGCTTTTTGTTCGGCCGCTAGGGCGAGGCAGTGTCTACGTCAGGGCTGTAAGGGTTTCGTGGCGTATGTGATGGATACGCGGGAGGTTTCTGAGAAACCGAAGTCAGTTGAGGAAGTTCCGGTGGTGCGCGAGTTTTCAGATGTCTTTCCCGAGGAGTTGCCGGGAGTACCGCCTGTGAGGCAAGTAGAGTTTGGTATCGATCTGGTTCCGGGGGCAGCGCCTATTGCCAAGGTGCCCTATCGTCTTGCACCTCCAGAGATGCAAGAGTTGTCCTCGCAACTCCAGGAGTTGCTAGGAAAGGGATTCATTCGGCCGAGCAGCTCGCCATGGGGAGCACCTATTCTGTTCGTCAAAAAGAAGGATGGTTCACACCGGATGTGCATTGATTACCGGGAGTTGAACAAGCTAACGGTCAAGAACCGTTACCCGTTGCCGAGGATCGATGATTTATTCGATCAGTTGCAGGGAGCATCCTGGTTTTCCAAGATCGATCTGAGGTCAGGATACCATCAGGTGAGAGTACGGGATGAAGACGTCCAGAAGACAGCGTTTAGGACGCGATATGGACATTATGAGTTTGTGGTGATGCCTTTTGGACTCACCAATGCCCCGGCTGTGTTCATGGATCTCATGAACAGGGTATGCAGGCCGATGTTGGATCGGTCGGTGATCGTATTTATCGACGACATTCTGGTGTATTCGAGATCGAGAGAGCAGCATGAGGAGCATTTGAGGGAGGTCCTTGAGGTATTGAGGTCGGAGAAACTTTATGCAAAGTTCTCCAAATGCGACTTCTGGTTGCGGGAGGTCCAGTTTCTAGGACATGTGGTTAATCAGAAAGGGATATTGGTTGATTCGGCCAAGGTTGAGGCGGTGATGAGTTGGGAGGTGCCGAAGTCACCCTCTGAGATCAGAAGTTTCCTTGGGTTGGCAGGGTATTATCGGAGATTTATCAAGGATTTCTCCAAGATTGCAGTGCCACTCACCAGATTGACCCGGAAGGGTGTTACGTTCTCATGGGGGCCCGAACAGCAGACCTCCTTTGAGACACTTCGCCAAAGATTGTGCGAAGCCCCGGTATTAGCTCTTCCAGAAGGGATGGAAGATTTCGTGGTATATTGCGACGCATCGATTTCGGGATTGGGTGCAGTGTTGATGCAGAGGGGTCATGTGATAGCTTATGCATCGAGGCAGCTGAAGCCTCACGAGGTGAGATATCCCACGCATGATTTAGAGTTGGGTGCAGTAGTGTTCGCTCTCAAGATTTGGCGCCACTACTTGTATGGGGTTCGATGTACGATATACACGGACCATAAGAGTTTGAAGTATTTGATGGATCAACCCAACCTAAATATGCGTCAGAGGAGGTGGTTGGATGTGGTTAAGGATTATGATTGTGAGATCCTGTACCACCCAGGTAAGGCTAATGTGGTAGCCGATGCATTGAGCCGCAGGGCGGAGAGCACTTCATTGCGAGACGTATGCTTGAGACTGACTGTGATGACTCCAGTATTGGACGCTATTCGTAGGGCCCAGGCGGAGGCTGTGCGACCAGAACTGCAGAAGAAAGAGCGGGTTGTGGGGTTAATCTCAGAGTTTGTCAAGGATAGTCGAGGCCTTATGACGTTTCAGGGTCGGATTTGGGTACCGTTTGTGGGCGGTACGCGTGCTACTTTGATGGAAGAGGCTCATAGATCGAAATTCTCGATCCATCCTGGTGCTACAAAGATGTATTTAGATTTAAAGAAGGAATATTGGTGGCCCTGTATGAAGAGGGACGTGGCATGGTTCGTCGAGAGGTGCTTGACCTGCCGTAGGGTCAAGGCTGAGCACCAGAGACCGCATGGCAAGTTGCAGCCATTGGAGATCCCCGAGTGGAAGTGGGAACAGATTACTATGGATTTTATCACCAAATTGCCGAGGACTGCTAGGGGAGTTGACGCAATTTGGGTGATCGTGGATAGGTTGACAAAGAGTGCACACTTCCTTGCCATCAGTGAGAGTTCTTCGGCGGAGAAATTGGCGGAGATATACGTGAGAGAGGTGGTATCTCGGCACGGGGTGCCGATCTCGATTGTGTCAGACCGTGATGTGCGCTTTACTTCCAGATTCTGGAAGAAATTTCATGAGGAGCTGGGTACTAAATTGCATTTTAGTACCGCATACCATCCCCAGACAGACGGTCAGAGCGAGCGGACAATTCAGACACTGGAGGACATGCTCCGAGCGTGTGTGTTAGACTTCGGGGGTAGTTGGGATGTGTATTTACCCTTAGCAGAGTTTTCCTACAATAACAGCCATCATTCGAGCATTGGTATGCCGCCTTTCGAGCTGTTGTATGGTAGGAGGTGTCGGACTCCCATTTGCTGGGGAGAGGTGGGACAGAGAGTGATGGGCAGCACGGAGATCATACTCCAGACGACAGAGCAGATTCAACAAGTGAGACAAAGATTATTGACTGCCCAGAGCCGACAGAAGAGTTATGCAGACAGGCGCCGATCCGAGCTTGAGTTTCAAGTCGGCGACTTCGTTCTCCTGAAGGTCTCTCCTTGGAAAGGAGTGATTCGGTTCAGGAAGAGAGGCAAGTTGGGGCCCCGGTATATTGGGCCATTTCGTGTGATTGCAAGGATAGGTCGGGTTGCCTATCGGTTGGAGTTGCCAGCGGAGTTGGGTCAGATCCATGACACTTTTCATGTGTCGCAGCTGAGGAAGTGCATAGCCGATGAGTCGGCAGTGGTTCCATTGGAGGATATTCAGGTGGATGCGAGCCTGAATTACGCGGAAAGACCAGTGGCTATCAGGGATCGGAAGATCAAGGTTCTGAGGAACAAAGAGGTACCTCTGGTGTTGGTTCAATGGCAACACCGTAAGGGATCAGAAATGACTTGGGAACCGGAGCGCGAAATGCGGGAGCAGCATCCGGAACTATTTGCAGAATGAGACTTCGAGGGCGAAGTCTAATCCAAGTGGGGGAGAATTGTAACAGCCCGGAATCCCAGGTATTATTAAAATTATGTTTTTGGGGTGATTTAAGAGGGGACTCGGCGAGTTGGAGCCTAGACTCGCCGAGTAGGACCGCGGACTTGGTCGCGGTTCCGCGACTGGACTCGACGAGTCCAGATATGGACTCGGCGAGTCGACGCTGTTCAGCAGAAACCCTAACCGTTCAGGTTTGGGACGTATAAAAGGGGTCCATTGGCCGTCTTTGTTCGTTTTAGCTTTCTGAGAAAAACCCTAAATCGATTTAGTGCAGTAGGAACAAGGATCTTAGGCCATTGTTGGTTATAGAAGAGTGGGTGTGCAAGGAAGAGGAAGGATTGGCTAAAAGAGCAGCAAGGGGGGTCGCATTCTGAGGTTGGGAAGGCAGAGAACACATCATCCAGGTAAGAATTCGTGTATGCTCTGCTATATTGATGTATTTATGAAATTAGGGTTTATAGAACCCATTTAGTGATTTGATGATGTAATGCCTTGTTACCCCCACGATTATAGTCTTGTATTAGGACCTTTAGAGGTCCAGAAGGTCCCATGCATGTGTACTTCGGGACGAGACCTATCTCAGGAAGCAGTTACTCGTCTGCATGGCATGGACTCGCCGAGTTGTTCTTCAGACTCGGCGAGTAGCTTGAAGATGTGCTGGGACTCGCCGAGTTGTTCATCAGACTCGGCGAGTGGAGTCGGGGTGGCCCCGCGATTCTTCCACGAGGACCTCGTCGAGTCATGAGGGATACTCGACGAGTAGAAAGGGAATATTCAGGATTCTGTGAGGACGACTAGACTCGCCGAGTCGCCATGGTACTCGCCGAGTCCAGTCGAGTTGACCATTGACCGTTGACCAGAGTTGACCTGAGTCTGACTTCCTAGGGATAGTCACACTTAGCTGATATGTGTGTTAATGAGTTATGTAATGTTATAGGAGGGTTGTAGCTCATTGGTTGTGCGCGAGTGATTTCAGGAATTGCTAGCTTTCAGCACTTACGAGGTGAGTCTTCTCACTATACTGTACCTGGAAGGGTTTGACTGTGTGACCGGAAGGTCGGATATGATATGTGGTATGTATGCTATATGTGGTATGTTATATGTTATATGTGTTATGTATTATGGGCCGGAAGGCGATATGATGTGTGATGGACCGGAAGGTCGGCGTGGGTAAGGCCGGAAGGTTTACCCAGCAGGGACGGAAGTCCCCTGAGACACATGGACCGGAGGATGTGTGATGGACCGGAAGGTCGGCGTGGGTAAGGCCGGAAGGTTTACCCAGCAGGGACGGAAGTCCCCTGAGACACATGAACCGGAAGGTCGGGCCTGGAAAGGCGTATGTGCGTAAGTTGTATATTGGGGAACTCACTAAGCATTTATGCTTACAGTTGTTATGTATGTATGTGTTTCAGGTACTAACGAGGACCGTGGGAAGGCGCCGGCATGATCGATACACACTGAAGAATGTTTCATGATCTTGGGAGTTTGAATAATTGTATTGACTGAATAATTAAACTGCTTATGCCTTGGTTTTTAATGGAAATATTTATGTTTTAAAAATGAAAAATTTTGTTTGAAAATTTGAGCGGTTACAATCAAAACAAGGGTCTAGGGTATGATTGTGTTCCTCCACCTTTCAATCATAACTACACATCCATCCCTATGACACAGAACAAAACTGACAAGGAGTCACATATTCGATATGGCAAACCAGCCATTTTTGTTTCAAGAGGTTTTATTAACATTGAAAATACTAATGTTTCTACTTCCTCTGCAGATCAACCATTAGATCAGGCAAAGCACGAAGCTGGAGAACCTAATTTTGTTTTTAAACCTGATGTTTCTGTCATGAATAATTCTGATTGTGTTTCTGATGTTAAGACTGAAAATGTTTCTTGTGTTGGCTCATCATCTGATACTGTTGAATTTAACTTTTTCGAAATGTTTGATGAATTGTTTGGTAATTCTGATGCTTGTGATTCTCATGAGGAATCATCAACTCCACAAGTCAAATCGAATGAGGCACCCTCACTTATTTCTCAATCTAATTCTCATGCATGTTCTTCTGGGAAGAGTAAGAGTGTCCGTAAAGAAAATAAATATGAAAAATGCAATACAAGTTCAAATAATAAATAGATTTGTTTTAATTGTGGTGTTGGTGGTCACATAGCTAGGAATTGTCAAAATAGGATCTTTGTAAACTATCTGTCACCAAGAGGGGAGAATGAGTCTCGAGGAAGGTCTTTAATTAGAAAATCCTCAAGAACTCGTTCTCGAAATAATGATCAGA
Organism: Lactuca sativa; assembly: GCF_002870075.4. NCBI lineage: Eukaryota > Viridiplantae > Streptophyta > Magnoliopsida > Asterales > Asteraceae > Lactuca > Lactuca sativa. The sequence continues at coordinate 132,611,299 of NC_056628.2, read as the reverse complement.
AAGATAATAAAAACAGAAAAAGGGTTGGTCTTCAAACAAATAAAAAGGTTTTTACTGACAAAACTCAAAATAGTTTGCCAAAACCGAACAAGGCTCTGCCAAGATCGGTTTCGTCAAAAAGAAATTCTAGATCTTCTACTAGTTTTGGTAGAACATCCAGAAAGTTTGTGCAAACTCCTGTGAAGTCTATTTCAAAACCACCAGAGAATGTTGTAAAACCTAAACTTCAATGGAAGCCCAAATCACTTTCTAATTCATCGTTACCACCCTCTGAAGTGATTAGGAATGAAGATCCTAATTTGCAAATTTTAAAATCTAAATCAGAAAAAGTGAAAAGGAAACCCAGGACAGTGATGACCTGGGTTCCTAAATCTAAATGATTCTGCTCATTTTGCAGGGACAGTTGCGGAGGAATGTTGTTCGTCCTTGGTATGTCGACAGCGGCTGCTCGCGCCATATGACTGGAGACATCTCCCAACTGAGCGAAATTCAATCTTTTAATGAGGGTTATGTTTCCTTTGTGGGCAGAGATGATGGAAAGATCACACAGCGCGGAACTGTTACGGATGGAGTGCTGAGCTTCGAAAATGTCAACTATGCTCCCGAGTTAAAGCATAGTTTGTTGAGCATTTCTCAGATATGTGACAAAGGCTACTCAACTCATTTTACTGATAAAGAGTGTATGATTCTCAAGCCTAGCATTGTCATCCCATAAGAGTGGATTCTAGTCAAATCTAAAAGGGATGGGAATGCTTATATCATCGATATGAACAACAATCTCCCTGAACAAGTCACTTGTCTTTACTCAAAGGTCTCCGAACACAATGCAATGCTGTGTCATCGAAGACTAGGTCATGCTAAAGCGAAAAACCTGAATCGTCTTGCAAAAAATGAGATGGTCTGAGGCCTTCCTGTCAGAGACTTTATCACATTCGAAAAGTGTGTTTCCTGTGCTCAAGGCAAACATCATCGGAAACCACACCTACCCAAGCAAGTCAATTCCGTAAGTCAAGTGCTCCAATTGTTACACATGGACTTATTTGGACCGGTCAACGTCCTGAGCATTAACCGAACTCATATTGTCTCGTTGTGATCGATGATTTCTCTCGATATACGTGGGTCTTCTTCTTATCCAACAAAGCAGGGGTTGCTGATCTTATAAAGAAGTTCGTGGTGACGATTGAGAAGCAGACCAACAATCAAGTGAAGGCGCTTCACACTGACAATGGAACTGAATTTAAGAATTCGATTCTTGACCATTTTTGTGCAAAAAAGGGGATAGTCCGTCCATATAGCTCTACTCACACGCCTCAACAAAATGGTGTTGCTGAAAGGAGAAATAGAACGTTGAAAGACGCTGCAAGGACGATGCTGTGTGATTCCAAACTACCTGTTTTCTTTTGGGCCGAGGCGATTAACACTGCTTGCTACGTGTAGAACCGTGTTCTAATCAACAAAGCACATATGAAGACTCTGTATGAAATTCTTTATGGACACAATCCTTCTGTCAGCCATTTCCGTGTATTTCGCTGTCCTTGCACCCTTCTTCACTTAGATTCCAACCCTAAATTTAATGCCAAAGCTGATGACTGTTATTTTGTAGGGTATGCCGCGCGCACCACGTATAGAGTTTACAACAAGAGGGCGAAGCGGATCGTTGAATCCTATGATGTGCGCTGGCTGGAGGAGAATGAAACAGATGCTCGAGTGGGTCCCGACTTGTTATTTGATTACACATCTCTTTTCAAATCATTTAATGTGTCTTCAGATAGTTCAAGTGGATCCTCCTCTGGTTCGAAGATTGTGTACGAAGATGAAGATGAAGAAGTTGTCTACAGACCCCCATCGGTTGAGGGGGTGTTCTTTGCTACACGTGATGAAGAGTCCTATGCTACACCTGAAGGGGAGCCATCTGATCAACCATCTAGTCCAAAGTCTAAAGTTCAAGATGGAACTCCTGATGTTGATGCTACACTTCTTACCCCTATTGAAGGAGAGTTCATGTCTAGAGATACTTCCGCTGCCACTTCAACTTTTATGGAACTACTCTTTCGTGAAGAAATTGCAAATGAATTTGTAGCAGATTCATCAAATAGGACACAATCAGCAGATGATGGAGGTTTCAACATTCACACTCTTCCTGTTTCTCTTAATGATATCAGCCAAGACATACCCTCCAGCATCCAACGCGATCACCCAATCGAAAATGTCATTTGCCAACTAGGAGATGGAGTTAAAACCAGAAGTCGGAGTGGAGATGTTAATGAATGTCTCCACTCTTGCTTTATATCTCAAATAGAGCCAAATAACGTTGAGATGGCTCTGAGTGATCCCAGCTGGGTGGATGCGATGCATGAGGAGCTTAATTAGTTTGAAAAGCTCGAGGTTTGGAAGCTGGTTGACTTACCAAAGGGCAAAAGGGCTCTTGACACGCGTTGGGTCTATCGTAATAAGCAAGATGATTCGGAAGTGACTGTTAGAAATAAAGCAAGGTTAGTGGTTCGTGGGTTTCGACAGATTGAGGGTCTAGACTATACTGAGGTATTTGCTCCCGTGGCTCGGTTGGAGGCTATTCGCATCTTTCTCGCATATGCTTCTTACATGACTTTCACGGTTTACCAAATGGATGTAAAGACTGCCTTCTTGTATGGCAAGGTGAAGGAAGAAATTTATGTTGATCAACCCCCTGGGTTTGTTGACTCAAAGTTCCCTAATCGTGTCTGCAAGTTGGACAAAGCACTGTATGGGTTATATCAAGCTCTTCGAGCATGGTATGCAACTCTCACAAAGCATTTGCTCGAGCATGGATACTCTCGCGGCACCATTGATCAAACTTTGTTCATCAAGCATGTGAGTAATGATCAGATACTTGTTGATGACATTATCTTCGGGTCAAATTGTCCACAACTTTGTAAGGAGTTTGAAGACGTAATGAAGAAAAGGTTTGAGATGAGTTCTCTTGGGGAGATGACCATGTTTCTGGGGCTTCAGGTCAAACAGTCTTCTACCAAAATCCTTATTCATCAAGCAAAGTATGTGGATGATATACTGGAGAAGTTCGGGTTCAGAGATGCGAAAACTGCTCTTACACCCATGGCGGAGAGACCTCTACTGGCTCCTGATCTTGAAGGCGAATCCGTAGATCAGACGTATTATCGATCGATAATCGGTTCGCTCATGTATCTGACTGCTAGTCGTCAAGACATAATGTTTGCAGTCTGTCAATGTGCACGCTTCCAGGCCAATCCTAAACTTTCTCATCTTATTGCTGTTAAACGGATTTTTCAGTATCTCAAAGGTTGCCCAAAATTGGGTCTTTGGTATCTGAAAAAATCCAGAACTTGATCTTTATGCTTTTGCAGATAGCAACTATGGCGGGTGTGAGCTTGATAGAAAATCGACGTCAGAAGGATGCTAATTTCTAGACTAGTCTCATGGCAGTGTAAGAAGCAGCATACGGTCTCTACCTCAACAGTAGAAGCGGAATATGTCGCTGCATCTGCCTGTTGTTCTCAAGTTATATGGATCCAACATCAGCTGTTGGACTACAGTTTGAATTTTGTAGAAACCCCAATTCATTGTGACAATGAGGTTGCTATTCAAATCATTGAAAATCCAGTCCAACATTCCAAAACCAATAACATTGACATCAAAATTCATTTTATCCGAGATTGTTATGAGCGTTCGCTCATTAGGTTAGAACATGTTCACATTGACAATAATGTGGCGGACCTGTTCACAAAGCCTTTTCATAAAGTTCGATTTGATGTGCTTGTGGGATTTTTAAAATGATTCGTTTTGAGGATTAATTTTTTTTTAAAATTTGCGCATTTTTGGTCATTTCATTCTCTCTCATGCACAAATTTAGGGGGAGAAATAAACAAAAATCCAAAAACATAAAAATTAAAAATCGAAAAATATTTTTTTTCTGTTTTATTTAAAAAAAAAACTCTCAAAAATCCAAAAACAATAAAAATTCAGAAAATTAAAAAAATATATTGTCGCTAATAGTTTTGTTTGCTGTTGAAGGACTGGGAAGTGATATTATCAAGTGATAATAGGCAATCTGAATCTGTGTAACGTACCCAAAGTTGATGGGTCTATGCTCTGGTTTGATGCGTTAGTAGGCACGAAAGTATCTAAATGGACTTGAGTAGGCAGAGTTGAACTTAGGAAATTTGTAGACTTGACAAATTTTGACCTAGTTAGATCCGTTTAGCCTGACAATACGACGCTCGGATAGGTTGAGCAGGGAGATATATATGGGAATCTACTCGTCACATTAATTGAACCGGTACTTGGAACCGTGGTTTAACTTTTCCTCGATGTGCGGATTTTGTCCTTAATTCCGGTATTGATGGGGCAATTGGTAAATTCCAATAAATTAGGTCTGTAGAAAATCATTTTCTTTCTTTCTGTCTGTTAGTCATATGTTACCTCCTCTGCGTGATTGGAAGAGATTCGACCTGGACTGTAACATTTGCAACTCTATTTCTCTGCATATTATACATTCATATGTATATATATATATATATATATATATATATGTATATATATATATATATGCATATATATATATATATATATATATATATATATATATATATATATATATATATATATATATATACATATGAAATTCCTCTTATCTGTTAGCCATATGCTGTCTCCTCTGCGTGACTAACAATCCGACCTGGTACACAGCATATGCACTAAATGATAATATTCTGAATCTATCTTCTCTCCTAATGATGGTCTGCTCATCCGATGTAAGGATTACTCTGGAAGTCCTTGATTACCGGGGCATATCTGGAAACGGGAAATATGTTCCAGTACAATTTATATTGAAAACCCAAACATTGTCTATAGATCTCGCTGCTCAATTTAGGTGGACAACAATATCCCTAGTCGTCGTCAAATGAATGGTCCTTAAGATATAGTATCTAAGAAATTAGAATCAGATATAATTTTTAGGAACTTAAGTTCACCCTGTCTTGTAACAAATAGTATGTCCTAAATCTGTCATAATTTTTTGTGTTTAAGTGGACCACAATACTGACGATCGACCAGACAAATATGTGAATATGAAAGGTACCGACAAGTGGATAAAGATTGTCTAACAACTTTGATCCCAGTATCTCAAGATGAAGTCAAAAAGTTTACTTATGCGTATTATTTAGTTAGAATTTCTTTTATTTTATTTTTGAGGCTATTTTCAATTTTATTCTTATTTTTATTTTTATTTTTATTTTTATTTTTATTTTTATTTTTATTTTTTTAAGTTAAAGACAAATTTTCCTTTAATTGTTGAAATTAGGATATTTTTATTTTATGTTAATTTTATTTTTATTTTTACTTTTACTTTAATAATCCTCAAAAAAATTTATTTTTTTGAAAATTCTGTTTGGAAATTGGACTGGTAATCTAACAGTGTATGCGGTTTGAAAAGTCAAAGAGGTATAAAAGTGGGAGTTTACCCCAGTAAACTCTCTTTACCGCCTCCTTCATTCAAAAACCGTAAACATATCCTTTTTCTCTCTAATCTTCGAAAATCAGGTGCGAGTTTTCTCAAAATCGTTTAGTTCACGTCAAAGATAATGGCATATCTTAAGAGAGCTGAGATGCACAACCTTGCAATAGTGTTGGATGATCCACCAGAGGCTCACAAAGATTTCATGTCCATGATGTATCGTTTACGAGAATGCTGCTTGGCCTATGCTATCACAATGAATCCTGTCATCTATTGTCACACCCCCAAACCAGAATGGTGGAAACATTCGGGGGTGGATGACTTCACGTAGTACCATAACAATTGAATATCGTAAAGAAAGTACACAACCATCATATATATAATAAAAACGTATATTGTTGCGTTATACATATTGCCAAAAGAATATTACAATATGATGATGTAAATGTTTAATAATAAACGTCCTTAGCGTTCCTTCTTCAAAAGCTGATGGTTACCTGTATTACTGATTCCCTGAGAAATACAAGTGGTTTCGAAAAAGTGTCAACAATTAAGTTGGTGAGTTCATGAGTGTTTTGTATGGAAAAAAGTATGTCCTTTTGGTAGCAAATCAATGAACGAAGTTTTCAGAAAATCCAATATTTTCTATAAATAGTTTGATAAGTTCTCAAAGTTGGAGTGCGTTAGTATTTTTCATTCTTGAATGATAAAGATAATTTTTGTGCTCAAAATAATGTAGAAAACTGAATGCATATATGAATCTCGTAAATCAAGCTTGTTTTTATACTTTCATGTGAGTTTTATAACCATGCTATTGACACTGACTGCCTGTAACAACATTCTTCAGGTGTTGTAGTGTTATGACATTTGTCACCCCAGACCTACCGGTCTAACTGTAGCTAACAGTTTAGGTGCGGGGTTGTCAATCCCGTATAGATCTATACACAAGTATCACGCTCTCCCTCCAAGAGATTATAGTATATAATACAGGGCTTGAAATGCATACATAAGAGTACGTTGAGGTTTGAATATCTCACATTGCTTAGTATAAATAGATTTACAATAAGACTGACTTTACTTCTTTTGAAAGTATTTCGTTTATCAAGATGTATATGTAAAAATGTACGATTGACCTACTAACTATACCCATTATAGTTTTTCAGAAAGTATGTTTTATCTGGTGAAAATAATTTGGTGATGTACTAGCCCTTTATACATAAAGATGTTTGTATCGATATTCTATAAGATAGATATTACATTTATGTTTATAAAATGATACTTTAACTCGTAATGTACTTGTATTCCCCCCCCCCTAAAACATGAAAAGAATTGAAAGGTAGGGGTATGAACTCACTCGTTTGGTTCGAAGAGAGAGAGGCTAGAGTTGAGCAGAACTTCGACCGCGGAAAGCTGCGTCTTCGGGGTATTCGGGGATCTCGGAAGCGTAGATCTTTCGTCGGGGACTCGGGTACAGAAACCGAGGGCATCGGGATGGTCTCTGGAGCTTGAAAGTATGCGAGGGTGATTGGGAGTTTGAGAAATTGTGCAAAAACCCGTAGCTCAAACCCTCTATTTATAGTGCTGGAGGATCGCGTACGCGGGGCGTACCACCGGAGTACGCTGGGCGTACGTGTTACGCGGTGCGTACTTCGGTTACGCGAGGCATAAAAATGCGTCACGGCTTACGACTCAGGTCTAGCTAGCGTAGAGCACTCGAGCCGATGGGACTTGTCACTGGGTCTAGTACGCTGGGCGTAATCTTGGATTACGCTGGGCGTAATCCAGTCTCCCATCTTCTAAATTTCGTAACTTTCGCGTACGGACTCCGTTTTTCGCGTTCTTTATATCCATGCGTAGGTGAGATTATGCTCTACAACTTTCATTTAGACTCTATCAGCTAGTTTTAACTTTATTTTTAATGATATATTTTTAATAGGCCGGGACTGCTAAAGTCCGTTAAAAATTTATAGTTTCTTTATTCGACGTCGGTTTTCGTTTGTCTTTTTATCATTTTACTCCTATTGTGGATGCCTTCAACTTTCGTTTAGGTGGTGATAGCTAAATAACACTCAATCTTCAATTCGAGTTTTTAGCCCTCTACTACTGTTACGAAACTTAGGAAATTCGTAACTTCTTCATACGAGGTCCAATTTGGGCGATCTTTTTATGTATGTTTACAGTCTAACGAACTCTACATCTTTTGTTTAGATACTTAAGGCTAAAATGCATTTTATTGAAATTTCACTTTTTACATTAAATAGCGTTTTAACGATGTGTCGTAAATATACGAGTGGTTATAATTTCTTCAATATAACCCGGTTTTGAATGTTCTTTATGTTTTTTGGAAACCTTGGCACGATATCTAATATTTAGTGCATCCCATCTTAGATATTTGAACACTTTATTTTTGAGGTTAATTTAGTTGATTGCAAATAGTTTTCGTTGTATTTGACTTTTGAGCGTTACACTGTTTTTGGAAAAATATAGGGTTGTCACATCATCCCCCTGTTAGGGGAATTTTATCCCGAAATTTAAACTAAGATAGAGTTTACATGTTAGGAAAAAGATGCGGATACTTTTGTTTTATTTGATCCTCGCGTTCCCAGGTGTATTCAGGTCCTCTCTTAGCGTTCCAGCGGACCTTTACAATAGGTATGCGGCTTTGTTTAGTCCTTTTTATTTCTCGGTCCAAGATCTCTACTGGTTCTTCCACGAATTGGAGATTATCATTTATTGCAATTTCGTCGAGCGGAATGACAAGGGTCTCATCGGACAAGCACTTCTTTAGGTTTGATACGTGAAAGGTAGGGTGTACGTTGTGGAGCTCCTGAGGTAATCGAAGTTTGTACGCCACTGGACCGATCCTGGCAAGGATCTCGAATGGTCCGATGTATCTTGGGTTTAGTTTCTCACGCTTTCCGAAGCGTATTAACCCCTTCCAGGGCGAGACTTTTAATAGGACTCGATCTCCAACCTGGAATTCCAAGGGTTTCCGTCTTTTATCCGCGTAACTCTTTTGTCTGTCCCTTGACGCCTTCAGACGTTCCCGGATCTGAATAATCTTCTCCGTAGTTTCCCTTATGATATCTGGTCCAGTGAGCGTGTGGTCTGTTGCTTGTCCTCTTGCTAGTTGTGTGTCCCCCACTTCGGCCCAGCACACAGGTGATCTGCATTTACGGCCGTAGAGGGCTTCGAATGGGGCAGCCTTGATACTAGTGTGGTAGCCATTGTTGTACGAGAACTCGACCAAGGGAAGATGGGTGTCCCATGCTTTGCCAAAATCGATTACGCGAGATCTCAACATATCTTCTAGGGTTTGTATGGTTCTCTCACTCTAGCCGTCAGTTTGTGGGTGATAAGTGGTACTCATGTCTAGTCTTGTTCCTAGAGCTTTTTGTAGTGATTGCCAGAACCTTGAGGTGAATCTACTATCTCGGTCCAAGATAATGGATATGGGCACACCATGTAGTCGTACAATTTCTCTGACGTATGTCCTAGTTAGCTTCTCCAATTTATCCGTCTCCTTGATCGGTAGGAAGTGCGCTGATTTAGTTAACCTGTCGACGATCACCCATATGGTGTCGAGTCCGCTTGTCGTCCTGGGTAGTTTGGTTATGAAATCCATGGTTATACGTTCCCACTTCCATTCGGGTATTTCTGGTTGTTGCAACAATCCTGAGGGCTTTTGGTATTCTACTTTGACCTTGGCGCACGTCAGACATTTACTTACGTAGGTAGCAATTTCGGCTTTCATGTTCGGCCACCAGTACAACTTCTTGAGGTCGAGATACATTTTATGGGAGCCGAGGTGTTATGGAGTATTGTGTCTTATGGGCTTCGTTCATGACGACTTCTCTAAATCCTCCAAACTTCGGTGTCCAAATCCTATCCATGAAGTAATGAACTTCATCATTCTTGACTTCAAGCTTCTTATCCATTCCCCTTAAGGCTTCCCCTGCCACATTCTCAGATGTTAAGGCTTCTATTTGAGCTTCCTTGATTTGTGTGGACATGTGTGAATGGATTGTCATGGTTAAAGACTTCACTCTGCGGCCCGAGTATTCCTTCCGGCTGAGTGCATCGGCCACCACGTTAGCCTTTCCGGGATGATATCGAATCTCGCATTCATAATAATTTAGCAGTTCTACCCACCGTCTTTGTGTCATGTTGAGTTCTTTCTGGTTGAGGATATGTTGGAGGCTTTTATGGTCGGTGAAGATCGTACATTTCGTGCCGTAGAGGTAGTGTCTCCATATCTTTAGAGCGAAGACAACTGCTCCTAGCTCAAGATCGTGCGTTGTGTAGTTCACTTCGTGCGTCTTTAGTTGCCTTGAGGCGTAGGCGATGACCTTCCCTCGTTGCATCCGGACACACCCGAGTCCTTGGTTTGATGCATCGCAATAGACCACGAAGTCCTCCGTTCCTTCTAGCAAGGTTAGGATGGGCGCACTACATAATGCTCGCTTTAGCGTTTGAAACGCGGTGTCTTGTTTTTCTCCCCAGTCGAAGGTCACATTCTTCTGAGTTAGGGTGGTGAGTGGCTTGGCAAGCTTGGAGAAATTTTGTATAAACCTTCGGTAATACCCGGCGAGTCCCAAAAATTGCCAGATTTCTGTAGGGGTTCTTGGAGTCGTCCAACTCTCTATTGCCTTGATCTTCGAAGGATCCACGTGTATCCCCTCCTCGCTTACTACGTGTCCTAGGAAATCCACCTCCCGAATCCAAATTCGCACTTTGAAAATTTTGCGTACAACTTCTCTGCCCTCAGTGTTTCCAAAACTTGGCGGAGGTGTTGGCTGTGTTCTTCCTGGCTCCTAGAATAGATGAGTATATCATCTATGAACATGATCACGAATTTATCCAGGAAGGGACGACATACTCGGTTCATCAAGTCCATGAACACCGCTGGAGCATTTGTCAATCCGAAGGGCATTACTACAAACTCGTAGTGACCATAGCGTGTTCGGAAAGCCGTTTTGGGGATGTCTCCTTCCAGTACTCGCAGTTGGTGATAACCAGATCTTAGGTTGATCTTTGAGAAGTAGCTCGCTCCCTGTAGTTGGTGGAACAGATCGTCTATGCGTGGAAGGGGATATCGGTTCTTGATTGTGAGTTTGTTCAGCTCCCGGTAATGGATGCACATGCGAAAAGATCCGTCCTTCTTTTTCACGAATAGGACCGGTGCTCCCCATGGTGAGAAGCTCGGTCTGATGAAGCCCTTGCTTAGCAGCTCGTTTAATTGACTAGACAGTTCCTGCATCTCAGCTGGGGCTAAACGGTAAGGCGACTTTGCTACTGGAGTAGCTCCGGGGATTAAGTCGATTCTGAACTCGACTTGGCGTTCTGGTGGAATTCCTGGAAGATCTTCTGGGAAAATGTCTGGGAAGTTGCAGACTTCTGGAATGTCTTTAATGTTCTTTGGTTCTTGTTTCTGGTCTACTATGTGGGCTAGAAATGCATGGTATTCCTTGCAAAGATATTTTCGTGCTTTAACACAGGAGATGATTTGCAAATTTGAACTAGGTTTGTCTCCATATATGATAAGAGTTTCACCGTTGGGCAGATTGAGACGAACGGCCTTTTCGTGACAAAGAGTATCGGCATGGTGAAGACTCAACCAGTCCATACCGATGATTACATCAAAACTTCTTATCGAAACGGGCATAAGGTCGATTTGAAATAAGTGTTCGTTTAAATTTAATGTGCACCCTACGTACATATCACTTGTGCTTTCTGTTTTACCATTAGCCATTTCTACAGTGAATATTTTATTGACTGGTTGGGGTCTTTGGTTAAGTAGGTGTTTGAATTTATGACTCACAATACTTCTCTCCGCACCGCAGTCAAAGAGTATGCATGCATAAATGTTGTCGAGGAGAAACGTACCCGTAACCACTATTGGATCAGTTATTGCTTCATTTTGACCTATCGCCAGCACTCTCCCAACACCGCCAACATTTCTTGTCTTGGGGCAGTCCCTCTTGAAGTGCCCAGTTTCTCCACACCCATAACATGCTTGGCTTATCCCAGTACCAGGAACATGAGTGACTAGTCGCGCTGGTGCTTTACAGAAACGGGCAGTGTGCCCTTTCCTGTCGCAGTTCTTACAGTGCATCTCGCGGCAATTACCGTGGTGATGGTAGTTGCATTTGCTGCACTTAGGCAGGTTCCCTGCATATTGTTTTGTTGGTGCCGGGGTAGCAGGATTTGTGGCGGGAGCAGTAGCAGCATGAACCGCTACCATTTGTTTCTTCGAAGGTTCTTGCGAGGTTTGCCCCTTTCTCTTGTTCCAGAATCTCTTCTTTCTTTTGTTTTTGGCATTGTTATCGTTGTTGTTGTTCCCTTTGGTTGGTTCAACTACGATAGTCGTGACTCCTTGGCAGACGCCATGATCAACGAGAGATTGCGCCAGTTCCTTGGCGCCATCGAAGGTCATGGGTTTGGAAGCTAACACACTTCCTCGAAGTTGGGGTGATAGTCCCTAGATGTACCTCTCCACTTTTTGGCTTTCCAGAATCAACATCCCTGGACAAAGTGTTATCAAATCACTGAACCTGTTGGTGTAGCCTGCGATGTCCGAGCCTACCATCGAAAGGCCCTACAGTTCCTGTTCAAGCTTCTGAATCTCGCCTCTTGGGCAGTATTCTCGTAGAAGCATTCGTTTCAGGTTTTCCCAACCCATGGAGTTCGCCACCACTAGGGTTAGTGTCTTGACGTGGCCGTTCCACCACGTCAGTGCGCGTTCAGCGAAAGTAAAAGCAACAAATTTTACTTTGCTTTCTTCAGGGCATGCGCAAATTTTGAATACGGCTTCCGTCTTCTCTATCCATTGGGATAGAGCCAATACTCCCCCAGTCCCATAAAAGGGAATAGGTTTTCCGTTGGTGAAATCATTGTAAGTGCATACCCCAGAACGGCCTTGGCTTGGGCCACTTGTAAAGCTGTTTATTCCTCCTCCTGACCCATTGTTGCTCATTTGAGCCATTGCCGCGGTTACATCGGCTGTTACAGCAGTTTGGAACATAGTTGCATCAATAGTTGGAGAGGGTGGTGGAGGTGGTGCTGGAGTTGAGTTTCTGCGTGCTGATCTACGAGGCGGCATGTTCTGGTAGAGAAAATAAGAATGAATACTATAAGTTTCTAATGTTTTGACAATCGTGTACTGGAGGGTTAGTTGTATCTTGTAATTTGTTTTGACTTTAGTTTTTGGTTTCAAAGTAGGTACAACCATCTAGTTAATACCATAAGTTTCGAGAGGTATATAAAGAAGTACTTCATATTTATATATATGTCACACCTAAGGTTTGTTACATTATGCTTCTAGTTTTAGGAAAATTTGACCTATCTAGAGGTCTCCGTTTACAGATACAAAGGAAATAAGGGAAAAACTTTATCCGAGGTCCTATTCTATATCAAAATTGTTGAAGCTGAGCAAGTTCTACTTGCGGTGTGTTGCACGTTTGGAACTAGATTCGGCATCCGACTGCTTGACTCCCATCAGGCACCTTTCAAGATCTGCTTGTTGTTCCTTCATCTCTCTTATTTCTGCTAGTGCGTTCACCATTTGATTCTGAAGCATCCCAGTGTAGATTTGGGTATTTTCGTGTAGTCCTTCCAGATGAAGGATGTCTGCGGCGTTACTCTGAGTAGCAGCATTGATCTCGCGAACTCTGGCTGCTTGCTGGTCCACATGGTAGTTCTGGGTAGCGATAGTGCCCACAATAACAGGAAGTGCTCGATCAGCTGAGCCTCCCCCACTGACATTGTAAAAATCTCGACACATGCCGAAAGGAGGGCATACACCTAGTTGGCGGCTCTAGTAGTAGAGATGGCTTCCCCAGATGGGGATGGGTCCTGGGTGATATGGTCTGACTTCGGGAGGATGAGGAGCAGGAGGGTCGATCACTTCCGGTTCAGAGTCTGTCCCACTAGTAATTTCCTTGACCTCCTTGTCGACTTCGAATTCCTCTTCGACTTCGAATTCTTCTTCGACTTCCTCCTCGATTTCATCCGGGTCTTCCTCCGGGTCTTCTTCTATCCAGCCGTCGTTGCCTTGGTTTGGGTAGTAGGGGTCTCCTGGTAAAGGGGATCCGGCCATTTATCTGTACTGGGATAGAGGTATGAGAATTTTATAAGAAAAGAAATTTCTATTTAATGACATCCTACGTTTAACTATATCTTACGGAGTGCAAGTTTTTCATTGTACTATTATTCATAACGATAGTCCTTTAGTATTTCAAATTAGCGAATCTAAATTTTTTATTTATTTATTTTTTTTAAGTTTTTGGCTTGTTGTCCACTATGACCATTCCTCGACGTACATTGGTCAAATCCAGGATAAATATAGTTGATCAGGCTATATTTATTCTAGATTTGATCACATACCCCGAGGCCCAATCGTGGTATCGCAACTTGCCTTAATACTTTTTAGAAAACTTGTCATGATACGAGACTGATACATGCGAGTAAAAATGTATATATTTAAAAGAAAATATATTTTTATGAAAATGTTTTGTCAGAGGGTTTTTGGTTCCCGTTGCATTTATAGTTTGTATATCTTATGTGGTTCGATATACTTAGTTCACTATAAACAATGCTCTGATACCAATCTGTCACACCCCCAAACCAGAATGGCAGAAACATTCGGGGGTGGATGACTTCACGTAGTACCATAACAATTGAATATCGTAAAGAAAGTACACAACCATCATATATATAATAAAAACGTATATTGTTGCGTTATACATATTGCCAAAAGAATATTACAATATGATGATGTAAATGTTTAATAATAAACGCCCTTAGCGTTCTTCTTCAAAAGATGATGGTTACCTGTATTACTGATTCCCTAAGAAATACAAGTGGTTTCGAAAAAGTGTCAACAATTAAGTTGGTGAGTTCATGAGTGTTTTGTATGGAAAAAAGTATGTCCTTTTGGTAGCAAATCAATGAACGAAGTTTTCAGAAAATCCAATATTTTCTATAAATAGTTTGATAAGTTCTCAAAGTTGGAGTGCGTTAGTATTTTTCATTCTTGAATGATAAAGATAATCTTTGTGCTCAAAATAATGTAGAAAACTAAATGCATATATGAATCTCGTAAATCAAGCTTGTTTTTATACTTTCATGTAAGTTTTATAACCATGCTATTGACACTGACTGCCTATAACCATGCTATGACATTTGTCACCCCAGACCTGCCGGTCTAACTGTAGCTAACAATTTAGGTGCGGGGTTGTCAATCCCATATAGATCTATACACAAGTATAACACTCTCCTTCCAAGAGATTATAGTATATAATACAGGGCTCGAAATGCTTACATAAGAGTACGTTGAAGTTTGAATATCTCACATTGCTTAGTATAAATAGATTTACAATAAGACTGACTTTACTTCTTTTCAAATTATTCCGTTTATCAAGATGTATATGTAAAAATGTACGATTGACCTACTAACTATACCCATTATATTTTTTCAGAAAGTATGTTTTATCTGGTGAAAATAATTTGGTGATGTAGTAGCCCTTTATACATAAAGATGTTTGTATCGATATTCTATAAGATAGATATTACATTTATGTTTATAAAATGATACTTTAACTCGTAATGTACTTGTATTCCCCCCCCCCCAAAAAAAAAAACATGAAAAGAATTGAAAGGTAGGGGTATGAACTCACTCGTTTGGTTCGAAGAGAGAGAGGCTAGAGTTGAGCTGAACTTCGACCGCGGAAAGCTGCGTCTTCGGGCTATTTGGGGATCTCGGAAGCGTAGATCTTTCTTCGGGGACTCGGGTACGGAAACCGAGGGCGTCGGGATGGTCTCTGGAGATTGAAAGTATGAGAGGGTGATTGGGAGTTTGAGAAATTGTGCAAAAACCCGTAGCTCAAACCCTCTATTTATAGTGCTGGAGGATCGCGTACGCGGGGCGTACCACCGGAGTACGTTGGGCGTACGTGTTACGCGGTGCGTACTTCGGTTATGCGGGGCGTAAAAATGCGTCACGACTTATGAATCAGGTCTAGCTAGCGTAGAGCACTCGAGCCGATGGCACTTGACACTGGGTCTAGTACGCTGGGGGTAATCTTGGATTACGCTGGGCGTAATCCAGTCTCCCATCTTCTAAATTCCGTAACTTTCGCGTACGGGCTCCGTTTTTCGCGTTCTTTATATCCACGCGTAGGTGAGATTATGCTCTACAACTTTCATTTAGACTCTATCAGCTAGTTTTAACTTTATTTTTAATGATATATTTTTAATAGGCCGGGACTGCTAAAGTCCGTTAAAAATTTATAGTTTCTTTATTCGACGTCGGTTTTCATTTGTCTTTTTATCATTTTACTCCTATTGTGGAGGCCTTCAACTTTCGTTTAGGTGGTGATAGCTAAATAACACTCGATCTTCAATTCGAGTTTTTAGCCCTCTACTACTGTTACGAAACTTAGGAAATTCGTAACTTCTTCATACGAGTTCCAATTTGGGCGATCTTTTTATGTATGTTTACAGTCTAACGAACTCTACATCTTTTGTTTAGATACTTAAGGCTAAAATGCATTTTATAGAAATTTCACTTTTTATGTTAAATAGCGTTTTAACGGTGTGTCGTAAATATACGAGTGGTTATAATTTCTTCAATATAACCCGGTTTTGAACGTTCTTTATGTTTTTTGGAAACCTTGGCACGATATCTAATATTTGGTGCATCCCATCTTAGATACTTGAACACTTTATTTTTTAGGTTAATTTAGTTGATTGCAAATAGTTTTCGTTGTATTTGACTTTTGAGCGTTACATTGCTTTTGGAAAAATATAGGGTTGTCACATCTATGGAAGTCTTATTCAAGAATTTTGGAGAACAACCAAGGTGATCGAGAAGAATAAAGAAATGATTATTGAAGCTGTAGTGCAAAACTGCAATGTCAGAATTTCGGAGCAATATATCACAAACACATTGATGATCCTTGATGAATCTGATTATCCAACTGAAGCGGATGCTGAAGAAATTCCAAAAATTCTTGAAAGGATGGGATATGAGGGTTCTTATCCTCCTACCGTGAAAAAGCTTCTGCCTCCTTATTGGCACTTCTTGGCTCACGTGTTCATTAGCTGTATATCAGGAAGGAGATCAGGAGCAGATGATATCTTAATCAGAAACACAGGAGCAATTGTATCTTTGGCATCCGGAAACAAATTTAACTTCTCAAAATATGTCCTTGATGAGTTTTTAGTGAACATTGGTGCCATGACTCGAGGAAACAGAGACACATTTCTGATGTATCCCTGATTCATTCAAGCTTTCATTGATGATCAATTCTCGTACATGGTCAAGTCTGGTGAAAAGATGGACATAAAGTCCTTAGGCCCTCACACTGTTGGTCTTATCAAACAAAATCGAAAGGGAAAAGTGGTTTTTCAAGGTCTACATCCCTTGGTGAAGTTCGGATAATTTGCAGAGATCAATGAGTCTTCCGAATCCCATGAAACTTCTGAGAAGACTCTATCAGAGCCGACTTCATCAGAAAAGGTGTCCTCTGAATTTATCATCACTGTTTCCGATCATGAAGATGACGAGACTCCTACTCCAAAGACTCAAGTTGATGATGAACTCGAATTGCAATCTGTTCAAGTTCAGAGTGACTACAATGAGGGTTCGAGAAAAGATGACAAAGAAGATGAGGATGTTGACTTAACGGGCTTTGATAGAGATGATATCCCACCGAATTTTGATGGCAATGATGACTTTCTGCCTGAAATAAACCTCAACAATTTGCTTGACGATGTCAATGAAGTTGCTCATGTGACCACTAAGACAAGGGTAGAAGAAGATGTTTTCGTAGTCTCTCCTCCTGTTTCCAATACAACGGTGGAAATAGTAATTCCTATGGTGACAATGTCAGGGATTCCTCCCCTTGACACTGGTTTACCTACATCCATGCCAATAGAAGAAGATCTCACCACCACTCAAGCCACTCCTCCTCCAAACAAACGTCGTAGACTCATACTGCGGTTAGAAACTTAGAGTACAACGACCCAAAGTGCTACACCTCCACCAACAATCCCGCCAGCTATTGTCTCAGCCGAACCCATCAGTGAGGGTCCCAGTACTATACTTGAAGCTGGTGGTTCCTCATTTCAAGTAGATCTCTCATCTCCTAGACCAAACAAAGACGATGCCTCAGTCAAGCTAGCTCATCTGTTAGCTGAAGATCAATTTTCAACACCACTTCCTCGTGGCAAGGGAATCTTCATCGGAGGTGACAACACAAGAGATGATTCCCCCATCACTCCATGGAATTCAAAGCCAGCTCAACGCCATCAAACAGAAAAATGTAGAACTTGATCAAAGAAATATTGAGCTAGTCATCAAGATCGCAAATCTCCAATCTGAAAATGCTCAATATTCAAATGGCGGAACTTAATGAAGAAAATGCTCTGAAGACAAAGCAAATTGCAGATCTTCAGACACAATATGGTCGTCTGGCTGCAAATTTCCTAGAGTTGCAAAAGAAGATTGAAGGCAGGTTTGGTGATGATTTCAGGACAACTGCTGATGAACCTCATGTCGATCCCCCGGTTCCAGATACTCACCATGTTGATTCTCCTATTTCCTCTCAACCAATCAGATCCCCAATCGTTGTAGATCGTTTTGAATTGGATCCAGAACTGGCCTACAGAGCTGCAAAGGCGAAAGGTGCTAAAAGAAAAAAAGTTGTTGATAAATCGATCGACAAAAACAAATGGTTATTTAAAAGAAGTGTGGATCATAAATCACCTTGGGATAGGCCTCGCATAACTTTCACTGACCAAAGCACTCAAACTTTCAGAGGCGTATATGGTGATAGGTCAGGAATCATATCGTGGGGATTTCATGACACGCAGGACATGTTTATGGTAAGAAGGAAGAGCGGGAATAAATAATTATACAAGGATGCTCATGATTTCCACTCCTTTACCAAGGTTGATCTTATTGAGCTATCCAAAGCTCCCTTCTCAAATCCGTCAAAAAATCCCAAAGCCAGCCAATTCAAATATTTCTTGGAAGATCAAGTGGCCAAGGGTTTTCCATCAATGAAAACTGCAGAGTCTTCTGTTGAAGTCCACAAGCGTGTTTTTGATCCCGAAACCATCGAGCCTATTCGGGCAGTGATGTGGCCTGCTACTTCTCAAGTTAAACACATCCCTGTTCCTCGAAATTGTCCTGATGGATCTCTACACTCTATGAATTATTGGGTGTATGATGAAGCATCAGATGCTGCTGTTATCAAGCTCAAAAAAGATTGCATTCGTTTGTATGACAAAATGGATCTACTCCATTTTGGTGAGTGGGACATTCATCAGCTTGCAAGTCATCATATTATTGTTGCTGATGAGCTATTTGAGCCTGCTGCAAAGGTATATACAAGGATGGTGGCTAGAATTATCGACAAGAAAATATGGAATGGAGCTATGGGGAGATCCGATGTGCTGGTTGTTGACAAAGACTAAATTCAAGCCTGCTCCAAACCAAGGGGGAGATTGAAGGGTCATGTAAATGGTTTGGGCTAGGCTTTGCATGTGATTTATTTTTGTCTTATGTCTGTAATTACACCTTTATGTCGGTTTGTATTTTGTATTGTTCACGACCGTAAACACGTTTACAGCCATAAACGTGTTTACGGCAGCAAACTATGTTTACGGTCCTAGAAAGTATAAATAGTCTAGGAGTTGGTCTTTTGTATGGTTCGATGCAATAGAGTTTACGACTAGTCTTTGAGTTGTACCTGACGGTTCTAGTGTTTAATCGTGTGCAAGCTCAATTCATTCATCTTATTGTTGTTATTCTCGTCTTATGATTGTTTGATTACTAGTGAAAGATCCAGATTCGGACCTAACAGTACTGTATAGATGAACCTTGGTAGTTATGGATTTAGTATCGTATAGATGAACCCTGGCAGCTATTGTCTTAGTGCCAAATAAAGAATAAGGACAACTATTGTCTTAGTGCCAAATAAATATTCCCGGGAACTATTGTCTTAGTGCCAAATAAAGAACCCTGGAAGCTACTGTCTTAGTGCCAAATAAAGAACTCTGGCAGCTATTGTCTTAGTGCCAAATAAAGAACCCTGGCAGCTACTGTCTTAGTGCCAAATAAAGAACCCTGGCAGCTACTGTCTTAGTGCCTAATAAAGAATCCGGGCAGCTATTGTCTTAGTACCTAATACAGAGTGAACGAATAGATGATTCTTAGGGTAGACCCTTAAGAGTAAGGAAGATAACGGGGATGGGTAATTGGGTTGAATGTTTGATGATTAAATATAATAATTATATTATTATGGGTTGAAAACCCTATATGCTCACCAGACTCCCAAGCCTGACCCACTCAGTTTTCTTTGCATTATAGGTAATGGCACAAGAGTATAAGTTGGTGGACTTGACGAGAGATTTTGGATTATAGATCAGTAGTTATAAATAAATGTTGTAAGGTCTATTTTATACTGTTTATGTTTTTGGTCTGTATCGGAACATGAAATCCCGAGATTTTGTTATTTAATGAAAACACATTTCTTTAAAGAAATGCTTTGATAAATTCTTATCATATATTGTTTTTGGGAACAAATTCCGCAACTGTTTTCTGTAAAAGATTACTCTGATTTTAAAACAAAGCATAAACAAATCGGTCTTTTTTGGCCGTGAAAACGAGGATGTCACAATTGGTATTTGAGCATTAGTTTAAGCGAACTAGGAATTTGTAGGATTTCTAGACTTAAACATAGAATGCTAAGCGATGATTGTGAGATGAGTGTCTACCATATTTTAAGACACAAGCACTAGTATATTTTAGGAATGATGCCTAAAATGCTTTTATGTGCTAAATGTTATATGTTTGCCATATATGATGTTATTTGTTCGGATTTATGGTCTGTTGCCGACCGGATTTGGAAACCTGATGTGTTTAGGATTCTAAGCGTACGAATAGGGTTTTAGAACTAGCATGTAAACGTTTTGGGATGATAAGGAGATTTATATGTCTATCGTAATTAAAGCTTTCTTATCTTAAATTCTCGCTTGGTACACTGAAGTCTGCTTGGGTGCACAAAGGGTCATGATGAAGACTCGTAGAGAAAGTGAGTAAATCGAGGAAATGAAGAAGGCTTATGTTAGTGGATGACACCTATCAGAAGATATCGTAAGAGTGGTATCTTGCCTTTAGAATATGTATGATAAAATAACGGAACGTTTAGAGGAGTACAGTACATATGAAGTACGCCTTCGATTGGCAGGATGATGGAACGATTGGTGTAATTCTTGAAGTTGTCCCATAGTCTGGAATTTCCACCACCAACCGAGTTGAAGTAGAAATGATGAGTGAAGATGCGCATGGAAGAAGTCCTAGTAGAGTTTAGGAAAAATTTGTATGATTCATTAGACATATTAGTATGTGTTAAATTTTTGGTGATTTTAGGACTTGGGGACTGCGAGACAATACTTGTGATGAGTATGAGTAGGTGTGAATAGTAGTAGAGATCTATACTACTGGAAGCACAGGACTCATGCTTGGATCAGGGAAAGTCACAAGGTTACCAAGAAGCTTGTAATTGAGTTTGTTTTTATTCAAGTATGTCATTACCATTATTTCGGTAATGACTAAAAAGACGATTGATATTATGACCCTAGCAGTCATATCAAATTGAGTCCGACTACGATGAGTTTGTTACGTGGTTCATAGAACCAAGTTCGAGGTAGCATCTGACTCAAGTCAGAAGATTGAAATAAATGTGATCGATAGCATCGCGCTCATTGTTAAGGAAGCTTGTAGCTAGAAATGCTACATGTAAAAATGTGATTATATCACATTAGAATATGAAGGAAGGTATATACCATTATGGAATTTGACTCTAAGAGACTTGAGTCTAAGCGTTGCATCATACGATGAGAGGTCATTAGAACACGACCCATCGGTCTGTTACAATAGATAAAGGAAAGTACTTATTCTAAAAAGAAGAAGGAGTCCTCAGTAAGGATTTATTTTGTGACTTGAAGGTTACGATTGAAAGTCCAACATAGTATGAAAAGCAGATGAAAGATTGAGCATCGCCTACAGTCAAGAAGTCCAAGAGTTAGATACTTATTCGAAGAAACATAAAAGTTACGATTGATACCTAGGATGGAAAGATAACGTAGGGAATCATTATACAAGCCCTATTTTCGTTGATGATTTTGAGACGTAATTATCCTAATGGGGAGATAATTGTAACGCTCGTAGATCCGGGCTAGTCAATTTAGAGATGTTAAGCGTCAAAAACGACTTTTTGGTAGAAGATTACTTAGAATGAATAATCTTAACTAAGTTGAAGTATCTGTTACAAGGATTCCGTACGTATAAAGAACGTTGAAATCCGAGTTATAACAAAGAAGTTATGACCTGTCGAAGTTTCGCGATAGAACTGGCACGACACAGCGCGACGTAAATAGTGAATTTATGTTAGAGCAATATTTGGCCTTAGCGATCTAAATGAAAGTCGTAAAATACATTAAAATGAGAGCGTGCATAAAAAGAACATCTAAATCTGACTTTGTATGAGGAAGTTATGATTTTTCGAAGTTACAGCATTAGTTGTATGCAGCCCGAAATTCGAATATTAGATTGAGCGGTTTTTAGCCTACACAACCTAAACGAGAATCTAAGATCTCGTTAATAGTAGTGTAACGACAAAAAGACAGACGAAAATGGAGTTCAGATGAAGGAGTTATGAGTTTTGAACGAAGTTTTCCTATCACGGCCTACTAAAAATAATATACTGATAATATATTAACAATACAGTCAAAATTAGCCAATGGATTCTAAACCAGCGTTGTAGATCTTGTTTTTACATACACA
Source organism: Lactuca sativa (assembly GCF_002870075.4). Classification (NCBI taxonomy): domain Eukaryota; kingdom Viridiplantae; phylum Streptophyta; class Magnoliopsida; order Asterales; family Asteraceae; genus Lactuca; species Lactuca sativa. The sequence continues at coordinate 132,588,974 of NC_056628.2, read as the reverse complement.
TGGATATAAAGAACATCGAAAACGGAGTTCGTATGAGAAAGTTATGAATTTCTGAAGTTCGGGGCGTGAAACCTCAAAACTGTCAGAACTCACGAGGTGAACATATGTAGTTCACAAGGTGAGCATTAGTGACTCATGTAACATCCTGAAATATCAAGAGTAGAGTTGAAGGGCTAAAAGAGTAAATTGGGAAAGAGTGACTCGGCGAGTCCATATGCGGACTCGGCGAGTAGAGTCGCGACTTGGTCGCGTGTTAAGTGGCCGACTCGGCAAGTCAGTGTAATGGACTCGGCGAGTAGGCGCTGAGTGGAGAAAACCCTAATTCTCGGGGTTGAGCCCTATATAAAGAACATAACATCCATCCCCCCAGCCTCCTTACTCATCCTCAAGTCCAGAAACCCTAACCCTCGTGTGTGAGTGGATCAAGTGCATTTGGAAGCTTGGAGAAGCAATTGTTGAGGAAATCTTGAAGGGTAAGAGGCTTGGAGCAAGGGATTTTGCTTGGTTTCGAGTTTCATTGCAGTTGGGGCGTTCCTTTGAGGTAATATCTCGTTTTTAAGTTGCTATTTCTTAGATGCATCATTTCTGGGGTGTTAGAGATCATATCTTGGGATGTATTGGAGTTTAGAGGTTAGATCTGAGGTTGCTACCTCAGATCTGGAAGGGAGAAGGTCTAGAGTGCATGAAAGTCCCTGTTTGTGAGTGGTTGATGGAGCCATCTTGTCCCAAACCCAAAACCTAGAGTGAAAACGCATAGATCTCTTTGGATTCACGTAAAGTTTGCCACTTTACGTGATGGATGGGTTGTAGGAGGCTAGATCTATGTTTTGGATCAATTGCATGGCTTGGAGTGCTTCTGAATGGATTCAGACTGGTGGTACTCGGCGAGTCACATGGGTGGACTCGACGAGTTGCTTGAAGATGAGCTGGGACTCGACGAGTTGGACGAACAACTCGGCGAGTTGGATGAAGATGGCCTAGAACTCGGCGAGTTGTATGAACAACTCGGCGAGTAGGTTGAAGATAGCCTTAGACTCGGTGAGTCTGTTCTTGGACTCGGCGAGTCTTGTCGAAGAGTCCTAATATTTTCTGGTTGAGTCGTGAATCGGCGAGTCAAGGGATGACTCGGTGAGTTGTGTGCGAGTGGACTCAGAGTTGTGGGACTCGGCGAGTTGAGTCGCGGATTGGGGAAATTCTGAGCATGGGGACGCAACGAGTCGACGGGTTGACTCGGCGAGCAGGGTCAACCAGGAGGGTTGACTTTGACTGAGGACTTTGACCTTGACCAAGAGTTGACCGTTGACTTTTAGGGTTTGGTCAGCGATGTGGCCTTTGGGCCAAGAGAGGGGTAAAATAGTCTTTTACCCTTAAGAGGGTGCCATGAGAGGGTTGATTCTAGTCTCGAGAGTTATATTCATGAGAGCATTTGCCTTACGTGTTAGGCGGTGGCGAGCTCGAGATTCAAGTGTGGAGATATCTGCTTTCTGCTTGCCAGGTGAGTCTTCTCACTATACTTTACCTTGAGTAGGTAACCAGAGTTATGTGACAGAGTATTTGTATGCTATGTATGTTATGTGTTGTACTGCATTATTTCTATGTGATTTATGTTGTGCATGTTTACAGAGTTGGAACCGGAAGGTTCCCAGAGTTAGAACTGGAAGGTTCACAGAGTTAGAACCAGAGGGTTCACAGAGCAGGGTCCACGGACCTACAGAGTTATAGCCTCGAGTGGCTAATATGTGTTATGTGTGGTATTTTGGGGAACTCACTAAGCTTCGTGCTTACAGTATTTTGTGTTATGTTTGTTTTACAGGTTTCTTTCAGTATCACAGGACGGCACCGGCTTGATTGTACACACCAGAGAAAGAGTCATGTTTTGGAGGATCCTGGTTTTCTATGCAAGTGAAAATGGAGTTATGTTTTGTAATTCGATTATGAATGAGATTTTAAACAAGTGTTTCTAAGAATTAAACGATTATTTTAAATGAAAAATTGTTTTGAAATTTACGGTGTTACAAGTTGGTATCAGAACCTTGGTTTGAGGGTTTCGGATGCGCCTTCGGGTAAATCTGGACTCAAGCTGAGGAAGTAAGAAAAGTTTTCAAAAGAAATGAATTTCTAAAAGTGAATAAGAGTTCAAAGAGAAAGCAAGAAAGAGCAGTGTGTACAATCAGCCAGAGCCCGAACGGTGATTTCCCAAAATACCCTTACTTTTGTGTTATGAGATATTTATGATGCACTTTATGAGATATTATTGCATGCTAGAGACAGGCTAGGTATTTCATATCTTAGGACTAGAGTGGCCTGATTTGTGATGCCTTAGCCTAGGACTTGTTGTTATATGTGTTATGCTTTTGAGTATGTGATGAGTGAGAGTATCTAGTTAGAACCCATGAGGGGTAGAGTTGTAGAGTCCGGTGGTACTTTCGAGGATGAGCCGAGAAAGTGGAGTTATCACCGCGAGTGAGTTCTATGTATTCTTCGATGCTCGAATGCTGCTTGCTTTGTGCTTTGTGGAACTCTCGATGATGGGAGTCAGCTACCAAGTGAATATGACGATATTCAGGAGGTAGATGGCTGGCATCATTAGGAGCTCTTCAGCAGCTGATAGAAAAGAAGTGGGAGGACCAAGGAAGAGCCTAGGAAGTAACCCTAGCCAGATGAGTGCGCTGGTAGAGTAGAGAATTTTGCTGGGGAGCGAGCACGCGCGATGGGATTGGTGAAAGAGCAGGTCGAGCAGCTACTTAGGAGCTCTGGGATGGTCCGTGTGGAAAGTATGGGTAGATGTGGCAGGTAGTATGGGCCCATACTACTGAAAGCAGAGGACCCATACTTGATATAGGGAGTATTCTGAAGGTTCTAAGGAGCGGATTGAGGAGTGATGTTATGGTTCGAGTACCATACATCGGAGCAGATTGAGGAGTGATGTTATGGTTCGAGTACCATACATCGGAGCGGATTGAGGAGTGATGTTATGGTTCGAGTACCATACATCGGAGCGGATTGAGGAGTGATGTTATGGTTCGAGTACCATACATCGGAGCGGATTGAGGAGTGATGTTATGGTTCGAGTACCATACATCGGAGCGGATTGAGGAGTGATGTTATGGTTCGAGTACCATACGCCAGAGCATATTGAGAAGAGATGTCATGGAATGAATACCATGGTTCGTAGGGAATGATGCTTGTGGTTCTCCGGCTATCCGGTTATGATTGAGTTCGAAGAGGCATACCTTGAGAGGGAGATCGAGAGCCTCTCAGAGTATTTTAGTAAGGAGTCAGTGAGAAGGGAGAATTTCAATCTGAGTTGAGCGATCAGTCGATAAAGGAGATGTCACCTTCTATGATATGGGTGGTACTGATTATGTTTGTGTGCAAAATATGAGAAGCATGATGTTTAAGTTTTGGGTTTGGGGGTAAACCCTGCAGGTCGTCATTGATGATGATTTCCCACCAGAGTATCAGGTAGCATGTGTGCTGCGAGGCAGTGATTTATCATGAGCAGATAGTCAGTTGGGACTGAGATAGTCGAGGACCACACTACACCTATTTGAGTATAGTAGGATGTATTGTAGTGGTATCAGTAGGGAGTTCAGTCGAGTTTAGCAGTGCAAAGAGTTTTCTATCTATGTTGGGTGTTGAATATGGGAGTGGGTCCCTGTTCTTGGGATGATCCCGGTGTTGGAGCGTTGGTTGATGAGTTGAGGTGAGGGGTACGATGATTTTGTGGTTCAGTCTATGAGCCAGGGATGTTATTGAGAAGTTGAGTTGTTTGGTACTAGATTGGTATGAGATTTGGAACGACTAGAGGCAGTTGTGACGAGAAGTTCTTGAGGAGTTCATCAGAGGTTCAGAGTATATGAGGTCGATTGATTTCCTTAAGGGGGGATTATCGGGCGTTGTGTAGCACTTTCCGGGGGCAGGTGCGATTTCGCTGGTGAAAATAGTTGTGGGTTGGTTGTGTGCTATTTGGTGATGGTTCGAACCCTAATTGGGGGAGAACCGGGTACCATATGTAAGAAAGCAGAGATTTGTCAAGAGCAGTTATAAGTGGAGTATAGAGATTTGCAGTAAGAAATCATGAGACCAGAGATATCGGTGATCGAGGAAAGGGGTCAGAGTGAGTTAATGCGGGAAGTACTTGTTGAGAAGGATGAATGTCTCCACGGCAGGTGTTTAGTGATCAATGTTGTTGCAAGTAGATAGAGAATGATTGGGCAGCCAACTCCCGGGTCGGTATGTGTATCCTTGCTTGGATTTTGAGCGGTGGAAAAAGGGTTTCGGAGAATTATCAGCGTATTTCGTAGCGTTAGCGTTTTCTCGTATTCCAATTGAGAAATTGGATACACTGAAGTTGCAATTTGGGAAAAATGCAGATCTAATTATGGGGTTCAGAGGAAATGTATTATTGTATCTATATGATGCTTGGGGCAGGAGATCAGTGGTTGTGGCAGGATCTTGTGATGTTCTGTTGGGGTATTCCGAGGTATCCGGGTATGATATCTTTATTTCGGAGTTACTCGTGAATCTTGAGTTGAGATGACTTGTGGCATATCAGGTAACTATAGATCTAGTGGGAGCCCTTCGAGTGTCGGCATCCAGGGAGATTATTTAAGAGAGTGGATCTTCGCAAGGGTGGGCATTTGTTATGTCGATTGCCTCCAGAGTCTGTGATGCATATTCGAGTCGAGTATGGGTAGCTGCCTATGATAGTCTGCAGAGCATGAGCTAGTGGGGTCAGAGGGTGTTGTGATACTGCGGGGAGCCATAGTACTCACTAGTCAGAGGGTGTTGTGATATTGCGGGGAGTCGTAGTACTCACTAGTCAGAGGGTGTTGTGATACTGCGGGGAGCCGTAGTACTCACTAGTCAGAGGGTGTTGTGATACTGCAGGGAGCCGTAGTACTCACTAGTCAGAGGGTGTTGTGATACTGCGAGGAGCCGTAGTACTCACTAGTCAGAGGGTGTTGTGATACTGCGGGGAGCCGTAGTACTCACTAGTTAGAGGGTGTTGTGATACTGTAGGGAGCCGTAGTACTCACTAGATGGCAAGAGAATGTGATGATGGAATGTTCTCCGATCAGTGTATGATGTGGAAGAGTTTTGGGCTTGAGTAGCCCTAGTATTGAGTTTTTGGAGCCTGGATGCTGAACCGGGGGCGAGACTGGGGTCTCCGTCTCTGTCGGGAGATCCGGTGAGATGCGCAAGGGATATGCGCAGCAGAAACCAGAGATCAGAGTTGAGACGATCCTCGGTTGGATTGTATTTTTCTCGCATGAGGAAAAGAGAATTTCGTGACTTGCATGTCACTGGGCCGGGATAGTGGTCACGGGGGAAGAAGTTAGTGAGATATTTGGATCATGATATGGGTGACCTTTGGAGGCTCAACTGTGGAGTCAAAAGCTGACCTGGTGCTCAGTCTCGAAGAGGGATATGAGAAATGAGCTAGAGCTTATCATGATGATGTCTAAGGACACTTCAGAGCGAGCGAACGATTCAGACGCTCGAAGTCATGCTTCGGGCATGTGTATTTGATTTCGGAGGGAGTGGCGGCACGTATTTATCCTTGGTTGAGTTATCCTATATCAACAGCCATCATTAGTGTATTGGTATGCCACCCTTTGAGCTGTTGTATGGGAGGAGGTGTCGGACCCTCATTTGCTGAGGAGAGGTAGCGCATGGACCCGAGAGTCCTTGCGAGCAGATCCAGAGCATGTGCGATACATGGAGTAGTGGCAAGGTTGACAAGTGGATTTCCTTGGGTAAGGGAAGAGAAAGGTATGTAACCACGGGGGGGAAGTGTTGGTTCACGGAAGTGAAGGTAGTAGTGAGAATGGATGATTTGGAGTATGGGGGTTGAACACTGTGTCTGTGGCAGTGGTATGGAATGACATCATGATGGGATGTCTGCTGAGGACGCGGAAGAGATTCCGC